>NW_024582480.1:1572168-1676922 GCF_018398535.1 Haplochromis burtoni
TAGAATCAACAAAATTTTGAATATTGAAATTGTCATAGATGTGTGTGCGTACCATATATGTGATTGTGTTGTTGAATGTCCAAAGATTTGTTTTTATAAAGAGCATTTTGGTGTTGAAAAACTGATGAAATAGCTTTTGTCACATACAGTCAGGTAGTCTGCGTAGCTTAGCACAAAGACTAAAAAATAGCAGGCTCTGATCTGTTCTCTGTGCTCTGAATCGAGTGAATCAGTAGCAAAATGCAAATGTAAAAACCATTTGCTATTTTATAAAAGGTTACCTGACTTTTTTTCTCAGCCAAGCAGAGACCTTTGCCAAGATTTTATTAAAGTTTGTGCACGTTTAAGTTTCCTGTTGGTGGTCTTTGTTGCTACACTAACCAACTACAGCTATATATTGTATATGGATTATACATCCTCTTGTAAAATGTTCAGCAGGACAGAGTAATGAATATTCTCCAAAATGTGACATCTTTGTTAACCCAAGTGATAATCATAATCTTTATTTGTGTTTAAAATAAACCACACCAACATTTCTTATTATTGCGTGTGTGATATATATATATATTTATTTATTTATTTATTTTTTTATTTTTTTATTTTTTTATTTTTTTATTTTTTTATTTTTTTTCTGTGTACCATAAATACAATCAGGGTATTGATTCGCTCAGTATTTCACTCACCACAGTCCCTGCCTGTGCTTCTGCTCCCTCCAGGTTGTATTTGGAACGTCAGAAGAACAACTTCCATCTTCACTCTGTGGCATGTACGGGTACAGAGGTCCATCTGGCCGCCTGTCCGCTGGAATTCAACAAGCCAAACGCCACATCCTCCTGCGCAGGGGGCATGCCGGCTGTCATTAGCTGCATGCCGGGGCCGCTGTTCATGCAAAACAGCGGTTTGAAAAAGAAACTGAAAATTTCGGTAAAGTATTTTTTTGTGAAGTGGTCACAGATATGTGCTGGCATAGTTGAATAACGTGAAGTGTCTCTTTGTTGTTTAGACCAATGTGAGGCTGAAGGGAGGTGCCAAGGTAGGCGAGGGTCGGGTCGAGGTGCTGAAAGACAACGTGTGGGGGACTGTGTGCGACGACCGCTGGAATCTGCTGTCGGCCAGCGTTGTCTGCAGGGAGCTCGGCTTTGGCAGCGCCAAGGAGGCTCTCACCGGTGCCCGCATGGGTCAAGGTCAGGAATGATTAAAAAGTTTGTACAATGGTGATCTTTGGCTGCTCCAATCTGCATGTCAGAGTATCCTTGAGTGGGATACTGAGACCCAAGCTGCCCCCTATGCATTCATCAGAGTGTGAGTGTGTGAATGTTAGGTTTCAAGTACTTTGGCATAGTAAAAAGTGCCTGTGTGTGTGTGACTGGGTGAATGAGGCTTGTAGTAAGAAAGTGCTTCAGAGGGCTCAAATTCAATAGAAAAGTACCAGTGCATATCTAAAAGGTAACTGATCTGGTTCCACATATAGATATCTAACTCAACTGAAGAGGTTATTTATAGAGAAATGTTTGTACAGATTCAAAAAAATTATTTTATAAGACTTTGATCATTGAGTGGATTCTGTTTGAGGGGTTTTTTTGCATTAAATCTCTTTGAAGCCAGGATGTGTTTATAACTGTCTTCAGAGAGGACTTCAGTCGCCAGCTGTCCGTCTCTGGCCTTCTAATCTCTCAGGTCATCGCTTCAACCTGCAGAACTGATAATCTGCCTTTAACATTCCTACACGGATTCCTCATTTGAAGCTTTTTGAAAAAGTAAAGGAATGCTACACTTGTAGAAAGATAAAAATGAAGGAATGGAGGACATGAGAGACAGAGCTGTAAATGTATTGTGCATTTTCTGATGAAGTCATTACAATAATGGGCCTTTCATAGTGTGTTTTATCCATTAATTCTCCGACTGAGTGCCCCATTCATTATATAGCTTTTTTTTTTTATGTGTTTGTGATTCCCAAGTGGTGGTCAGGCACTTTTAGAGCAGAAAAGTATTTTTTTTCCAGCTGGGCTATGGATCATTTCATGTGACGACGGGGCAGTCAGTTTTATAAGGCCAGCATGTGTCTGGGCCACCTGGGCTCCACATGAGCAACAAGAATGACTTTTTCTGCCAAGGTGTAGAAGACATTGCATAGAGTCAAAGATGTGTGTACACTGAAGACATATAGAAATGTAATCTATGACAATATATGCATAGATTATGGTGAGTTGTGTTGTTAAATAACAATTGTAATCATTTTTGTAGCTAAACTCCCTGGTCTGCACTTTGTCCATTTCCTTGGCTTGTAGGAAAAATATTAAAGTTGTTGAAATTTGGCTGAAAAGCTGATCTGCTTCCAAAAGCCTCACTGAAAGCTTAGAGCAGGCAGGTTGGGAATCCTGAATGAAGCAGTTTTTTGTGTATGTGTGTGAGGAAATGCATGTCCTTGTGAACAAATTGCGCCTTTGTTAGGTCGTTTAAGGTGCTGAATTTCGAAGAATTTTCTAAAACCAATCCACACACACACCACAGCTGCACATAGATAATACAATTAGTTTCTTGCAGCTTCATAAAGAACACACCCGTCACACCCGCTCTCAGAAATGCTGGGTGGGGATGTCTGCTGTAGTTTGTGTACAGCATGATATCTACCACAGAAGAAGTTGGCCTGGGCTGTCTTCCAGAAAGCAGGTTTAGTCAAAACCTTGAATTCATTAACCCTGAGATGCGATAAACTCTGGATTTTCCACTCCAGACAGAAAAGCAACACAAACTCTGGGTTCATTTCTGAAATCTTGCTCTTCTCACTGGCACGTGTTCCTTAGCATGCCTTGAGTTTAGTTTTCAGCTTTTAAGACACAGGGTGTCCTTTACATGATTAATGCTTATTTGTTTATTTATAAGGAACCACATTAGCTTCCACAACATTGGTTGCTAGTCTTCATGGGGCCCAAACCATCAAATACAATCAAATAAAATATTACACAATAAAGTGGATACCAAATATCCACATAATTTGGCTCTTACATCCACAGTAAGGTTTTACAATTGTGAAAATATAAGCATATAAATATCAATAACACCAAAACAAAATACACAAATTTCCATTACAAATGGCATTGCCCTCTTACAGTATTTACAATGAATTAAAAGCTGCCTAATGCTCTAAATATAACAGAGTTTTTCAAAAAGTTGCTTTTAACTGGAGGAGTTACTAAATTGCGGTTTGTTGAAAATCGTGTACTACGGTTATGTATTTCATCTGGATATTGCAACTGAGCAGAAAAAAAATATGGTGTGTTTACCAGTATTGCTTTCTTCAAAAATACAAGTAAGCCATAGTATAATTTAGCTTGTGCAGAAAGCCAAGAATGTTTATCATGCATTTTATCAATATTTGTATAGTATGAACACCTTAACACTAATCTGGCCACCTTGTTCTGGACTAACTGAAGTCTGTTCAGATCTGTCTTATTAGCTGCTGACCAAATGATTGATTTGCGCCACCGGTTTATGCCCGACAATATTTTCACGGACCGGCCTTTAAGGTGTCGCGGATAAATACAACAAAATAAAACTAGTACCGGTACCGAAAAAAAGAAGATTTATTCATAACACACGTGAAAAGACCCAGGAAAACCGAGTTAACGATAAAAACGATAACAAAATAACGCTGAAAACCGATAAAAACCCTGAAAACCATACATTTCACACCTGTCATATGAATGTGAAGACAAATTGATTTGTTTAAATAACTATTTTTATCTGAACAGCACTCTACCTTTAA
The DNA here is from genome assembly GCF_018398535.1 of Haplochromis burtoni. NCBI lineage: Eukaryota > Metazoa > Chordata > Actinopteri > Cichliformes > Cichlidae > Haplochromis > Haplochromis burtoni. Next base: position 1,575,935 of record NW_024582480.1, read on the forward strand.
AATATTACATGCAGCAGACGTTTTCTCAGTCTGCCTCTGTTGGAGGTGATGTTGGTAGCACCGGCTCTGGAATCTTTTAAAGCCTATATTATCAAAAGTATTCACTTACCCATCCAAATCATTGAATTCAGTTGTTTCAAACACTTCCATGGCCACAGGTATGTAAAATCAAGCATGTAGACGTGCAGCTTTGCTACTAAATATTCCACAGTCAGCTGTTGGTAGTATTGCAACAAAGTGGAAGCGATTGGGAACAACAGCAACTCAGGTACAATCAAAGAGCGGATTCAGCAGATGCTGAGGTGCATAGAGTGCAGAGATCACCAACTTTCTGCAGAGTCAATCACTACAGACCTCCAAACTTCATGTGGCCTTCAGATTACCTTAAGAACAGAAGATGGAGAGCTTTATAGAATGGGTTTCCATGGCTGCATCAAGCCTTATATCAGCAAGCAGAATTCACAGCTTCTCCATCTGGCAACTCAATGTATGAGTCTGTGTTTGGTGGTTGCCAGGAGAACCATACTTGTCTGACTGCACTGTACCAAATATAAAGTTTGGTGGAGGGGGGTTATGGTGTGGGGTTGTTTTTCAGGAGTTGGGCTCAGTCCCTTAGCTCCAGTGAAAGGAACTCTTAATGCTTCACCATACCAAGACATTTTGGACACTTTCATGCTGCCAACTTTGTGGGAACAGTTTGGGGATTGCCCCTTCCTGTTCCAACATAACTGCACACCAGTGCACAAAGCAAGGTCCATAAAGACATGGATGGGAGAATTTATGGAAGAACCTCAAACTTGAGTCACTCAAGTTTGAGGCCTTTATAGGCACACCCACACAGCCCTCAGCAGTGGCCTGGCCACTGTGGGGTCCTCGCAAAATTCCCTCTTAGCAAAAAGGCAAAATTGTGATGGGCCAAACACAGGCTGGCCTACTTGGGGTCTATATAGAGGCTTCAAATGGCAAAACTGCTGTGGGATAAGCACCTTCCAAATATATTTTATGCCACTTCTTTCATTAAATTCATTCCGATCAGCTGCTGTGGATCCAGAGCAGGGTTACACTCGGACATTGTCAGTCATGCTTCCTGGAACAGACCTCTGCTGTGTGTTCAGACTCCTGTCCGACCACCACCTGGCTCAGCGAGTCCAAGAAACATTCCTGAACGTCACTGAAGTCGGAAACGAGTGCGGCCGAAGGAATTCCTTTCACAGAAATTACGCATCACAATCACCTCATGGTGCTATGACTTGCAGAGACAGAGTGAGAGTTTAGAGAGTAAATATGAAGCAGGGTGGTGCTGACCGATGTTAAAAAGTGAGCTCGGTATTTGTTTCAGTACTGCAAACAGTTTGGAAGCCATGCAAAAAGAGACCTTTTAATTCTGCATATTGTAGCATATCAAGTATATTATAATAACCACCATAAAATCCAAAGACTACAATTTCAGTACTGCTAGTTTGGGGTGCTTCTTCATCTTTATTGGCTGAGCTTCTCAAAACCAGATTGAGCCTTTTGAAAGGTCCAAAAAGCAGTCGTGACCTGGATTGTACTAAATCAGATTAAACTCCTAATTAACTGCCTTGGGGCTCAGTGATTGAGCCTCAGTTGAGTGAAACCCTCAGTTTTTGTCAAAAAATGTTTTTAGATAAGGTTTCCCCATAATTAACTACAACATCCATAACTGAAATCTATTACGTCAGAAGCTCTAAATGTGTTGTGTTTCCAAGCTCTTAAATACTGTAGGATGTGTCTCATCATTTTGCCTTGAAAGACTATCAAAAGTAACTTCAAAGTTGTCAGTGCATCTGTCTGTCTGCTTGTCCAGGAATGGGTCCGATCTACATGAATGAGGTGAAGTGCCTCGGGCAGGAAAGGTCCATCTGGGACTGCCCCGTTAAAAACATCACATCAGAGAACTGCCAGCACTCAGAGGACGCTGCTGTTCGCTGCAACGTGCCTTACATGGGCCTCGAGACCTCGGTCAGACCTGAACTTTCTCACTAAAATGTTTCATTTAAAAGTTGTTAATTTGAGAAATTCTTGTTGTTTTATATGGAATTCATAGCAAATAGACTTACTTTTCTAAACAGGCTGAATGATTCGAATGTTTAGATTGTTTCTATCTTCTACAGGGGGGATAGGAAAGAAGTTAAATATTGTCTTATTTCACACTGTTTATTTTAGTATCTTTTCTGGCCTTCAGTAGAAGCTGCTTTAGTCGTCTTTGTGCACAAAAATGTGAGATTTAGAGCTAACAGTAAGAACAATCTCACATCTGTTCTCAACCAATAATCCTTCGGTACTGTTGTCACAAAAAAGCTCATTGGCCAAATCCTCAGTTTGAGTTTCACATTTGTCTGCTTTGAATGAGTTTCCTTGTTGAGTTGCTGAAAAAGCAAATCAAAATGTTTTTAAAAACATCTAAATTCAGTTTGAAAAAGCTTTTTCTGACAGCAGTGACCTCTTCTGAAACCCGAGTATTTCTGGTTACGCTTCTCCTTGTGTAGATACACACAGACGGCGGGCTAAAACCTCCTGAAATTAGATACTATCATCAAAATAAACCTTCAGAAAATGTAATCTCATTAATTATCATCTGTAGTAAAACATGTATTGATTTTTCATGAAGTAGCCTGTAATATTTTTGACATAATTAGAGGTTGTTCACAAGAGAAAACCCGTCTCTTTGTGCATCTACACTTTGCTTTGTGGTTCCTAACCCCTTGGTCCCGCACAGATCCGAATCACAGGAGGACGAACCCGCTATGAGGGCCGTGTCGAGGTGCTGACCTCGGACCCTAATGGGACACAGAGCTGGGGTCTGATCTGTGGTGAAAACTGGAGCACCAAGGAGGCCATGGTGGCCTGTAGGCAACTGGGCTTGGGCTACGCTAACCAGGGCCTGCAAGTAGGTTATTAACACCACCAAGGACAACATTCTGCAACAGAGTAAACTGTTGTCTTTTTTGGTACATATAAATCATATGGAAATATAATATACTGTCATGTACACCCAATGGCCTTTCATTTTAGTTTGTTTTTAAGGCTTCAGTGTTGTTAAAAGTGAAGAAACTCCTTGTTTAGACGACTGTATCTGCAGTTGACTGTATTCAAGGCAACAGTGTACTCAAATAGACAGAATCTAAGACTGGGGAGTGTTCACGCCATAGATTTTGCCTCACATGAGCCTGGTGCATTTAAAATGTGGTCTTCAATGGTGGATTCTGTGGTAGCAGTTTTAGATTTGAAATCATACAATCAGTCTTCTAATGGACTACTGATCTATGGTTGCTGTCATTTAAGTACTAGTCCATTATTTTTGTAATTGTATCACCAAAATCATCCTTAACTGCTTGAATCAGTCAGGATGGATACATAGAAAAAATCCTGTTTCTTCTCATGTGGTAGTTTTCCATTGCCTTCTTACGTTCTGATGAAACTCGAAGTTTTAGCTGTGTAGGTCATGTTGCCTAAGAGGACAGGAGACTTTCCATTTTCTTCCGGGCACCAATACTCTGTCGCCTTAAAGGCAGTAGTGTAGTAAACTCCAGATGCCGACATCCTCAAAATAGTTGCAGCTGTTTTTCTGTTTCTGAGATGCTGAATCCAGCTTCTCTGGCAGTAGCTGCAGGGGCATGTTTACCGGCACGTAATCATGAAGCACTCAGCTCATCACAGGCACACGCACCACAGAGTGCAATAAATGAAACGGCCACTGAGTGTGCAGCTTTTTTTTCTTTTGGTGCATAAATGCTCAAATATATGACTAACGTAGGCTTAAATTATTGCAGTATATGTTTTAAGATTATATTTGAGCATGCATTCATGAACATGTGACAGCATATTATAATTTACATATGGGTAGCTGTTTCTTTCTCTGTCTGGGGGAAAAAAAAACAAACCACTTTCGTGCAAGTGAAGCTTCTAATCTGACCCAAAACCGCTCGCCACCAAAGTGATGTGGTGACCTCATGTGGAAACCATGTCGATGTTTTCGTCGCCTAGAAAAGACTAACCAAACTGCTGCTTCGACAACACACTTTCTACTGTGGGAGGACTGGATATGAACATTGACAGGTTTAGCTTAGACAGTTCAGAGACAGGACAGGAAGTGTGTCCCCTCACTGACTCCCAGCAGGAAAACTCTGCAGATCCGGATAGTGGGCGGCCGGAGCAGTTATGAGGGCCGGGTGGAGGTTCAGGTTGGGTCCAAGTGGGGCACAGTGTGCAGCACAGGCTGGACCACAAAGGAAGCCATGGTGGTTTGCAGGCAGCTAGGGCTCGGCTACTCCATGCATGCCATCACTGTAAGTAGGAATGAAGACTTAAATCACACATGAACAAAACATGCACAGAAGTAATGATAGCACAGACTGTGATATTGCTGATGTGATATTCAGGATTGCAGTAGAAGCATTATGAAGTTGAAGAAACATAGATTTGAATTACAAGTATGTTGTGTTTTACATTTCTTACTATAAACTTTTGTCTTTCTTTCTGTAAAAACTGAGGAAAGCTCACAGGAAAACTGACCAAAAAAACCCCCAAATTGCTGAATTTAACTGACAGCATTTAGAAAATTCTAAACGCTAGTGAAGCTTTTCAGACCCTCATATTTGTCACAGTGACTGATATAAAGTGAACAATTCAAACCTACAAAAAACTATTTGTAAGAAATGTGTAGAAGTTCAAAATTGAACTTTGCAGAATCCAATTTTTGTAAACAATATTGCTTAAAAATGTTATTCTAGGTAGATCATAGTTATTGGTGCAACAGAATTTGAATCCCAGTTCACTGCTGATATTTTGAAGCCAAGCAGAAAACCAAGCAAAATGTGCAGATGTGCAACTTCACTGGCTAAAGTATAAAAAATGGGTAGAACGGACAAGGATGTGCACAATTACAAGGATGTGCTATTGAATTTTCCACTACAGCTAATGAGGCAGATTTCTACTTTGATCACTAGAGAGTGACTGTTGCACGTTATATTTAAGGGTTCGATTAGGCTATTGTTGCGTGAGGTTGAGAAGCCTTGCAGAAAGACTATTGAGTCTCTTAGCATCTGAACAAAGTGGTCATAAAGTCAGCATTACACTCTGTCCTCATTCAGGGGCCAAAAATGAGTCATGAACATCTGTTTTTCAGAACGTAATAGCGCACTGAACTCTGCAGCAGTCTGCGAATGATTTTGTCCTGATCGACGCACCGTGTTTTTTGTTTTTTTTGTCTTTGCACGTGTGCCTGTTTTGTTATATCTCTTTAAGGAAACCTGGTATTGGGACAGCAGTAATGTGACAGACATGGTGATGAGCGGTGTGAAGTGCATGGGAAATGAGATGGCTCTGAGTCAGTGCCAGTACCACAAAACTGTCAGCTGCCAGAGAGCGGCAGCAAAGTTTGCAGCGGGAGTAATCTGCTCAGAGAGTGAGTGACACGGAGACAAACAAAAGCTTTGATTGTTCTTATTTATGTAAATCTGCAGCAAGATTAAACTTCTGCTGTGTATTACCACAAAAAGAATGAGGACTATATCTCAATCCTAACCCTCCTTCTCTATCCAGCGGCCTCTGACCTCGTCCTGAATGCCTCTCTGGTTGAGCAGACAGTTTATATCGAGGATCGCCCTCTGCACATGCTCTACTGCGCTGCAGAGGAGGACTGCCTGTCTAAATCAGCTGCGAAGGCCAACTGGCCATACGGACACCGCCGCTTGCTCCGCTTCTCCTCTCAGATCCACAACATCGGCCGCGCCGACTTCAAGCCAAAAGCTGGACGGCACTCGTGGGTGTGGCACGCCTGTCACGGGTAAGAAACCAGGTCTATTATGAAAACAATAACCTCAATATGTGATTAAAGAATTAAAGGTTAAACCCCGAATAGTGATTTGCATTTCAATCAAAATAAGTTTGTGGAAGTTTAATTTTTTTTATTATAGCAAAAATTTCAGAAGGTCTCTGACTCTCAAAGTCTCAGTGGAAAGACAAAGGAAGAAACTTTTGTTTAGGTTCACGTTGTTAAGGTCTCATCCTGTTAAAAGGGAGTTCTTCCTCCTCACAGTCGCCAATTTCTCACTCATATGAGATCATGTGTTGTTGGGGTTTTCCCTACTTATTTTAAGGTCTGGGATTAAAATCAAATTGCTTAAATCGATCTGGATTTATTTGAAAAAGGAAAAGAAAAATATTTATAACACGTTAGGTGATCCACACATACTGGTAAATCAGTTTTGGGAGTATCTTTCTGTTCCCAAAATCGTGTTAAAACAAAATTCACCATTGAAGCAGAAAAGTAGGTATGAATAAACTGACCAAATGAACATAGGAGATAACTATGTTTATTATTATTTCATTTAAAAAGGACTAGAGTCTAGTATAACTCCAGTCTGTGTGTTTTTGTTTAGTCTGTGAGAAACAAAAAATGTGTTCAGACTGGCGGAAAGAAAGTAGGAAGGGTGCTTATGTCTGCTATTCAGATAACAGCAGAGGACCAATTGTGTTTATCCAGTAACATGACTGGTATGAACTGACTGAGTGTTTAGACTTTGGGGATAAGTGTTCACAGGTCATATATTTGAGGCGTTAGTACAGGGAGTGTAGAATTATTAGGATTATTAGGATGAGGAATAATGTTATTATTGAACAACAACCATGTTCTCAATGAACCCAAAAAACTCATTAATATCAAAGCTGAATGTTTTTGGAAGTAGTTTTTAGTTTGTTTTTAGTTTTAGCTATTTTAGGGGGATATCTGTGTGTGCAGGTGACTATTACTGTGCATAATTATTAGGCAACTTAACAAAAAACAAATATATACCCATTTCAATTATTTATTTTTACCAGTGAAACCAATATAACATCTCCACATTCACAAATATACATTTCTGACATTCAAAAACAAAACAAAAACAAATCAGCGACCAATATAGCCACCTTTCTTTGCAAGGACACTCAAAAGCCTGCCATCCATGGATTCTGTCAGTGTTTTGATCTGTTCACCATCAACATTGCGTGCAGCAGCAACCACAGCCTCCCAGACACTGTTCAGAGAGGTGTACTGTTTTCCCTCCTTGTAAATCTCACATTTGATGATGGACCACAGGTTCTCAATGGGGTTCAGATCAGGTGAACAAGGAGGCCATGTCATTAGTTTTTCTTCTTTTATACCCTTTCTTGCCAGCCACGCTGTGGAGTACTTGGACGCGTGTGATGGAGCATTGTCCTGCATGAAAATCATGTTTTTCTTGAAGGATGCAGACTTCTTCCTGTACCACTGCTTGAAGAAGGTGTCTTCCAGAAACTGGCAGTAGGACTGGGAGTTGAGCTTGACTCCATCCTCAACCCGAAAAGGCCCCACAAGCTCATCTTTGATGATACCAGCCCAAACCAGTACTCCACCTCCACCTTGCTGGCGTCTGAGTCGGACTGGAGCTCTCTGCCCTTTACCAATCCAGCCACGGGCCCATCCATCTGGCCCATCAAGACTCACTCTCATTTCATCAGTCCATAAAACCTTAGAAAAACCAGTCTTGAGATATTTCTTGGCCCAGTCTTGACGTTTCAGCTTGTGTGTCTTGTTCAGTGGTGGTCGTCTTTCAGCCTTTCTTACCTTGGCCATGTCTCTGAGTATTGCACACCTTGTGCTTTTGGGCACTCCAGTGATGTTGCAGCTCTGAAATATGGCCAAACTGGTGGCAAGTGGCATCTTGGCAGCTGCACGCTTGACTTTTCTCAGTTCATGGGCAGTTATTTTGCGCCTTGGTTTTTCCACACGCTTCTTGCGACCCTGTTGACTATTTTGAATGAAACGCTTGATTGTTCGATGATCACGCTTCAGAAGCTTTGCAATTTTGAGACTGCTGCATCCCTCTGCAAGATATCTCACTATTTTTGACTTTTCTGAGCCTGTCAAGTCCTTCTTTTGACCCATTTTGCCAAAGGAAAGGACGTTGCCTAATAATTATGCACACCTGATATAGGGTGTTGATGTCATTAGACCACACCCCTTCTCATTACAGAGATGCACATCACCTAATATGCTTAATTGGTAGTAGGCTTTCGAGCCTATACAGCTTGGAGTAAGACAACATGCATGAAGAGGATGATGTGGACAAAATACTCATTTGCCTAATAATTCTGCACTCCCTGTATTTCTATTAAAAACATCTCCTAGTATTGCATTGTTAGAATGAGCATCAACCTAATGCACTTCCTGTGTTATCTTTGGTTTTTATCCTTTTGCCAAATATACAACATGTCAGAAATTCCTGTAAAGTCATCCTGTTATCACCATGTAGATTCCAGATATAAGCAAATACCATCACAGACCTCAGTGTGTGGTCAGTCATCAAAAGAGAAATACAGGATATAAAAGATAACATTTACTTCTTTTTATATTAAATACAGCCACTACCACAGTATGGATATATTTACCCACTATGATTTGCTGAATGCCAACGGTACCAAAGTGGCAGAGGGACACAAAGCCAGTTTCTGTCTGGAGGACACAGACTGTCAAGAAGGTCAGAATGATGATTTCCTTTTAATGAATTTATTATCAAATAAACATGACCAGAAAATTCCCTAACGACCTTTTTGCATTGCTGCTAGTCTTTCAAACATATCTCACTGAATCTGTCTCTTCTTCTGGGACATTAAGGCATTTCTAAACGATACGAGTGCGCCAATTTTGGCGATCAGGGCATCACCGTGGGCTGCTGGGATTTGTACCGTCATGACATTGACTGCCAGTGGATTGACATCACAGACATCAAACCTGGAAATTACATTATGCAGGTGAGACTGTGGGACTCAGTGTGTAGAAACCTATTTGAGAGAGTTATAGTGGAAATTCAAAGCACAGAACCCCAAAAATGGTGACGTTCAGATTGGTTTTACCCACATGAGGCCAGTTTCAGAGCTCTTTGGCAGATTCATATATATATTTCAGTGCTAGTAAAGGCAAACAAGGATAGATGATGCTTTGATTGATTGTACTTCAGCTGCCGTCTTTCAGTTTATCGTGCTAATACTGGAGCTTCAGTAAGCCAGCAGATCTATTACCACTGCACTTATACCTGTTAGAAACAAATTGCCATAATCAACAACAAAACATTGCCATGGCAACACGGCTATGTCTTCTTCAGAATTTAATTGTAGTACAAAGAGTTGATTGAACAAAGTGTGACAATCTCTATAAATGGAGATGTTTTGACTCTTTGCCTATCTTGAGCCAGATGTGAGGCCATCTGTTCAACAACTTAACACTTGGCCAAAACTGAGTCATGGAACAATGATCGCAAGCACAGCAGCAAATCTACAGCAGAATGGTTGACAAAGAAAAGAAGTCAACACTTCAACCTGACTGAGATGCTGTGGTGTCACCTTAAGAGTGCTGTGCATGCGATTCAATAAACCGAAACAATGCTGCAGAGAAGAGTGGGCCAAAATTCCTCCACGACGACGTGAGAGGCTGATAAAGTCACAGATTATTGCTTCATGTTATTGTTGCTAAATGGTTTCTACAAGCTACTGAATCATGGGGTATACTTAGCTTCTTACCTTTGTTTTTCGCAGGACTGAATCTCAGTGTTTCTCTGCAGGAAATAAAAAAGTACTTAATTTTTTAAAGAGCTCCACACATAATAACACCTACAGGGCAGATTAAGAAAGTTGATCTCCATAGTTTTCTTTTTTTATTTCTTTGAAAGTCCTGTTTTCAGGTCCAGGGAATAAAGTACAGCTTCATCGCTCTTTTTCTATGGGGAACTCTTCTCTTTAACTTCTCTTATACTCAATTCTGCATATATTCTGCATTTTCGTGTGCTTAGTATACTTAGTTTTGGGTCACACAGCTTGTCTGACCATAAAACCAACAGAGTAAGAATAGTTTATTTAATACTTCTCCTCTGTTCAGGTTGTAATCAATCCAAACTATGAAGTGGCTGAGAGCGACTTCACCAACAACGCCATGAAGTGCAACTGCAAGTACGACGGACATCGGATCTGGTTCCACAACTGCCACATTGGTAAGCAGTGGAAAGCAGTGAGACTACCAGATAATGATAATGATAATAAAATGTACTCTTATTGGCATCTCTGACCACCTTTACTGATTATTTGATCTCCCTGCAGGGGATGCATTGAGCGAGGAGGCAGAGAGGAGATTTGAGAAATATCCCGGACAGCTGAATAACAAGATTTCTTAATCGCCAGTAACTTCCCAGCAACTTAGAAACCAAAGCGGGAATAAAGATACACCTCACTAACTCAGAAAGAAAGACACAAACCTTTTGTCTTCAGGTGCTAAAACGGATCCCCGCCACATATCTCTAGATTTGTAGTCACTGAAGCAGCGAGCGTGTGCTCTACGTGTGAATTATTTTACTTGAATATTCAAGTGGTAATTTTTCGTGTAGTCTGAGGTGAGTGCGTGCTATATTTTTACTGCAAATTAAAATTTTATAAAGTCAGTGAGACAGTCTCCTGTGTATGATCGACCTTTTATATTCTGTTCTGTTTATGAGTTATGACTGGGTTTTTTACATTTTTTTAAATCACCATAAAGAGAAAAGCTTCAATGTTTTGCAGATATATATATATACAGAGATGCTTTTAAACCGCTTGTTTAAGTAATAACATCTGCCTTTGTGTTTACAGTATTTTGTGAATGTATTTATTGCCAACATGGAGGCACTAAAGAATCATTCTGGGTCAACAGCAGTATTTGGACCAGTTTGAAGCCATCGTTAGCTTTAGTGCACACACGTACTTTAATAATCTTTGAGAGATTAATGGGCAAAGGCCAAAGAAAGCTACAGTTACAGTTAGATTTGTTGTATTTACTCTGATGTAATCACACCTGCTGCACCAAATAAAACAGAGAAAAACCTCCTGAGACTCGTTTGACCGGGAATGATTCACTGCAACAATACTGAAGCTGTAAAGCAGCTGTTTTCAGTGCCTGTAAACACAGTCTGCTACAGATATACCAGCCACACCGGTGGAAAAAAAGCAGCATACTTTGGTGTTACAAAAAACCTGGTCTCTGGTATTGTATCATGCTGGTATTTTACTTTTCCCGCAATTATTTTGTGGTCATGTGGACCACTGCTCCAACGGTATGCTCCAACAGAACAATAGCACTTTTGTTTTGGTTCCTCGCACCGAGCCAGCAGCTGACTGCACAAATCCAACAATGACCTACTGCAGCAGTAAAGAGTCAGATTATGGTCAAAGATTATTTTAAATTTAAAGTATGATAGATATATGAGTTTTTCAAAAGATGATCTGTTAACCTAAGCCTATTTTATAAAGACAGGCAGGAATCCTCCAACCCATCTGGCAGATAAACAAAGAGGTCTGCAGGGCTGATTGCTCAGTTAAATTAAAAGAAAATCAGGTGGGCTGACTAAGACAGAGCTCTCAAACCAGTTGTCAGCTGTGTGCTTCTAAGCCCAGAGTTCAAATCAATCCACTGTTAATCTCAGTCTTCACTGCCCGCGGTGGAACAATCCCGTTAACTTCCCTTACTAATCACATCAACCGTGTGCGCAACATTGCAGCGGCTCAGCAGCAGAGCTGGTATGCACCTGTTTGTAAGATCTGAATGTGATTATTAATCACTTAATTGTGTCTATAGTGTAAGAAAACACACAAAAAAAGGCCATCGCAGCTTCCTAACACTTTGAAATTGCTTATTAACAGAAATGTTTAATGTACAGTGATACATAATATATGAAACAGAAATGTACAGGATCCACTGAAGAATCTGGAACCATAGAAAGTTTCTGCTTTCATATTAGAGCAGGTTAATATGTATGACATCATGGAAACGTGGTTTAAAAATGAAGCTATTTGGGAATAACAGGATAAATGCAGAATTTCCTAATCATTTTGTGCACTCTATCAATGCAGCATGAGGACCAAAAATGAAAAGAAATAACAAGGAAAATCCTCCAGGTTTACTAAACAATAAAGGAACACTCTGTGTTTATATGTAATGTTATTGGTGGCCTTTTCTTGCTTCAGCTGCTGCTGGCTGCTTGGGTTTCTCTTGAGGTTTTTGCCTGTCATCATCATCTCATCAGCCTGCACACCTGGCCTAACAGAAGAGGATTACGCCGCTTCAGCAGAGCGGTGTCACACACATAAGCTGGCTAATGTTCTACTGAGTAATCAGACAGGCTCATGCAGAGAGATGGGCGCCACCCAGAGGGCTGCAGCTAGAAGTGCATCCACTCCAAGTGGATGCCTCAATCTCTTTCCCCCCTCTAAGGTTTACTAGGGTAGCTCTACATGATTCACAGTTCAAACTAATCCTTATTGGAGCAGCCCCTCGGTCTGTCGTCTATCTGAAACAAGCCATACTAGCTCATCTCTCTCTTTAAGGGTAAACAGCAGGTAGGTGAGGCTGCTGTGTTTGAGAAGAGAGGATATGGACTCTCACTGACATCACAAGGAGCCAAAAGCAGGAAAAAGGAAGCTGAAAAGCTGAAAGGGAGCCTTTAAAAAGCAGCCTGAAGCCTGAGCGTCACTGGGGATACTTTTACACACCTCCCCATCTGAAAATTTGTTCAGATTTAACATTTAGAGGTGGGACTCGCCAGATACCCCACGATATGATATTATTGCAAATGTCAACATTTTGCAATATGCTGAGTATTGCAATAAATATATTATGATTTATCACCTTATTTCAACTTTAAATTATGTCCTCGGTTAAATTTAGTCAGAATCTGTTTTACCCAGTGACATAACGTTATCTCACTTCAGTTTTGGGTTTTTGTATTTTGGATGGCAAATAAGATTGTCACCAAAACTGCCATGAATGTTGTTGTAAGATGGAATCAGGCTTCTATTGGCAAACAATTTGGCAATCTGTCTGCATAGACAGAAATTCACATGTAACGATTACTTTTCCACTCAGCAACCTTCCTCTTGTATAGGAACATAACCAGAATACAATCAGCTGGTAGCCAGTTGAGTCGAAACCCCTGGAGTTGCTGTCACTGACAGAGGCTCAGTCGGATCGTGAACAAACATTTAGTCACCGCAAGCCACTAATGTATTCATTTATAGTTTGTGTAGCTACATGGAAGCTGCTGTCCTATTTTTACTTGTGCGACTGAGCTTTACTTTTGAGCCGATTTAATCTAAGTTCTCTCAGGTAACATTATCTCAGAATGGCGGTACATGGGATGAGACCTCTTGCTCAGTGTTACCAGAGGATGCATGCATGTATATAATACGACTCAATATCCTACTCAGCATGCAGAATGCACCATTGTTGAGTCGTGCTAATTATTTCACTGGACTATAATCCCTGACACAGGAAATGTAGAGCTAACATTGAACCTCAGATTGTACTTGCACAGATCGGGGTTTTGAACCTTTAGGGAGAGACCCGCCTAAGTTTTGTGCATATTGAAATCAGATTAAATTTCATGTGCAATCAAGGTAAGAAAATGCATTTTAATACCATGGTTCAACATAAAGACCAGTTATCATCATGAAGTCAATATAAACAGATCCTGACCATGTGTAATGGGCCTTAGCCTCCAAAATGAAGCAGAAAAATGAAGTCCTGTTCTTCAGCAGCCGTTTCAATGCTGTTTACATTAATTTACCCTAAAACTCATGACAAATGCCAGCAATGATCACATGTTGTGGTGACGCATGACTTAAATAAGGGACCATATGAAGCAGACACATGGGGAAAATAAAGGCTGTGTGACCTTGAGGTGAAACTACTAGGTCCAGCTGTGAGCGGATGATGCCACGCTGCAAATGTTTTTTAAAAGAAGATTTTTTTTCCAGCTTAAAGGTGTTGAAATGCTCCTCCAGAGGGAGTTGGATCACTGAACTGCCGGATTAGTCCGGACCACAACAGAGTCATGTCTGTGCATCCAGTCGTTTCACTGCAGGACTGTCTGTTTGATGACTTTCCCTTCTTTGTTAACGGCAAAGTTGTAATTCTTTGGATTGTCCAGTGCCTCCTCGATTCGTTGATCCAAGTTCTCCGTGGTGATGAAGTTCTTTACTTCCTCCTGAAAGAAAATGAAAGTTTTGTCAGTTTATCACTATGTTCCCTTTGCTCTACTTGCATAGTTTGGATGCAGAAACAACCCCTACCTGCAGCTGCAAAATCTCCCTCTCTTTTTCTTTGATGAATTCTTGCTGTTCCTGTTCCCTCTGAATGGCAGCTTCAATCTTCTTGCGCTCAGCTTCCTCTGCTTCTTTCTGGACCCTCAGAATTCTGAAATGATTTCCCCCCCAAAAAACATCACTTTTAGAATGAGACAGTTTCCATTCTGGAAGTGGAAGAAAGACACAAAGAGTGTATTCATGTCATCATCTTCTCTGCTCACCTGGCTTTCAGCATGCGCAGGTTCTCCTCGTTGTTCCAGCCCATCAGGGCTCGGTGCTCCTCCGCCTCCTGCCTCGCCCTCTCCTCCGCCTGAGAGCCCGTCTCCTCCTCGTACTTCTTTCGTAGCACCTCCTCCTTAAACTCCAAACTGACACACATAAAGAAAACTAAATACTCCAATCACACTGTCTTTACTCCAAATCTTAAAGTACACCAAGCATGTATCGTTTCATGTTTCTGAGACACTCTTAGTCACAGATTTGTGTGTAAGAGGTTCGAGAAATTGTTTACGAAGTTGTGTTCGAGTTCAGCTTTTTCAAAGCAACACAGAATATCTTTAAGACTGACGGGGAGCTCACTAAGTTGGAGTGACTATTTGTCACGGGAAACTGATTTTGACATACTGTCATTTAAACGTACCGGAGCGCCCTCATGATCAGCTTGTATTCCGTGTATCTCTCTTTGAGAACTACCATCTCCACCGGATCGACGGGGGGAGGCACTTTAATTCGCCCTTCTTTGGACTTGGCTACCGGGTCGGTGCGAGACTTTCGGCCCCGGACAGCTTCCACGAGCACGGCGCTCCTGGGCGCTAAGAGCCGCGCCACCTGCACGCTCCTCCCGCCGATTACCTGGAACATGTCAGCGTCTAAATGTGGGAACAGGTGCCGATTCCTAGATGCTAAATGTAACGCTTAATGAGAGCATTTGAGTTTGAAATCTGCGGTCTAGGTTAACATTAGGGTACAAATGTTATCGACCTAACACGGCAGCCATTTTGCTGCCCTCTGACCAGCGGAAGTGATTAGCAACGAACGAGCTGCGCATGCTTGACTGCCTCCTGGAGGTTAGCAAAGGTTAGTTAGGTACAGAATAAGCTATCAATAGTTATCAAGATAACAAACTCGGTTAAACAGCGTAATACACGCTGTTTTCTAAATATATTAAACGTGAGACACAAGAGTAAAGCCATTTCTACGAAAAATATTTTATATTATTTTATTGATATCTCTCGGATTTACATTTTCAGTGGGATAATAATTTCACGTTTGTGGAGTATTTCAATTAAGAATTGTGAATAATTATAAGTCAGAGGGGGTGTCAAATGGACAAAAAGGGTCCAGTCCGGCCCGTGGATAGCTTTGTGGAAAATGTGGAACTTTCAGAGGAGGAGGCCATTTATGGTGAACCTTAAACGGTATTTTAAATTTTTGGTTTTAGTGTTTTTACTGAAGAAGAGATAACTTATGACCTGTCATACACCAGAGTAAGTAGACTTCTGGATAAAGGTTAATTACAGGAAAATTAGTTTTTCTGTTCGTGGTATTCATTTTAATAACAGAAACGTTCCTTCCTGTTCACTATTTACAATAGAAATTCCTAGTTGTTAAAAAGTAATGGAATTGTTTCTGTGAATTCACAAATAATTGTCCTACATTTCTTTATTTCCTTTAAAGTGTGAACCCAGCTGACATGTTTCTTTAATTTACTGCAGGAAGTATTATTGAAATTACACCTTTAAAAAGATCTGAGAGATTAAATGTGTAAAGCTTCTTTACATTGAAAGCAACAAATTTTGATGTGTATTTTGAAAGCTTTTTAGGCAATAGCTTCATTAGTTCAGCCCACTTAAGAGGAAATATAGCTGTATGTATACATTTGTTGTCTTCGTGATTCTTCTTCTTTCTTTCAAGGTTGAGCAGCTTGACGCCTGATGTCAGACCGGTGACTGATGATCCTGCTGAGGCAATATATCAACACATTACAGGTAGAGACGCCTTACCAGCAGCATGGAATGATGGGAAATGGTGCAGTGCCGCTGTGTGTCGGTCGGTGACATTGAGCGCTGTAGGTAAAAAGAAACTGTGTGGGAATGCAATCTTAAACAGCAAAATGGCACCATTGTTACTGTTCTATGGGATTTTCAAGTAGGATATTTACAGCAGCCTTAAACACAAATAAAAAAAAACAAACCTGGTCTCAGGTATCAAATGGTAGTTGCAATTATTTTATCATTCCTGCACATTTTATTTTCTAATTTCCCAGAATGTCTTTAATATTTGACAAAACCCCAAATATGATTGAATGAGAAATTATTTTGGACACATTTGTGTTACTAAGGAATGATGTTGAGCTTTGTAAATTGGTGATTAAAAGTTTTTTAACTTTAATATGTATTTTGGACATTAGAAGGTGTCATTCAACTGCTAACGCCTAACAGGTAAGTTTATTAACTTGCATCTGAAGCTAAAATTAGGCTGCATTGATGTCAGGGTGTGTGCTTTAGCTTTTTGTCTCCTAAACATCTTTAAAGGTGTGAAATGAAACTAAAAAATATGACACGTGCTGCAGGTGAGTTATATGTTTATTCAGCTTGTTGCCGGCTGTTACAGGTACACCAGTTACAGGTGCAGACTTTGTATTACTTTCACAGATGTAAAGCACCACATAGATCTACGATCAGCAGACAAACAACAAGGAGCTCCTGCAGTTATCTTTCGGCTTCACTGGTTAGCTGGGAATGAACTTACAGGACAAAAAAAATCTAGTGTAGTTAGACTCAAAGACACAGTACGTGATCATAAGGTGGAACCAGTAACAATTAGTCTTCTGCAGCATTTAAATGTCCAGATTGGTTTTTGCTGAAAAGTAGGAAGGCCCAAATTCACTCTGATTTGTTGCTTACAGCTTTTGTGTAGACGTCAATGCAGAGGAAGACAAACTAAAAAGGACACAAATGAGTCGATAACATAATGAAAAGAAATTTTTAAGGTTACTGGTTCACTGACTACTAATACAACTACTACTACTACAAAACCAGGGATGCAGGACATTCATTGATTGGAAGAGTTCCTTGAGGAAAATCAGCTCAAACACATATAAAATCCAAGCACTGAGAGTTATAGGTTGGGTTTTTTACATCCTCATTAACAAACAATTGGTCAGGTGTTTGCACAACGAGGGTTCGGAAAGGTCAGATGGTTTACTCTACTGTTGTCTTGAATGTCATACGTGTCTGACTGAGAGGAACTCCACCAAAACAACGCTGCTGTCCAACGCAGACATGTAACTAATGCAGTGCAGCCACTCTGCCCTTCGCAGTTTGCCTTCTACTTGATGTGTAGTGTCAGAATGTGTGTAGAAGAAGGGGGACTTCTGGTGGACCTCTTGTTTAGCACAAGGGCACAGCGGTCTTGAGAAAGGTGAGCTTTGATTTGTAGTTTGGGATTTTTTGGGTAAAGATGAAATAAATTTTGCGGGGAAAGCGAAGGGAAGAGCATGAAAGAGGGAGAGAGGTCATGTTAGGGAGGAATTCTCAGGATGTTCAGCTTAAAGATGAACGGGTAAGAAGATATACTCGATTTATGCCAGGGTCGGTGGCATTTAGGGTTTTAATTTAGAGCAGGAAGGGAAGGGTACGCCAGACGAATCTCCTCCCCCTCCAGGAGTTTCCTGTGAAAGTAAAGGAAAACAGATTGTTTGCTGTTTATGTCTTTATATATAGCTGAAGTAAGACAAATTAAGATAATGTAAGAAAAAAGATCATGAAACTTTACTGAAAACAAACACTGTTGGTGTAGATGAGCAGGAAGAAGGGTGTGTGTCACCTGTATGCTGCTATTTCAATGTCAAGGGCCATCTTCACATTGAGAAGGTCTTGGTACTCTCTCAGGTAGCGCGCCATCTCCTGCTTAGCTTCAGCAATATTGCGCTCCAGCTCACTTATCCTCATCTGTAAAAGTAAAAAGCCGCTTCAGCTCAGTTTAAGTGTCACAGTTAGCAACAGTCTGCTTCAAGCAGGGCAATGGTAAGCGAGAGTAGCTGCTTTGGTGTGCTCTCCCAGTTTGTTTCGACTTTAACTTTGCAGACGTTCACCTGCACTGTGAGCCTGTCATTATTTCCTGCTGTGCAGTAGAGCACAGGGAGGGTTAGCTGCTGCAGAGAATATATCTACATGTCATCCTGTAGATGAAAGAAACATCATTTCTTCTTGCTGCTTTGTGAGCTTCCTTTTTAGCTGTGCTGGTTAACCATGTAAACACCACCTTTTCAGTTCTCTGCAGCACTATTTCAGAAGAAAGACTCTAAAAATAGCCAAAGGAAGAAGGCTGTAAGTCTGAAAATAAAATGCATGTTGGAGAATAAGGCTGAGCTCCATTCTCCCTATGCAGGCTCTAATTTCCCTGGTTCTTTGCCTCACCTGGTACTTTTCCACCTCCTTCGCCTGTGTTTCTTCCAGACCTTCCAGTTGCTTATTCAGGGAGTCGATGACATTCCGGAGTGCCTCGATCTCCGAGGAGCGGGACTGGAGCAGTCTCCGGTACTCCATGGTCTCCTCCCGGATGGCGTGCACGGCCTCGTTGTTTTTGCTGGCCATCTCTGCCACGCTTGCAAACTTGCTCTGGTACCACTCCTCGGCGGCCTGCATGTTCTTGTGCGCCAGCCGCTCGTACTGAGCCCTGATGTCTCGCAGCGCAGTGGACAGATCAGGCCGGGACACCTCCATGTCTATGCTGATGTTGGCCACCTGCAGCTGGGCCTGCAGCTCTGCTTGCTCCTCTGCAAAGACTTTCTTCAGGAACACCATCTCATCGCACAGGGAGGCCACAGTGGCTTCTGCATCACAGTTGTAGACCACGGCCCTGCTCGCCTCCTCTTTGGCCCTCTGCAGGGCCTCCTCGGCATCCATGCGCCGCTGTGCCTCCTCCTCATAGCGCTCCTTCATCTGCTCATACACATCGCGCAGGTAGTCCTTCTCTGCCTCCATCCTCATCTTCTCCCCATTCTCTGAGTCAATCATGGCCCTCAAACTCCGTGCCTCACCTTCATAGAGCGCCTGCAGACGGGACGGATCGTTCTGCCGCCTCCTCAGCGCATCTAGTTCAGCCAGTAGGGCTCGGTTCTGCAGCTCGAGGTGCCTCACCTTCTCAATGTAGGTGGCGAATCGGTCATTCAGGTCCACAAGCTGTGCCCTCTCCTGGGAGCGCAGGCCCAGCAGCTCTGTGTTTAGAGAGCTGGCTTGAGCCAGGTTCATCCTCTGAGATCCATCTGGAAAGGAAGAGGAGGAGGTCCTTAGGATCCTCTTACCAGATGGAGGAGCTCGTGAAGAAGGGTAGAGAGATGAAGACACGGAGGATTTGGTGGTGGTTCGGGAGCCTTTGTAGCTGTCCCAAGGGCGGCGGGTGGAGAAGAAGGAATCGTAGCTCATGATGAAGTTTTGTTGTGGATTTTTTTGTTTGTTTGTTTAAGAAAAGGAAATGTATGTTTCAGAAGGTTTTTTTTTTATGTCCCCCTTGTTCTGCACACCATCGGTGTGGATGAGTGAGCGCTTTTGCACTGCACCAGTTCAGTGATGCTGCAGATCCTGAGCTTTTATAGAGTCACGTTGCTCCCCCCCTCCAACACAGAGAAACATCAGCGCTGTCAGCATTCACCAGGCCAATAGCAGGCTGCTGCAGTGAAGCGAGAGCAGCTTGGTTTGGAGATTCACTTTCAGCCACAGCAGGCAGTGAATGTGCAGTAGGGCAGATTTTTATTTAATGTGCTCTAAAATAGCATTGAAATCAATCATTGTTATGCCTCTATAAATTCCCAAAGGTGGTATTTTACTTTATACACTCAGCACAGGCTCAATTGCATTATCAAGCAGGGTACTTGCTTAGATTAAATATAAAAGAAACCTGGGATAGAACATATGAAAATGACTTGAAACAAAGACTTCTCCCCAACCCAGTCAGAGAAAATCAATAGTACTAGTAATAGAGAGAATAAGGGCATATGCCATAAGGAACAGACAGGCATTTAAAGCATTTAATGCTCCAGGGAACAATATTTAATAATTACTACAGAGATGAATACATAGATGACATCACATGGATTTGTGGTGGATGTGTACTACATTTAAAAAAATAATAATAATAGGAACTGAACACATGGTTCATTGTTGGTTTATTGCTTTTTGAGATATTTAACAAACAATTACTTATTCACGTTTCCTCTAGATTGTCGTCTTTCTTAACTGCCATCTGTGCTGTTGCTGTGAAAGATCTTTGTAGATATACACCCTCCTACAATTGCCCTTATACTGCTTTTATTTCCAGAGTGTCTTTAGACATATCTGTTTGATCTAATTAGATTGCAAACTGATGAGTCAGGGATGTTCTTCAGCTGTCCTGACTCTGACAGTGTGTGTGGGAGACACCACTGAAGAAGAAAGTGCTACAGTATCTGTATGTGCTGACACACAGAAACCCTCCGGCTGTTTCACACTCAGAGATGAGTCAGAGTTTATGCCTAATCAGCCTTAGTATTTACTTAAAAAGAGGCATCAGGCTGATCTAGCGAATGGTTACAATTCCTGCTCATGTTTATTGGCCATTAAAGAAAACACTTTACTCTGTTTTTCACAGCAAATGTTTCTACAGATGTCAGCAAGGTCTGCAAAACATTTAAAAAAAGACAACTCTGTTACAACTTTGAGAATCCATCCAGCATCCTGTGAAAGGCAAGATACTCACAAAACATTTTGAGAATGAAGTGCCATGCTTTATTGCTTATATTAAAGGTTTTTTTTTTTTTTGGGGGGAAAACTTTTTTTTTTGGTGCTTTTATGAGTATTTTAAACATCACATTTTAACTTAAACCTTAAAAAACACTGATAAGCTACACGGTGCCACTAGGTGGCAGCATTCGGCCTTTAGACCGCATGGAAGTAACATTATTGGTAACGTTGTAGTTTACTGTAGTCCCCAATAGAGGCTATTGGATTGTTGTTTTACATATTTCTGTGTGAAATGCATAAGTGTTATTATATTAGAGAGAAGCAAAATGTGTTAAATTTCTAAGTCTCTGCTGTGGTCAGTGCGTTAGCTCAATTCAAATTGATTTGTAAAAACAACATTATATATCAAAAGTGTTACTGCCAATATCTTTCATAAAATATGTGACAGTTATTACAGAAATCTATAGACTTTTACTGCACAAGTTTTATTTAGGAGTTTCTGCCAAATACCAGCTGTAATTCTTTGCAATGAAAATGCTCTCGGCTAAAAGGGTCTGTGAATAATCCTGAACAAAATATAGTCTTGATTTAGAAGAAAACATAAGGCTTTAAAATGTAAACCATTTAATAACAGACTCCTTATGCTGCTTTTGTTTCTGTGTCCTGTCATGTCTCACTGAGATGTTTGAACACAGCCATTAATGATATTATATAATTCAGTTGTCACAACAACAGTCGCCTCTAAGTGTTTTTGTAAGTTAAAGAGCTAGAAAGAAGAAAACATAATAATCAAACGTCCAATGAGCAAGCACTTGGCAACAGTGGGAAGGAAAATCTCTTATTTAACAGGAAAACACCTCAAGCAGAACCAGGCTCAGGGACGTCCAACCATCTGCCGTGACCAGTGGAGGGTGAAGTGATATTATCTGCTTCCTCAGCCATGACATGATATCACATGCGCCCCCCGAAAGATTTTTTGGGAAATCTTTCATGGTTCAGGTGTGGAAGGGTGAATTCCATATTTAAAGTTATCACTTAAGCAATAAAGACCAGTCCTAGAGTGCATTCCTCCACACCACACATGAACTTAGATCCAGTCCTTATTCAGTAGGATATCTGGATCCAGATGAGCTGGGAATATTTTCTTAAGAACATCAAGACAACGTCTTTCAGTTTTTGTTTTTTTGTTTTTTAAATTTAATGTATTTGTGACGATATTACATGTACATATAAGATAATATATAATTTTACCTCATCTCATGACGATAATAAATCCCTTAAAAAATTCCTGGATCAAAACTTGAAACTCCGATTTTATTTTTTATTTTATTATTTTGTTTTTTGTTTTGTTTTTGTTTTTTACAAATTCTATGAATAAAAAGATGCTTAGGCAGAAAACTGAGCCGGTCACATGACCTACTTGGCGGATGTGAAAACAATAACATACTCATCTGAATAAAGATTTTAGGGAGTTTCTGTAATAAGATCAGCGCTTAAAAAATGTTATCAACCAGAGCGGACTTTAAAAGAGACACATAGACCCTAAATTCAAAAAATAAAAAGAGAAAGAATGACTTAAAGTTTTGTCTAAAGACGTTTTTAGTGATATCTGCATTCAAGCGTTCAAGGCTTTGAGCACTAGGTGGCGCAGTTGCACTGCATGTCAGTGTGGCAGCTGTAGATGGTTCCAGATGAAATAGTTTTGTGAATAAATGTATTTCCCCACTTACCTTTGACAGCATACGCTCAACTTAAGATGCTGTCATCACCTGCTGCAGGCTCTGCCTACAGCTACCATAATCACGATCGTGTCAGCGAGTCTCGTACAGTCAAAGAAATCTGCAAATCCCATGTTTATTCAGAGGTCATTTACAGCGAATATATTTCCCAGTGGTACATAAGGTAAAAATAAGTACATAAAACATTTTAGTTGACAGATAGACTTTGGAATGTCAGGCTTTTCATTGCTAAAATCGTTTGTACGTTTACAAGAATTGCAGGTGCACATTTCCACGTTTAAAGAAACAAAACAAAAACAAGTCAGTGTGTGTACTTGAACTATATGACAGAAATGAAAGTCAGATCTCACCTCCAGTGTTTTACATTCACTTGAAATGTGTAAGATACCTATTTACACGAAATCACATAAAGAATATCAGACATGAGCGACGTATAAACTACAGAAATTTACCTTTAGGCTAAGTTGCAATACAAAAAGTGTATTCCTTTGGTAGAAAACATAGATCTCAAGGAAGGGAGAAAAAACATGTGCAGGACATAAAGAAGTAGATCTTGCATCTCTTGCACGGCCTGTCACACTTCTTACATCCATGGGGCCAATGGGCTGTGGGACTAAACATTCACCTCATATCAGGAGTGCTGCATATTCATTTATGTTGGCAAGAGCAGCCCGCTGACTGCTGGGCTGTTTGCACTGGCACTGCGTTACTTGAAACACAGCAACTTCTGATTATAGCATGAAGGCGATCATTCACAGGTCGATCTGTATAGTACTTTGGTTCATTTTTTTAATCACCAAGTCTTTAAAGAGTGCTGGGGGTTATATTACGCGCAGTGCGTCCAAGTGTAAACTATGTGCCCACAGTTACAGTATAGACAGAAACACTGGAAATGAAGCTGTTACATGTACAAAAAGAAGAAAAAAAAGAATAGAAATCGTATTTCTTCAGATCGTTTCTTTCTTTTTCCAGACTTGTCTTGTGCGTCAAATGGAGCGATTTTACTGCCACAGACATTAGTAATTTCAGACAGTGCCACTCAAACGTGATTAACTTCATCTGCTCGCTCAGAAGATTTTCAGCCGTTTGCCAATCGCTCTGCCCCCCTTTGCCACTCTCTGGCTCGGCTGGTCTTTAGAAAGCGGGCAGTACTTGATGGTGTGCGCATTGTCACCGTTGGCACTGCAGAGGGGGCAGGTGTACGCCCGGAGGATGGGGCAAAGCACTCTGCCGTCCACTGTCTTCAGGATATGGGTGCCGTAAACTTCCTCTGGTGCGCCGTTATTCCGACAGAAGACGCACACTTTGGGCTCCGGTTTGCCCCTCTGAGCCTGTTTGCGTCTTCGGTCCATGGCGAGCAGGTCGAAGCCAGAGAAGCTTCCCTTGTACGAGGGGGAATCTCTGTCCCCCAGCTGCGAATCACTAGCGAGGTGTTCGTATGGCCTGAGAAGCGAGATGCGCTCTTTGAGATCATAGATGGAGATTGGCGGGGAGCTCGGGGCCGCGCAGTAGCAGTCCAAGGGTCCGTCGTTGGTGTCCCTGCCCTGCCCAATTACGCAGGAGCAAACCGGGGAATCGTCCTCCAGTCCCAAAGTCGCTTTAAGAGACTCGGTTATAGAGTTAGGGCTGAAGGGCGGACTGTTGATCTTATTTTTGGCGACAAGTGTCGACAGCCCGAGGTAGTCGTTCCAAAAATTAAAGGTGTAATCATAAGGAGACCGCGCGTCCAGGTAACCGCGGTCTAAGAAATCCATCCTGTCAGAGCCGCACAGTTTAACGTCCACACTAGTGAATAGGCGTTTTGGATTGGATGGCTGTCAGCATGAGGATCCAGTGGAGGGTTCCTCTCTCTGCTCCTGCTGGGTCTACTTTGCAGAACATTGAGCATGCAGGCGCTGTTAAGTTGCCCAGAATAAAACACGGGGGCGTGGTTTGGTTCAAGTTGATTTTCTCTGTGGCCCCATAGGAGGGTCTACAGAGCAGGGAGTGACTGAGCTAGGAAATCATTTCCCCTCCCATAATATGACGATTAGCACCGAAATCTCTTTGTGTTAAAAGAAAGTAAGCTACCCTGTTGGTTGGGTTTGAAAGAAATCAGCTGTTACTCTGTTGAACTCAAGATGTGACTGGTTTTATGACATCTTGTCAATTTACTTTCCCCCCCTTCGCTTTTTAGTATGGATAGATAGATAGATAGATAGATAGATAGATAGATAGATAGATCAGAGTGGATTTGACCTGTCTTCCAGTGTATTTTGTGTTTCCACAACTTTTTCCAAGCTGCTTTTTAAAATTTTATGTGATAGAGGGTCAAAGGAGTTCTTAAAAAGTCATTCTGCTCTGCAGAATTCTGTATCATCCTCCCAATGGTAGCAGTTCACACAGAGAGTACAGATTGTGGTTCTAAACAGTGTGAATGATCTTTCTGACCAAAGATTTACAGTGCAGCCTGGTGAAGTTGTTATCCATGCAGATATTGTGATATTTGTCAAACTGGATTTGTGTAGTTGGTTGGTTTTTAATAACAGTGCTGCTCAGACCAGCATCATATTTAACCCTTGTGTTGTCCTCGGGTCAAAAATGATCCCTAGGTGAATGGCAAACAAGTATATGGGAATCCCGAGGACAACACAAGAGTCATAAGAATAATCTCGCCTTGTTTGTGTCACACCAATCGACAAACCGCCTTACATTTGAACGATACATGCTTATATTTTCATTCTTAGAGACTCAATTCAGCACAGCAGACTTGACTTATTTTCTCAGATTTGTCTCCACAGCCACAGAATCGTGGCAGGAGGGTTGAATTTTCCATCTGCGCTCTATTGCACTTTTCATGACATTAAATAAGATATTTGTTTAGCTTCTTTTTTAATCTTCATCTTGTGAATCGAGGCTTGTTAATATCAATATAACATAGCCTGAAAAGTAAAAGTCACAAAGATGCCAAAACTGGTGTCACAAGTAGGAACTCTTTGATTTAGGGAGGGAGGGAGGTCACAAGCCCTGAACAATAGATTATGATGTGTCTTAAAGAATAGGTCATATTAGACTTTGTCCTATATCTTATACTGGAATCACATTATGAATGAGTCTTATAACCAATATGGATAGAGGAATCGCTACAGCAACCAAAACCTCTTTTGGGCATATGGGCATATGAGAATTGATTTAATGCTTGTTCCTTACACTAAAAGTCCCAAAAGTTTTTTTTTTGCAATGCCTTATACAACTTTAATGACAATCACTTTCTAGTTTGAATGAGTTGGGGATACATCAGTAGCTGAAGAGACAAGAAATCAAAGAGTGCCACATAGTGGAACTAGGAAAATTCAAAAAGTGTAGGACATAGTGATGTAACGCCTCAAGAAGCAGTGACCTTTAAGTGCGCACACACAAAAAACATCTTGTGCTTGACCACTGTAGCAGATTCCATCCTTCACCGATGATGAACCTGTCACTTCTGCATGAAGCTGCACATGTTCTGCTTCCCCTGAGCCCACGGCTTGGTGCTCACAACCAGTCCTCCTCTGCTCCATTGTCTCGTCCCTGTAGCAGGCCGTTTAACTTCATTAATATGCATTAAAAAGGAGTGTGCCACATCTGTGTGTGTGTGTGTGTGTGTGTGTGTGTGTGTGTGTGTGTGTGTGTGTGTGTGTGTGTGTGTGGTGTGAGTCAAAGCCCTGTAAGGAGGGCGCCCAAAAAAAGAGCTTGATAACTGGCCTGACTGCTGGGACAATGACAGTGTTACTATTTTTGTCACACCCTCAAGTGAAATATTAAGGACAGTGAAAATTGAGACAGAAGTCATTTGCATGTCTTATATTTTCAAATTGGAGCTCAGATTAATTTTCTGACTGTGGTTTTCATTGATGAAAAAAAACCCGTAACGGTCTGCTGCAGATTAAGACTTAGTCTGTGGATATGATTCTGCGATTCGTTTACAGGAAAACAGAAACGGCATCGTTTTGTAAGCCACTTTGGTGCGCCTTATAAATGTGCTTGTTTATAGGTTCATGTTCAGCCGCTGGGAATATATATTGTGGAATAAGACCTGTATTTGGGTCACAAAAGGGGGGGGGGGGGGGGGGGGGGGGAGTTTCATTCTAAATCATGCCAAAATCTTCAAGAAAATATGCGTGCATCCAAAATTTGCACGGGCCTATAAATCCTGGGAAGGCTTCTTTTAAAAGCGATTACATTCGCTGCTGCTGCAAAAGTTTCCAGTGAGTGTAAGACGGCGCAAAAGCATGAAGAAAATCATGTTAGCGAGACAGTTTCTTGTATGTGAGAATAAATTATCATCAGAATACACCACATGGTCTCTTTTCAAGGTCACCTCCAGCTTTGCATGCACAAAGGAAATCATGAGAGAGCATTTAAAAGATGAATGGCTGCCATATCACAATGGATAAATTGCGCGGGGGCCAATATGACATGTGGCTCTGCTGCTTTGGGCCTACCCTTTATTATTCTTAATGCAAAACGTGTTTGGCAGCAACAAAGGAAGTATTGATAATGAATATGAAATGCATTTATTTATTTTTACATTAGAAGATTTCATTTCAGACTCACACTATAGCAGGGCAACAGCAGAAAGGTTTCTGGCATGAGAGGAGAATAGGCAAGTTCATTTATAAAAAGCCTTTTAAAAGACAGGTCAGCTCACAGGTGCTTTACACAGTAAAGCAGTAAAGAAGAGAAATGTTTGATTAGTTAGTAAGTCATGGTGCAGTTAACTGCATCCATTTTCTTAGCTTAAGCTTACGGGGCTGCCAGAATCTATCCCAGCTGTCATGGGGCCAACACAGAAAGTGAGACAAGCACACACACTCACATCCAAACCTACGGCCAGTTTGAAATCACCAATTAACCACAGAGCATGTCTTTTACTGTGGGAGGAAGCAGCTTCACTAGCAGGCACAGTGAAGCCATGCAAACCCCACACAGCAAGACAAAAGAAAACAAGGTGGCTCTTATTGTGGATTTAAATGTTACGTCTTTAAGAGAAGCTAACATATTTTAAATCACTGGTAGTCATCTACTGCAGCTTTAATATAGTTGCAGCCCAGTGCTGGTCTGCTCTCTGAAAGATGGAATAAACCTACGGTACTTGATTTATGTTTTTTGGAGTAAAAACCTTTGAACGTGAGTGTAAAGTGCAACGTCAGAGCAGAAGTAATACGATCAAACGTTATCGTCACCTCTGATATATCCTATCGTATTAACGAACATTGTGCACATGTGATTTTCTTACATTCAATATGCTCCTAAGGAAAACACAAAGGGGCGTTGCCTTTGTTACTGCTATATTTTGCGTTTAAATGGACGTCATTGATAAGAAATATGCTGTGGTAAATTACTAGGTTTCAATGTGTCATTTACATTTTAAGCAATAAGAGTCACTTGAAAACAATGAATGATAAGCTTAAACTGGTAACTGGCCAAGATAACAATAAGTAATCACTACTTCCATTGTAGCCAACCAGCAGTAACAAATGTTGCTTTGTTCACATAAAATGTGGCCATTGTTTAACTGTGTTTACTTCACAGCCCTGTCTGGCCTCCACACAAGCTCATTGCGGAGTGCGAGCCACAGCTAGTGTTTTTTCTTCTTTGTTTTACACAGATAAAGCTACAATAAATGCAGCGACTCTGGCTTGCAATGGGTTAAAAAAAATCTTCATGCATAAATACGGCTCCAGAGTGAGATGATGGTACCCAGAGGCCTCCCAGGCAGCTCTGTCTGCTCTACAGCCGAGGCAGAGATGGGCAGCCGCTGCATCCCCATTCATCACTGTCAAGTTGAATAGAAAATTAACAAATCCGTTAATTAAAAGACCTCTCTAGACTCTAGTGTGTTTGTGTGTGTGTGTGTGTGTGAATCTTGTGCCAGCTGCACTGCTTCATTGTGCAAGCTACAGCAGCCTGGCACAAGAGACACACACAACACTCCCTTCAATGCTAACATACACATGCACACAAACACCCACCGCTCCTGCCGACCCCTGCCATTCCTGCCGCTGCATTAATTACATAAACTGCATAATGTGGCCAGCCTGAGCTTCATTTCATTCCCAATCTCTGTCTGTCCCCAGACACAGACTAGGGTAGGGAATCAGTTGGGGCTTTGATCCCTGACCTCTGCCTCCTCTCGTGGGAATATAAGCCTGCGCCCCTAACGGTCATCCATCTGCACACACCCCCAAGACCCCCAGCTCCTAGATTCAGCCCAACCCCAGACACGTGTCAATGTCACCAGCAGCAATAGGGAGCGCTAAACAAGCCAAGGTCAACCTGAAATTAGGGGGTGTCTTTCGCCCTGTCAAGTGCTTTGTCACGACCACCAACTCGCTGAATGCCGCCTGCTATTACTTACCCCAAGACTCCACCCATTCCCCTCAACAGCACGCATTCACGTATTCACACACATGTACTTAATACCCTCTCAACATGGCTGAAGTGGTATGACTGAAAGCACTGTTCATCTGCATGTACACCTTGAGATTGGTGGACATTTTTTTTTATTTAAAGCTGATTCCATGATACACTTTTTAAAATCCATTCCTTAAAATTGAGAGCTGGACTAATTAATCAGCAGTTCCATGTATTGTGTTTTAAAATTAACGATATCTCTGGCATACACCTCAAACCTACGACGGTTCCACCTTATCCCAATGGAGTTTGGCAGTTTCTTTGTTTTATATACAGATATTGCAAAATGATTCATTGATAAATTATAAAACAGTCAGCAGATCAGCAAATTTTCTTCTTTTTTTACTTTACACATCTTCAAAGAAAGGCTGGGATTATTGCTAATTCCAGGTCATTTCTGTAGATGGCCGCCTCTTTCTGAGCCTGGTTCTGCTGGAGTTTTCTTCCTATTAAAGGGGACTTTTTCCTTCCCACTGACGCCAAAGTGCTTGCTCATTGGGGGGGGTCATATGATTGTTAGGTTTTTCTCTGTATGTATCATTGTTGGGTCTACCTTACAATATAAAGCACCTTGTTGTTGGGATTTGACGGTGTATAAATGAAACTGAATTGAAATTGAATTGAAATTAAGGGTTTGTTTGGCAACAAATCATAGCTTGCTTAACCCTATTGTGTAGCCTACAGTTGGCTAATTTTGTCTGACCAAAAGCCAAAAGTGTGTTACTATGTCACCACATAAAAAACAAAGGCAGATGAAGTAAAAACAACAATATGATATAAAATGGCAGATGAAGCTTTTTCATTTTGTGCCTGCTTTGCAAAGTACCTTCCATGATGGGGCGATGGTGGCTCAAGAGTTGGCAGTTTGTCTTGTAATCAGAAGGTTGCCAGTTCGAGCCCTGGCTTGGACAGTCTCGGTTGTTGTGTCCTTGGGCAAGACGCTTCACCAGTTGCCTACTGGTGGTGGTCAGAGGGCAAGGTGGCGCCAGTGTCTGGCAGCCTCTGTTGGTGTGCCCCAGGGCAGCTGTGTTTGCCATCACCTGTATGTGAATGTAGTGTAAAGTGCTTTGGGGTCCATAGGGACTAAGTAAAGTGCTATACAGGCCATTTACCATTTTAAAGTTGCCCTATATATATATATATATATATATATATATATATATATATATATATATATATATATTATATATATATAAATAAGATAATAAGTAATAGGGACCATTGCTGAGGTCACTGGCTGTAACTAAACATGACACCACAAGGAGAGCAGAGGAAGAGAAGAAGGGACGTTGTGGGGCATGGATCAGAAACTTGTTTAACTCACCCAAATCTGCAGATTAGAGCGGGAAGTGGTCAAAGGGCTTAGAGTGTATCGGTACAATGGGGCAGAGGGGATTAGAAGTGGATTCACTGAGCCCCTGCGATGCCCTTCATCTCTGAGGGTCCAGCCAGAGCACCTTTGTTGGGTTAACTAACGGCACTTCCATGGACGCAGTGAGCAGGCCAATCCCTTTTTAATGATGCAGGGAAAATTCCATTGGCCCTGATTTTCACAATGCATTCGAGAGCCACCATTGTCCCACACATCGTGTCAAGCTTTTAAACTGTGCAGCCAGGCGAGTGGGCTGCGTGGTGATTGAAGTCCGTTTGTAGCGTTTTAGCCAGGCTAGAAAGAGCCTCCGCTAAAACAATGCTGATATTTACATCTATTTTATGGTTGGAGCATAATGCCTGGGCTTTAATTGCCATTGTGGCCACCGATGCTTTAAATAAATGCAGCCGTCTTGAGTTTAATGGTTTGTAACAAAGCACTATAAGATGGTGAGACTGTAAAGGTAAACGGTTTAATATCCTGTGGTTCCAGTGCTGTGGAGATTGAAGTCTTAGTAATGAATTCCTCAGTTGCAGAGGTGATCTGCAGAGAAATTGTCAGCGCAATTGACCTAAAACTTAAAAAGTAGCTGCACAGATATTGGTTTCACACTTTTCTCATAGATTAATTTTCAGAAAAAGCTTTTAAAACAGTCATGATAATAAAAAAATGAATAACTGATGCCTCAGAAAGAGTTGAACTAGAGTCAATAATAAGTCTTGTCTGCGTTGCACTTTCCTTGCTGATGATGGTTGACACCTAAGTGTTTACACACCAATCTGCATTTAATCATTAATTATTATTAATCTCTGTCTCTCTTCCATGGCATGTGTTTTGCCCTGTTTCCCTCACCTCACCCCCAACCGGTCACAGAGATAACAGATAACTGCCCCCTGTTTTTTCCCCACTGTCGCCAAGTGCTTGGTCACAAGGGGTGGTCTGATTGTTGAGGTTTTCAAGGGTCTTTACCTTACAGTACAAAGCACTTGAGGTAACTCATGTTGTGGGTGGTGTTATATAAATTAAACTGAAAAATTGAATTGAATTGGTGTACTGGCCAGTGGCAAAAGCAGTTGGTTAGCCAAGTCTATCATTTTGGTTCAGGCTAGAAACCCTCAGGAGCTTTTGCATAGCTTAACGTGAAATTTCATACAAACTGTCATCATAGTCTGCAGCGTATTGCTGTTAATATGATAGCAATTTCCCTACCTAGGACAACTAGCAGGTCAGAGTTTTCCTTTACCAGTTTCAAAATCTTGACATATGGTGAACACAGACTGTTTCAAGCTGCCCACTCAGTGTAGTGAACTGACAGCTGGGGGGTGATATACAAAACTATTTCAGGCATTTAGCGCTATCATTCTGTTTAGCTAGTCCAGTATTTTGGTGATATTCCCATTACATCTGGAAGCTAACTGATTAAGCACATATATTTGGTTACACCGCTAACAATGCCATATGCATGCATCTACAGTGTAAAGTAAAAGTGAGTTCAGTGCACTGTGTATGAAGTTGTGAGATTATCTGCTTATTGCAAGTTAAGTGTTGTCCTTTGTTTGCTCCGTGCTTAAACCCTTTAGTTTAGCTCTAAAATGCAGTGAACTCAATCCCTCCTACCTCCAGACCATTAGATCTCTGAGGCAGATGTGTCTTGGCCCTATCAGCACACGCTCGGCTGTCTCTTGTGATCTTTCAGCTATGCAGCTGCTGTCATGTCAGGGCTCTCTCTCTCTCTCATCTTGCATTTGGTTTCCTGAAACTGAATTACAAAGAAACTGTAAACTTAAAGGGAACAGCTTTGGGTTCATTTGGGTTTGTGGCTTAAATAGCTGAATGGGAAAGTCATTCTCGGTTTGTACATCTATCATGTGATACTTCATAGTCACATTTGATCTAGCTTTTATATTGAGGTGGAGGTTTGGGACTTTACTAAAGTTTGCTTATCTCAGTAGTTAAAGAGGTACAAACCCCTTGTTTAACTCAACTCAAATAAAATGTGAAAACAGTTATTCATGGTATGGAAATATATCACAACATTAAATCCACCTGTCTGTAGGTACATCTACAGAATCATCCATCCGGGCGTGGTGTTGTTGTGGTGTCAGGTACACAGACATTTTAGGGTTCTTTGGGTTGTGGGAGCTTGTAATTTGTAATCTTGAATACTTTCTCGTGTTCTTCAAACCTATGGCAGGCTGGACTTTCTGCATATACTTTTAAATGTTTTAGTGACCTTAATGCTAGTTCGAGGTTCAAATTTACCCATTTCATTTCGCTGTTCTTTTCCTCTTCTTCTTCTGCTGTACTTATCAAACCTCAGGTTAAAACAATCACTAAGAGCAATTTGCTGCTGTTAGTTTACCTACGATCTCATCTGCAGCTCACATGTATATGCAGACTGGTGGACCCATGTGCAGATGAGAACAGGCCTGGTGGTGTTGTGGTCGATACCACACAGGACCACAGATGGGTCCCTGCACAGTAGAGCCGGTGGCTGGCGCCGAGGCTTGGGCGCTGGCCAGATGGGCCACCCTGAGAGAGGCTCAGCCTGTCAGGCCCAAACAGGCTGATCTTATTACTCTGGGCCAAGACTGGAGTGTGGTGCTGCAAACACACCCACACATACTTCATCAGGGGAATCGACATTATCATGACTGACTATCACAGGCTGGCTTCATTGTGGTTTGTGTGTGTGTGTTTTCACCTGTGGTTTCATTCCTGTTTTAACTGGAAATATCAGACTTCATGTTGGTTTCCCATGTTTATCTGAGAAAATCGTTTTCTCATCTCAGGACAATGGTTCCTCCCTGCTTTTTCACAATGGGGGAATACTCTTTGTGCAAGCTGGTGCATCATAGAGCCCATATTTTCAGATGGGTTTTTCAAGGCTAGTAGTGAATATTATTTCTAAAGTGAGTTTTGATGACATAGCGTCATATCTGGAAACTCATATTCAGTCTAAACTAATTTCCAGTCTTATATTAAATACAATTTAAAATCATGCATAATCCTGATGAGACTACTTAGAATTCAAATCCTTTTTTTTATGAGATCTTAAAACGTTAATAGAGATAGAGCTCAAAAACTGAATTTGCTCTTCAAGCTTTTCAGATCAAGGTTGCAGTCAGGCTCCCCAAATATGGATGAGTGCAGCTGAATGTGAGGCAGGGTGTTAGAGAAATCATACTCAGTATGCTCTCCAAAAGATCTCCCAGGATAAATAAATGTTTAAAAAGCTGATTTTTTTTTTAGGTCTGACAGCGGTGCTACATTCCTGCCAATGTGGAGCGCTGGGGTAACAAGAAAATGATCGCCCACCATATGGAGTCCTATCTGCTTTCACCTAATGGCTGAACTCCATGTGTAGCTGGTGTGTAGTTATTTTCTCTTTTCTGCATCATCTGTTGTAGTGTTTCTGGTCACAGGAGTGTCAGGTTCAGACTGATATACAGTCAGTATTTCTTAGACCTGGACTTTTAGTGACTTTAGTCCCATACAAAATGCTGTATAAATACATGGGGAGTGAAAAGTGGTGAGTGGAGAAGAAGTGCTAAAATATCACAGTGTATCAGTGTAAGTCCTGTGGTATGACAATTTGCAATGAGGCTTTGATGTAGAAGGCAGTTCAGATGAATCTCTGGGTTTTTGCTGGATGTTTTCCTGTTTCTTAAGTGCATGACTTTCAGATGCTGTTCATCTGCTGTAGATTGCTTTTTGGAGCTGAGATGACTTCTTTTCTTTGTGCAGAGAACCTGGAGAACTGCTGCTCAAGATTGTTTGTTTTTACATTTAATTGGAAGAAATATTGAAATGAGATTTGGCTCAAGACTTTTGCACAGTACTGTAAATGAAAGCAGTAACTAAAAATGGCAAAACAACTAGAACTAAAGCAGTTTTCCTGTACGTGTTTTCTGATGCCACATTTAAAAAAAATGTTCATTTAGGAATATGTGAGAGGATGGCGTAAAATGAATGTTTTAATCTGTTCAATTATTCGAAACAGTGGTGACTTAGCTTGTAATTATAGTGTATAGAAGCTCGACTGGGCAATTTATGATGAAAAATGTGAGCGGCTGTAATCAATGTTTTATTTTGCCGGTGCCAAATCAGCTGCATTGAGCTGTCATTTACTCCAACCTTTAATTTTCGAGCTGCCAAATGATGTTTCTACATTAACAATGATAGACTCGCATCTGTGGAGCAGAGCTTAATGTTGCACGCTGCCAAAAAGAAATGAATTTCTATTGCCTTAGCATCATCCACAGTAATATAAACCATCCTGGTTTTTGTTCTCAAGCTGACAGCCCTGAAACAGGATGAATGAAAAACCATCTCCCAAGGTCAAGGTCATGGTTTGGACTGATTTAGGCTCCAAGGCCCTTCTTATTGTCTGAAAGCATCTCCATTTGAAATTCACTCGAAATAAAGTCAGGTTTGACTGGCAGTGCGAACGGGGCACGTGGGGGTTGTAATAACCACAGAAGCGGAGCTCGATGGATGGGTAGGTTTTCTTACCGCACATTGATTTCCACATTTGGGTGATTAAGTTTATTATTTGGCCCGCGGCTACATTAGCATGTAATTATCCAGGGTATCCTACAGAGAGAAGAATATTTAACTTTTGAGAACAAAGGGAGGATCACGGCGGTCACCTGAGTCTCTTTCAGAGAGGAGGAAGGAAAAACAACATGGAAGCGTTCGGCTTGGTTGCTTTGGCCTGGGACCGTGTTTAGCTCCGAGGTTCCTCGCTGTCTGCCTCCTTCCCTCTTTTCTCCCCTTTTCTTTCCTTCCCCTAGCAAACATTTCTACCCGACTCTTTTGTTTGCCAAGATCCAGGTTACCATGGCTACCAACTGGCGCTTTATGAGCACCTCATCCCTCATCTAAATATTCCTAGTTATCTATGGTAATGAAATGCACACACCATTATCTGGCTTAATGAAATACACTCTATTGTCTATGATTAGAAGGGGAAGGCTTTATGTCTCAGCAGCGTTGTGCTGCAGTGTTTTCTGCCTGTGATAACTGCAGAGCTACTGGAGCTACGAGCTCTTTCTGCGGCTCTGTTCAGTGCTGTTGTGAGCGACGCGCAATAAAGAAACAATGTCCAGTTTCTCTGAGCAGCCCCGCTATCCAGCCTGCTCTGCGAGCTCCAGTGGCTGTTTGATTGCACTAATTGGCTTGTCTCCACTCTTTTTTGCCTCGTGATGGACTCACTGCTGCTGTGAGCTTCACTTTCAAACTAATGCGGCCTATTAAAAAAAGACAGATTACGACAATAAAATCTTTACATGCACCCCGTTTTGACAAGGCTACCGCATAATAGGCTGCAGAAGAGCTGCACCGAGCAGAAATAGAACATCATTATCTAACAGTATTCAAAATCCTTCCCTCTTTTGTGCTTTCTTTTCATGAAGAAGAAGAAAAAGATAGCACTGCTTATCTCTTTTGTAGTTTTCCATGGTTTTTGAAATCCCCTTGAAACATCAACAACACCATAAAACAGCTATAGCAGGAAAATGTGCATCTGATATCACTTGTTCCTCCTCGGCGATTAAAAAAAAAACAAAGAAAGAAAGAGAAACTGAGCCAGTGTGTATTTCTCTAAGAGCGCATCTGTGCAATTGTGTCGGTGTCTATTTCCAATCGAGGCCAGGGTAATATCTGCAGATTGCATGGTTAAGCCACTGCATTTCATGAGCCAGTCCTGTCACTAACAGTTATCTCCTCACTGCCCTCTGAGGAGTTGTCTA
Organism: Haplochromis burtoni; assembly: GCF_018398535.1. NCBI lineage: Eukaryota > Metazoa > Chordata > Actinopteri > Cichliformes > Cichlidae > Haplochromis > Haplochromis burtoni. The sequence continues at coordinate 1,612,104 of NW_024582480.1, forward strand.
GGTGAAATGATTCTCTGAAGCTCTGAATAATGCATGAAATTACGTAATGCAAATGGAGGCTTTATTTCCCCTGCCTCTCGGAGACGCCGGGGCCCAGGCCACTGCATTAGAGCAGCAAAAGGAGAAACAGTGGGAGTCCCCAGAGTAAAGGAACTACAGCAGAGAGCGAGAAAGGTCAACAGTAAAACCCGAGGCTTCTCCTCACGCGCAGCTTCATCAAGCGCGAGTCGGAGTTATTGCACACTGCATGGCAGAATTGCAGAGCCGAGCGGGACCTTATTCACGGGGCTATCATGGGAGGCTTATTGTGTGGAGGCAGTGAAATATTCATTAAGCAACAGCCTGGCTGACTTCGACGCTGCTTCACTGTAAACAGAAGCCCCAATCAAATATAAATAAAAACAGGAGAGAGGAGAGGGGAGTGCAATTCGATCAGATCATGAAACTTCCCTTGCCTTCCTTCATATGCAGCGAATTAGGCTAGGCTAAACTGTTGTCAAGTTCCTGCTTCAACAAGTAGATGATCTTTCCCACCCTCTTCCTCGCTCTCTCTCTCCCTCTGCGTGTAGACCTGAATGGCATTAATTGCCCCCTAAGATGACGGGCAGATGAAAGCGAGGCGGTGGTTTGCTGTGGGACATGGGGGCCGGTTACAAAGAGGAGCTGAGGACGGGCTGGCAGGTCTCACCGACTTCAAAAGCAGATAAAGGGCCTTTTTACACAAAAGATTCCCCCCTTTTTTCCCCTCTTAATCTTCAGATTTGGGGTTTATTCGTGCCAGCCTCTTCGCCTTTGTCCACTTTGTGTCAGGTTTTAACGGCGGAGGATTAAATTGCTGTTGCGGAAATCATTGTTTGTGTTTTCTTCCAACCCGCTGCCTCCCATTGTCATGTGACATAATCGAGCGCTCTCTAACAATAATGAGAGGTTCATCTGCTTCCTCTGGTGAGAAATGAACAGCGGATGGATCGAGTCACCTTGTTTGTCTGAGCCGACAGTGGGACAATATGTTGTTTTGTTTAGGGAGAGTGCTCTTAAATCTTAAGTAGCGTTAAAAGGAGAAAAAAAGAAAGCGAGGACGAGGAGGTCTTACTTGGAGGAGCCAAGTAAAACACTGACCTGCCACTTAATGTAAAAGAGGTGAGGTTGTTTGTCTTGTCTCTGCAAACAAAAGAGGACTTAGTGGAGAAAATCGGAGAGAGAACACGTCAGTCTGAAGGAATATTTCAAACATATTAAGCACTGGGAAAAGGACCTCTTGCGTACACAGAGAAAAATAACAGTGGAAATAGCAATGTGAGGAGGAAATAAAAAGCAAACAAGAGCAGCTTCCTGCTGTTTATTCTTCCTTTATCAGGTCCTTTAAAGTCTGCCCGGATCTTCACCTACAGGCCAGATTCCTGTCATTCTCCAGTGAAGGCATTGGTCTCCAGCCGCACAGCCAGCCCTCCATCTGCCCATGAATAGGACCAGTCACATTTCTGATAGCATTTAATGAAAAATCCACCCAGGCTTTGGAGGGGAGAGAGGGGAGGGGTTGAAGGGTGGAAATGGAGGGATGGTTGTGTGAGTGTGTGTGTGCGTGGGGGTGCTCAACAAAGAGTGCCTTTCACTGGAGTGGAAAGCCTAAATTGCTCCCTCTCCCTACTCGTTCGCTCATTTTGTCTTTTTTTTTTTTTTGATTCAACATCAAAAATGTGCCAAATGACTGGGCAGAAACCCCCATAGGTTTCAGTGGATATGTGTGCACACCATGTGTGTGTGTAAAGTGCCACACAAAGGGACAGGTGTCTCGCGGTTGTAGGCGGCAGGGGCGAGGACACAAAAGTAAACAGCCGGCGAGGCCTCACTGAGAAAGGTGTTATCTTAACTTGTCCTTCCTGTAGCGTTCAACCCTGAAATCTGTCAAAGAAGCTGAAACAGCGTTACATAATCATGGCTCTAATACCAAAGATAATGTCTTTATTCTATGTTATTCTTATTCTATATACTTCACATTTTTACTGATATGGGCTCGTGTTATTCCTTATCATTCCCGCTGAATAAATCCCACAAAACATCCAAAAGCAGGAAGCCCCTTAAGAGTTTTTTAAACCAAGTTTAGGAATGGGGCACAAATATGGTGTCCAGTTATTTACTGTGTTGTTCATGCAGAATTAAACACTTTATTGGGAACATTTTGAAACTCTGGAATAGTGACTTATAATGAATTTAGTAAGCTCATAAGGATGTAGAGCAGGGTGTCAAACAAAAGGCCCGGGGGCTGGAATTAGCCCAGCAAAGACTCCAATCCTGCTCACATAGACAGATTTGGAGTGCATAGATTTTAAACTTCTCGTTTTATTTTCAAAAGTCTTGCATGTTTTCCTATTGATAAAGACATACCACTAATTATCACAGTAATTAAGTAATAGTTAAACAATTAAATGACACTATCGACCTATAGAAATTAGATTTTGCAGTGAGTTCACTACACAGACACACAGTAATTCTCATTTGTGAAGAAGAGTGTGAATGGTTATCATGGATGGATATCATGTAGTTTCACTGGTCCGGCACACTTTAGATCAAAAATGTGTTTGACATCCCTGGTGGAGGAGAAATGAAAGAGCATGTCATTTAGTGCAGTGGGTAGTTGGATACCGCTAGCATTCATAGTCTGACACATTAATCTGGCTATGACTAAATGCTGAATAGCTGAAAGACTTCATAAAGACTTTTGTTTGCAAGCACAAGGGGGGAAATGTTTAAGCCAAATTGTTATTCTGATATAATCGGTGCATCTCGAGTATCAGTATCTTTGTACCTGGCTAAGAGCCATTTCTTTGGCTTTTTACTGTTATGAACAAGAATGTTTAAAGGGACAGTGGCTGATATCAAACAGAGTTTGGACTCAGCACCTAGGCAAAAAAGATGTTTAGAATACTTACCTTTCAATGGCATCGTCTGCCAAATTGTTGTCCTTCTGCATTATCTGATCTGACACGGATCCAACAAGGTTTGTGGCTCTATGGGAGAGACACACACTGTTAGGAAATCTTCAGCGTCTTCCTCCTTTGCATACGCTACACAGAACCCAACAGGTGTGAAACAGCCCTGACAAAAGCTTTTTTCCCCCGTCTCCTTTGACATCTTATAACGGGGCCCTGCCCTCTTTCATTTCTCATTTCCAGCAGACGGGACCTGAATGTCCTCAGCCTACTTTGTGATCATTGTAATCTTGAACAGGTGGGGTTGGTATTTTTGCTTGTTGTTTCTTTGGGGTTTTATTTTTTGCTCATATGTTTGTTTACTTTTTAAAAACATTTTCAATCAAGCAAAGCAAACAACATCACCGTCTTCTTTGAATTAGTCTAGGCTTGTTTTTGTTCCCTTGAAGGAGGTCAGCCAGTCTATAGAACAATCTCATTCTGCTGCTGAAGCCTTTTAATCGCCAAGTTTATCTTCATTCAAATTTCAAACAACAAACCATTTGGGGCATGTTTTACTGGCAGAACAGCACACACTGCTTCTCTTCTTAGCTCACATCTAAAATGTTAATCAATACCCTGAGAGTTTGTGGCTGCTCTTTAGAGGAATATGTGACAGTGAGCTGATAAAGATTCTTCAGAGGTTTTTTTTTTAAGCCTTTGAATGGATATTCTTTTGGGAATAAGCACCATATAAAGTGTTTTTTTGTTGTTGTAAAATAATAAAATAGTAACCTTTTGTAAAAGTGCAACACTTACTTGTAGAAAATGACTCACAGCAGCACAGGAAACCTATTATGTTGTTTTGTGATGTGATGAATGAATCTTTCATCATCAAGATCAAGTCGCATAAACAGGATTAATGATTAAAATTTCAACCACGATATTTCAGGTTGGAAGTGAAAACATTTAAGCAACCAAACAATTAGACCATGACCCAAAGATGTTTCTAATAATGGCCAAGTGTATGATCAAATACCAAAGTGTTGGACAAATTTTGATGTGATGATCATCATAGTCATCAGAGAAACTGATAACATATCCTGGGTTTGAGTCCAATGGCCAGCTGGATTATGTGCAAATCAGCTTTTTGAGTAATATACATATCAGCCTCCCACCCTACATAAAAGCACATTTTATCTACCACGGTTCTTGCAGTTTTCAGAGACAGCGATAATGTTGAGTGATGAAGTCGTCTGCACGTCCTTCGGCTGCAGGAAGCCAAAATACAGATGGCCTCTTTCTGCTTGTTGCTCCTGAAAAATCATCCTTCTTGTAATCTGTCCATTAATCACAATCACAAACGGCAGGTGAACAGTAGGCTTCGTGCAGCAGTGACAGCTGGGTAGCGTATATGTTTGAGGTGGGGGGTGGGAAAGCGGAGATTGGGATGTTTAGTGTTGCGCAAAGCCAAATCTTACTGGACACAATTATCAAAACTCTGGCGATTTGGTTACAGAAGGAGCTGAGATGCAGGGTTACAGTTAGAGGTAAACAACGGAGCGAGGGGGAGGGTGACACGTGCTCCTTCGCTGAGTCCGCTGAGGATCCCATGGTCCATGTGCACGTCTGAATGATGATTAACTGTAATTACCTAAGCAGTACCTGGCCTGCATGCCAGGAGGCAGCCCAAGATTAATGGGGCTCTGCTGAAAACGGAACAAAAGCTCACATTTCCAAGGTAATGAATCGCTCTGGTACTAAGGCGTCTTCACATGGTGCGCCCGGGGCCCCCAGGGAGGTTCATTACAACGGGAGAAATAGATGGAACCTCTGCAGCATTTTCAACCAGGCAAAGCGAGCAGGCGGGCAGGAGGAAGTCTTAAATCGTCCCAGACATCCTGGTTGCTACACAGGCTCTACAACCAAAAGAGAGATAAACAAGCCTCCTCAGTGCTTCTTAACTGGGCGGTAAACATTACACAGCAAATTGCCTTGTTTGACTTTTCTTGCTCGCACAAGGTGTTTAAACAATAAAGCTTAGTGTGGTGGCGGGATAGGTTTGGCTAGATTGATGTCTTAGAGGAATGAGTGAGAAAAACATCAGAAGGAAATTACTGTTCTGTGCAGGTTTTATAAACACCAGCTCTCGTTAATGAAAGCCTTTAACTGATCTGACATGCCACTCAGGATTATCTATATTAAAGGAAACAGGTTTCATTTGCACAGGATGCATGCAGTTTGGTTAAAAAAAAAGAAAAAATAGGAACCTGGAGGGCTACATTTTATTACAAGTGTCTCCTGTTATAAATCACTGTCCAAGGAATAACCCGCAAATGAATGGTGACGTTATTTTGCTCGCCGTTGTACACGTTAATCTCTGGTCTTTGACAAAAAACAGGAGACAGCCACTGGACGAGGTCCGTGTGAGACTTGAAGCGTTCGTGTTTTACAGGTCTGAGAACTGGTGATGTATGGAAGTGGGCATCAATTATTGGCAGTCAAACTCCTTCAGGCCACAATGGGAGGATTTACAGGCCGTGACATTTTTCATGGCCTTGAACATGCTACCTCCGGATATGCAGGTCGATTGGTGGATGAAATACAACCCGACTGCATGTTTGAATGATTCCACAGAAGCCACATATTTCTGCTCCTGTTAAGTCACGTAAATACTTGAAGGGAACGCAGGTGAAGGCATGCCCGGCTTTACATCACGCTGTGAGCGGCGGGGCCTTGAAAAACCCGGCGGCCTTCTTTGTTTACAAGCCTCTAATCGTATTAATGCTGCCCCGCTCCCCATACCTGCCATCTCTCAATCGATCACATCGACAAAGACCAAAACACAGTGACGAGCTCAGAATTTGTGCCTGCGCACGTCTGGAAGGGATGAGAGAGATGTGAGATTCAACCTTTAAACTGTCATTTATCAGCAGGGGACAACAAAGGAAGTCAGTGGCATTATCCTCCCTGGCAGCCTGTAGTCTGCATGTGTGTGTAAACATACAGATTATGCACATATACACAAAGAAGCCTGCACACTTGAATAATTTATTTAGATGAATAAAACAGGAGTGGGCATTACAGATGTGAATGCAGAAACATAAAAACTTGGGTGCTATAAAAGCCATGTCACAGTTTTTTTTTTTGTATATTACCCATTATCAGCATGCATTAGAAGCTCTATATTACTGGATATCATTTAGAGACATTAAAGACACTGTTAGAGGCTTTTTCTAACAATCCAGGCAATTCCTGAAAAAAAAAAAGGAATTCCAATTAGTTTTTATTCAGATAGAACAAAGTCATTACAACGTGCTTAGCACTGTTGCCTCATAGCAAGAAGGGCTCACAACGACAGTCACATCAAGGTGTTTTACATTGGAAGGTAAAGACTACAGTATTCGAGAGAAAACCTCCAGAATCACATGTTCCCCCCCATAAGTGAGCGCTTGGCACCCCTCTATCAAGAGCCCTCCGGTAGCACCAGACTTGGGTGAGGTGGTGAGGGGAAAAAGACGAGAAAAAGGGAAACCAAAGATGGACAAAACAAAGTATGGGAGGGAGAGAAGACAAAGGTTAGTAAGATATAAACACATTGAGAGTGAAAAGAGGAAGAGGGGAAGTCGTCAGTGTATCATGGGGAGACTCCCAGGATCCTGAGCGTGTCATAGCATAACTGAGTGATTGTTACAATTCCCCGATTCATCTCTAACTGTATCAAAAAGGTTTGAAGTCTCACTTTAAAAGTAAAGAAGGTGCTAAAGGGCTGTCTCCTATTCAACTTTTTGAACCTCTGGGAACCACAAACAAGCCTACAGATAATATGCACATGATGTCAGATAAGGTTTAAATTTCTCTTATGGTGAAGAGTTCCCATGAAAAAGCCAAAAAGCAACAGTTGTCTCTATAATATTCAGCTCCACTGGTGTCCAAAACCTATAGAGTCAGCCACCTTTACTACAACAGTAACCTACCACAGGGCAAAGCTCTATAGTTTATTTTGATTCAGTCCAACATAGACTTACCTGCTGTAGCTATTAATGCTAACAGGGTACTCAATGTGCATTGAGCCACAGCAAAACAAACAAACGCATTCTTTACTTTTGTGTGTGCAAGTGTAAAATCTACAGTGGCCCTGCTGCTTTAGGAAATAGCTGCCTTTTTTAAATTAAAGCCTTATCCAAAGGTTTACATAATTTATGGGAGCTAATGGGGTAGAAGCCGAGTGCAAAAGACAGACAAAAGAAGTAGAAGAGAGTGGAAAAAATGGACGAATGTGTTGTTTTTGTGGCAGAAAGAAAGGGTTCTCTTTAAGCCTCTGCTACCTATAAACCTCTTTTGAATAGTCTTGTGATTAATGGTTGTGGATAAGCTTTTAAAACAATCACAAAGGCTCATATTGTCCTTTAAATGATCCATCAAATTGTCCCAACATTAAAACTTGTGAGGACCTTCAGGCTTCAGCAGGTCTTTCCTTCTTTTGGTGTTTAACTGAAGATTATCACCGATGAGTTTGTCAAGGGGAGACAAAAGACTTTCCCCCCTGCTCATTTCTTAGCAATAAATAGTTCTCAAGCAGCAACGACAGTGTGGACAAAAGACCAGGCATTAATTTATCTTCCCTATATGACCCTGATGCAAATGAGGGAAATGAAAGCAAGCAATCAATTCCCTAATTGGGTTTGCACTATTTCAACTTGTTAAGGGGGCCTCTGTCTAGATTAAAGGGAAGGTCAATTTCTCATTGTGGCAGTTACTGTATTCATTTCACAGGAATCCACCAAGGGTTGGAAAAAGACTGCACTCAACCAGATGGCTCTCCACGGTGTGCAGCTACCATCACAACATTATGTTGATCTCAGGAATCATGTTTATTAAGGAGTGAAACAATGGCTTTGTCCAACATAATTGGTCCAAATGCACGTGTTGTCATTGTTTTGATTAAAGCATGTTAAGCGTCTTCTTTTTTAAAATAGCAAGTCATTTTAGTATTTTCTTAAAATGCTTTTCAGTGTTTTGAAATGTCTTACTATGACATAAAGGTAAGACAAAAACGTCTGTCTCTATAACAGTATGCACTCACCGGACACGTTTTTAGCCTTGCTAGCCTCCTTTTGACTTCAGAACCTTAATTCTTTGTAGCATAGATTCAAGAAGGTGCTGGAAGCATGCCTCAGATTTTGGCATGATAGCATCACTCCATTGCTGCAGATTTGTTAGCTGCACATCAGTAATGCAACTCTCCCTTTCCACCACATCTGTGGTGTTCGGTATTAAAGCTGGTATTAGTTCAATGCTAGAACAATACGACTGACACTTTGTTTCTGTCCTCTAAGTTCAGTATGTAGCCCACTCAGTTGAGATAATAAATTATTTTGGAAATGACAAAAATGCCTGAACCTCTTTATGTTGACTGTGAAGTCAATTTTATTTCTAGCCTTTGTCACATTAAGGCTGCCTCTAAAGTGTTTTAGAGGCAGGAACATTTCCATTTCAGGTCTCCATAAAACTCAGTTTCAAAGTACATGAAAAGTTGAAAGATTGAGGATATCCTAATGACTTACCTCAGAAGATGAATACTGTCTTTATTCTGCTCTTTTCTCCACTTGGATTCACTTAATATTGTGGAAAGTAAAAATCACAGTGATGTAGAGGTCATTAAAATGTGTAAGGAAGTTGCCAATTGATGGTGATTCAACTCATAAATCACAACACAGTGCTCTTCCCTACATATGCTGCTTTTATAAGTTAAAACTATCTGTAAAAGTAATGGTATCAGCATCACTGTATTTACTTGGTATCAGATTGATACCAAGTAAATAAGTATTGCACTAATTATTTGAGATGATTTGAGAAAAGACAGACAGTTTTGTGACATTGTCCATTATCAGAAGCCATCAGAAGACTGTTAAACTGTGGTTATAAAGGGATGGTCGAAAGCAACTCTCAGGTATGCTGCAGCATTTGAACGATGCTCTGGTGGCAGTAAGGCGCCTGCAGGCTGAAACGTTGATGCAAGGCACGATGGATCCATACCTTCTTCTTCTCTATCTGAAATTCTGACCCCACCATCTAAATGTTGCTGGAAAAACTACTTTCCAATATTTTATTTCACCAGTTTTGGTGGAACCATGTAAGTGTTTCCTGTTCTTGCGTAGTGTTTTGGTGGAGCCCATCTACTTCAAAGTTTAATGTGTTGTGCATTCATCTACATACCTTGGTTGTAATAAGTGGTTATTTGAGTTACCATCGTCTTCCTATCAGGCTCAAAGAGGTCTGGCCACTCTCCTGTAGACATCTTTACATAGAGAACTGCTGCTCACTGGATACTTTCTCTTTTTTGTCCATTCTCTGTTGTGTGCAAAAATCCCTGCAGATCAGCGGTTTTTGAAATGCACAGACCAGCCTGTCTGGCACCAACAACCACGCCACGTTCAGAGTCACTTATGTGAACTTTCTTCCTGTTCCAATGCTCGGTTTACACTTCAGCAGGTCATCTTGACTATGTCTGAATACCTGAGTTGCTACCATGTGATTAGCTGATTAGCTATTTGCTTTAATGAGCAGCTGAACAGGTGTAACATAGCGGAAATGTTGCTGAACCAATAAAAAGGAACAGTTCGTAATCTTTTTTAGGACTGTGTGGGCGTATTGTGTTAACACTTGGCAGCATGTAGTTTAACCCCTTCAACTGTCAGAGTTTAATTCATATTGTTGCAAAGTCTTGGTTGTTGCACAGACATGCAAGGCATTTCCAACAGAGCCTTAAGCCAGTGAAAGGAGCATAAAGAAAGAAGTAAATCAAGAAACTTATGCAAAAACATAAAAATCTATATTTTGTGGCACTGTAGCTTCTTATTGTCGGTGCAGTAAGAGGCTGACTGAGCTAACTGCAAGAATTTGATGTGAAAAATGCAGTGAGGAAAAGTAGGATTTGGACTTTGGTGGGTTGCTCCAAAGTCCACACACTGATGTGTTTGTAGTTTCGCTCCTTTAAAGAGGACAAGCACACAGCAGCAGCAGCCCTGCTGGGAAGGTTACAAGGTTCAAGCAGAGGTTGGTAAACCGGCTGGCTGCAATGCTGCATTGGAGCATTTATTCTGGGTGCCTGTGAAGCAAATCACACCGTTGATACAAAAGATGAGTCATCTCCTTCTGCATGTCACATCAATAGTTTATTTACAAGCAGCAAGAAACCACAGAATTAGAATAAAAATTAGATTTTGTGTCCCTATGCTAAAAGCAATGATTCAATTAGTGCAACTGAAACCTCTCCTGAGGGGGAGTGAGGAAGAATTTTTACTGCATAGCCATATATCAAAAAGTAGAGTAGAGGGAGAGCAGCGTGTCGTGTCTGCTGGTTCCGTCTGTTACCGTGTTTTTTTGTTCCCTTTTCCTCCTATTGGATGGGAGGGGGAATTTCTGTTAAAAGCTCTACAAACCGCGCTAGCTTAACAAGATGCACTTAATCTTCCTGGTGTTTGCTTTAGTTAAGTAAGGGATTGGCTTTGTCCGGACTCAGAGTGGCGGGATGTTGATTCCAGCCGGTTTGTGAACCCTAACCTCTTATCAGACTTTATCTGCATTTAAACAGATTTCTCACGGGCCCAAAGGCAAGCGGACCAGTAAGATTAAATATAGACCCATTTTGCAAGTTGTTAATGTATCAACCGCATGTCAGAGAGCTGTTTATGGGTTCAACCAGAGTTCATGTTATTAGTATTTCAGGCCTTTCATGCTCTCAAATCTCACACAGATCAAAGGGGCTTCATGAGGTATGCCACCATCAGCCAATTAATGCCCACGAGTACAGCTGTTCTGCCTGCAAGGTCCAGATCAAGCACTTGTGTTTTTTTAAAACAGTGAAATAACTATTTTCCCCGAACTTTTAGAGTCTTTAGGCAACTCCTCAGGTGTTTGAGAACATTGGGAAGGTTTTGTAATTCACACCCCAAACATTGTGTAACAGGCATCACTAAAATGACCTTGAGTCAAATAACAAACACACTGGGTCTTAGCAAAGCGAGGATCTACACAAATCCCACCCACATTAACAGCTCAGGCAGATTGAAGTGAGGTATTTTAAGCTTAGAGGAATCTTGCTTTTGATAAAATCTCAAGGGCAATTGTTACTTATCATTTCACTGAAACTCGGCAACTTCGGCTGGCCTAAGGTGACTGAGAAGGACTTCTAACTCAATAAAAATGCAACAGGATGCACAGCTGCTGTGGCTGGAATTGAAATGCATGATTCTTTAGCAGATTCTGATCTTCTACTCATGGATTTTTTCCTTTCTCATTTCCAAAACTAGTAGTCAAACCACAGCTCCATGCCACAGTTAAAAAAAAAAAAGTAATCTGGACCAAAATGTAAAAAGTTCTTCCTTTTACCCATGCTCAGCTTCACCAAGTTTATTCAATTTTGGTGTGGTAGGTCTCGTATAATGTGTCTAAATCATTCCATCCAAATAAACTAGTACTTACACATAGCTTTTCTACTGAACATGAGCACAAAGAGTTAAAGACACTTTTGTTTATTCATACAGTGTTTTATTCTGTGTCATTTAGGATCCTTCTGACTATCCCACAAACATCGAGGGGTTCATTAGCGTACCCAGGAACACGGCAACACATATATCTATATATATATATCTATATATATAGATATATATAGATATATATATATAGATATAGATAGCCATACATTACACTGATAATGTATAAAAATGTAAATATGTTTTACTTTCAAAACAAATTAAATGGTTGTTTGAAGTTTCAGTTACAGAATGAACTCAGAGGAAATAAGAGGCAGGGCCAATATTTAAAAAAAAATCTGGAAAAGGGGAAGACTTGTGGAATAGTAATGAGGCTGTATAATTTGTTCAAGGAAAGTTCAAAAAGAGAATAAAACCCAATCAATAATCAGAAATAAGTTAGTAAACATACCCCAAACTGAGGAATGATCATCATTGTTTTTGTTTCATTTGGTGACAAAACTGGAACTCTAAGCTAAAATAAGCCAAATCTTATAAAAGCTTTTTGGTTTCTATTCAGTGTACTCCTTTATCTTTTTGTATAGTTTTCTTTTTGTATAGTTTTCTTTTTGTATAGTTCTTTATCTTTTTGTATATATTGTTTTTATGTTCAGTTTTTGCAAAAAGCTCCTATACAAACATAACCACACTGAAACACACAGACAACAGATGGGGCATTAGAAACCTTTAATGTTCATACCAACAGAATCCAACCGTTGAGCTTTTCACACATTAACAAACCGCTGCCCAGCATCAAGATGACACAAAATGAAACGCTGCACAATAAATGTGCAAATAAAATACCCAAACAGGAATCACAGCCTTTAAAACGAAAGCAAAGACTTTGCAGCCCTGAAGTTCAAGGCTAGATATAATGCTGCCACCTAGTGTTCAAATCAACAGAAAAAAATCTGTTAAATCTAATTTAAATAATAAAACTAAAATCGAATCTATAACAAAATGGAATCAGGAATTCCTGAAAGCCAACCATTGCCAAAGATTGCTTAGCGCTTACAGCATATATATGCCACTCTAAGAAGGCACATGAATAATTATAATATTAATGTAGTACTATGTCGATCCAGGTCTCCTTTGCACACATACAGTGATGGTGATGCACAGATTTACCAAAATCTAATAATAAACAATTCAAAGAAACTTTTTGTGTTGTGAACCAGAACAATGACAAAAAAAAACAAACCAGGGTGCCATGATCACGGCGTCAACTCAAAGGAAACGCCACGTGCTTCTCATGTCTTCTCATTGGCGTGATCATTTTTGAATTGCTGCATGCAATCCCAGCCTGCTGGTGAATTTTTCCCTATCGATGTTCTTGTGCTCCGGGACGTGTCTGAAGGTGCAGTCGTCCCTCGTGCATCCTGTCGTCCTCCAGAAAAAGCACTCCTTCTTGTATGTGCTACAATATGAAAAACAAGTGATAAATCATTTTAAAAATTCAGTTCTGGTGATGAATGATAAAATTTAAGTTTAAAAGAAAATACATTCATTGTTCTTTAAAAAGGCCAAAAATCACAGAAATAATCTCATCACAAATCTGGAACTACAAACTTATTTGTCTCAATTCATCAAAGGAGAATAAAATCTAATCTTGTGACAAAGTGAATCAGTGCTTTTCTCAATAAAAGGAAGAATGTCCTTACCTTGGGCGAGGGCAGCGGTCAGTAGCAGCTAATTTGGACCCACCGAGTTCAGGGTGGACTTTGTAGGGGTATCGCACCGTCAGTGGAGCCCCCTCGAAAATCATTCCCTGGAGAGTGAACAGACCTTGTTAATCATCGATTACTGTGACCGTGGTTTTCTTGAGTAATTTATCAATGATTTATCATTCGGGTTGGTGCAACACAGATGCACTAAGAGTTTACGTGACCTATGATCACCGTTAGTGGGGCCACTACTGTAACAATAAATAAAGAAGACTACACCAACAGCCGTGAGTGCCGTGTGTATAAGGCAGGTAGCTGCTGTGGAGACAGAACGGGTTAGTCTTATTACTTTATGTGCTTATATTTGTCTTCCATTAAATACCAGTTTACCAGAGATGTCTGCTGCCTCTGCATTTACTGGCCAGCTGCACTGCAGTGTAACAAAGAGCATAAGCAGACTCTTGGAAACCCACAGACTCAAAAACCTACAACACTGGACTTGCAGTCAGACTTTACTCACACTATACAAACCTTAGGTTTCATATCACAGTGCTAAGTCGAAGGAAAAAAAAAAAATCTAAATGTGCATCACAATCCAAAGACTAAAGTTCACTGTCTTGTCTTGCCTGTGACTCATGCCGCTCTACACTACACATGTGCTGCACCCATGGCTACGTTTGACGCACGGGTTTTGTCCCTGAATGTAACTAGATATAACTCACTGCAAATGGCAAATGGATACATACATTAATACACTGGATGGCTTTATCACAATCTTCCTTTCTGGTGTAATTCACAAAGGCACACTGTTGCTCCAGGAGCATCTTGATGCTGTAGATGGCCCCAGCTCTGAGAGGGAGAAAGGAGCGAGTGTTGAAATGATCGATGAACTCACTACTTAACTGACAAAAAAAAAAAAAGACACAGCAACTGCTCAGATCATATTTTGGTTTTTCTTTCTAATTTCAAGCCTACAACATGAAAGTGCTGAGGAAGATCCTCACACAACAATAGCATTGCCATAGCTCACCTGCTAAAGAGCTCGTGGAGTTTTACATAGGTGACAGTAGGCGCCAATAATCCAGTCCAAACAGGGAAAAGTTCTCTTTAAAACAAAACGGCAAGAATAAAAACATTCTGTTTTAAATTGATATGCTCTATGATTAAGCAAATAACGTTAAAAGCTTGAAAGGAAATCTGAGCCCACTTCCTCTCAACATCAAACTTACAGTCACATTATAATACTCCGACTACATACACAAACTTATACACAGCACATCCAAGGTGAGACAAATCAGTCGGAGACCTGCAGAGTGATTATCAACCCCCCCCCCAAAAAAAGCCCTTAAAATATTGCAAAAAGAAAACTATAATTTCATAAACACCCTTTTGTTTGAATTTCTGCGTACATATTAATGAGGACTTACGGTTTTGGACCATTCCTGGAGCGAGGGGTCGGCGACTGAGACTTTGATCTGTTTTGGCCAAACGCGTCAGACTCTCTCATCTGCTGCATTCGTGGGCGGCTTGGTTGTAGGACAGTCCACTCTCCCACATCGTCATCATCATCATCATCGTCATCATCACCGTCATCATCTTTCAGCCCTGCTGGTGGGTCTGCTGTCTCTTTGCTGGTGGCAGGAGCTGTGCAGACTGAACAAACAGTACAGTCATGTTCACACTTGACTGGAATTTATATATTTTTGTGATTTAACACAAAATCACAAGTGGTGACAACACTGTTCTTTTAGATGAGGTGTAGATTTGCTCTTTTTTTTTTTTTTAACACAAAAGCAATTTTCACAAATCGACTAACCCTACTCAATCATGGCAAAGAATGTAGTCTTAACAGTGCCGACTGTTGTAGTGCAGTCTTTATATACCAGGACGCTGTTGTTGTTACATTTTATTTACCTCCAGGACCTGTGTTACTCTCACTGGCAAACAGAGCTTCCACAGCTTCCTCTAGTGTACCGTGAGTTTTCAGGGCTTCAGAGCTCACTGCCCAGCTGAAGCCCATTTCCTGAAATCATACAAACATACAGGCATTAAAGCCACAAATGATTACTTTATTATCCCAACACATACACACCAACAGGTGACACTGGTGTATCCCAAAAAGAGCTTTTCATATGAATCTGTGGGAGGGAAACTAATGAATCAGACTTTTGTTTTGTCTCATTTCCATTTTTGCAAAGCGTCTCCTACCATGAGGTGCAGCGTCTGTGCTCGTTTCAGCTCCTGTGCGGCTTCAGCACTTGTACTTTCCAGCCTCAGGACCTCTTTGTAAATCAGTGAGGCTTCGTAGTATCTCTGGGAGAATCAATGTTAGGATTTGAAATTAGTTGGGGAATTTACAACAAGTTGTAGGATTGCGTTATTACACAAACAAAACCGCCAAGTCTTCAGTTTTTAAACGAGCATGTTTAAAGAGGTTCTGATTGCGCCACACGGCATTTTGGAGGATGCAGTCTGTTACTGTCTAATAGCACCGGGCTCTTCACACAGGGACTCCTGTTATGCTGGTAATGAGGGAATGCTAAATAACAGAAAACACCCGAGTATGATGCAATGCAGCACAAGCAAGTATCTGCAGTTCCTCTATTGTTCCACAGAAGTATGTTAATCCCCAGAGATCTCAGTGTCAAAATGCCCATCTAAATCATATTTACAGCTACAACAAAAAAAACCCAGCAAAATATAAGCTGTGTTAACTGGATAACTTACCTTAAGACCACAGAGAGCTTTCCCTTTCCTAAATAAACCTTTTATCCAGTTTGGTTCCATGGAGAGTGCAACGTCAGCATCCGTGAGAGCACTTTCATACTGCTGTAGTCTTTCAAAACAGAGGGACCGATTTCCAAATAACCTGAAACACAGCGAACAAACATTTATGGCCATTAGCAGTTAACAGCTCCCGGTAGTTCTAATGATGTCAATTTAAGTCAATGTTCTTACTTAAATTCCTTTGGGTTGAATTTAATAGCCTCAGTGAAACATTTTACTGCCTTCTCGTACTGCCCAGAGGCAGCCAAACGATTCCCCATGTCTGGAAAAGAGGAAAAAAAACTGTTGTGTCCTGTTTGTATTTTGACTTTTTTTTAACATAAGGCTCTCAATGATGATGGATGGAAAATGTCACTTACTGGCAAACTCAATGCTTTTCTTTGCATACTCCTCTAATATGGGATCCATTGATTTCTGTATAGAAACCCCCCCCCAAAAAAGTCTGGTTGATGAATAATATTTTCAAAGTCGTACTTTGAATTGAAAAACAAACACATTTGCGTTGTGGTTGCTAGTAAAAGCTAACAAAAGCTTCATCCAGCAGTATGACTGAGCTGAAATACTGAGGGTTGAGGTAGGAGCGCAGAGGGTTTTGCAGCATGCTTACACATCACATTAGATAATGGTTAGAGGGATATTCTCTGTGTCAAAGGGAGTCCGAACAGAATGTCCCAAACTACAATCAGTGATATTAAAATGATCAAGGCTAAGCAGGGGGTGTTTTTGTGTCTGTCTTTGTGATTCCAGGAAAAAGGAGCCAAAGCAAATTAAATCCTTTAAAACGACAGATATTTCTCCTGTACTTCCTTCTAAAAAAACTTTGAACCCAACACTACTGGCAGTCCTAAGATTGACTGCTAAAGTCCCACTCAAGCAGGCCTAGAGACCGGTCAGTGACCCCTTGGTGACTGTCAAGTAGTTATGGAGAAGTGCAACCGTGTGCACAGGCAAGCCAATGAAGCAAACAAACTTTCCAATGCTCTCTTTCCACTCCCCCAACTTTCTCCTCCCCTGTACATAAAATATACGGGAACTGAGACAGTTTTTCCACATGAGCTTGGAGCTATGTCAACGGCCACTGTTTGACACAAGCATTACAACTGCCAGCCAATACTGGCTAACAACAGAGTAACAACAGAAGCTTCTGAGGACAACACAGAGGAAATGTTACCCATAGTGACATACTTGAGTTATCGGAGAACAGAGGTTATGACATTAATAACCTCACGTTTGCATGGAAGATGCAGACTTGTTTGCATACAAGCAAACATTTGTCAACCAGTTGGGGAATATACATTTATGTTGCCAGGGGGCACCAACCAGTCTCCAGGTAACGTGTCAAAACATTCAGCAATTTGGGAGCAACAGACTTTAGTCTTGACCTATAAGAATATGTTTTCAAGATTCCCACCTCTTTACTGGTTTCAGCTTTCTCTTTCTTTCTAACTTCAGGTTCCTCAGTGATATTTGGATTTTCCACTTCAGGCTGTTGAACTGCAGATAATTTACTTTCCGCCTTTTTTCCTCCCTTTTTCTGTTTCTGAATCCACGTCTCCTCAGGCGCCGATTCAGCAGAAGCAGCATATGAATTATTTAAATCCAAATCCTACGGAGGATAAAACAAGGTGGTTGTTTTGGGGATAATCATCCGAAAGGTGCTCTTGTGAAAAGACTGTCATTTAAAATACGCATGAAAAATAGTGTTACATATTTGCATATAATCTGATACTGTTAAAGCTCTACCACTTAAAAGAAAAGGTTGCCTTTCTGTTCCAAAAAACTGAAATTTACAACTCTGACAGACCTTTTGCTCCTCTTCCTCGTTCTCATTCATCTTCACAAGATTTTTTTCTGCAGTATCAGCACCAGTCTTATCACATCTGGCTGCCTCAGTTGCCTTTTGAGTTTTATCGCTTCGTGAGGATCCAGTTGTTTCTGCATTACTTTCAATTATAGTCTCATCATCTTCTTTTTCAGAGGAATCTGACTTGCCTTGTTCTTCCTCCTGAAATAACATAAACAGCATTACAAACAATCAGAGCAGCTTTAAAAATACCTTTCTGTCTGGATTTTCCACTCTGACACTTGCATGTACACACAACAAGGATAAAAATAGACTCACAGCTGAACCGTCTTTAACTGCACTCTCCTTTTCTAGACGCTTCTTTTCTTTTTTACGCTGCAACAAAAGACAGAAAATTCTGGTCAAAAAAAAAGCAAAACGCCAGCATTGCTAGAACGTTAAATCCTAATAAGTATGCATATGCAGACCATTTTTTTACGCTTGTTCTTCTTAGTTTTCTCCTTACGCCTTTCCTCTTCTTCTATTAACTCCTTTGCAATTCTATCAGCCTCCTGGTGAAAAAAAAAAAAAGGCAGTGTCAACTAACGTTCCAATAAATTCCCAAAAAAGATTAAAATCTGACAGAGTGCACACAAGATAAATTGCTTTGGATAAAATTACCATTTTAAAAGATAAATATAATACTGCTTAAAGTTTTTTCAATGCTTTGGTTTATTCCCCACAGAGTACGTGAGTCAGAGAGAAAGATATGTCCTATTACAAACCAGACACAAATATTAAAGAGATCGTTCCTTGTTTCATTTCCCAACAAGTGCAATAAAAGGGCAATACCTCATCAGTGAGCTGTTTTATTTGCGGATGTGGTTCTAAAGTCCTGTTAGCGGCCCTGCGTTGATAATAACGATCGTCGTCGTCGTCGTCATCATCTGAATAAACGATATCTTCCTCCAAAGGATTTAAAAAATTTAAACCTGCAAGTTATAAAAGACAAATACAAAAACGTGATCGTCACTCCACGATAACACAATGCAAAGATCACACCAAATTCCCTGCTGTTTAATCACGAAAGTGGTGAAAAGAACCACAAAAAAAACACACACCACCTGGGAACAAGTAAATAACAACATTTTTAAGTAAATGAACTAAATCAAATCAACTACTACAGCTTTTTAAAGAAAGTTCCTCCTCACTGTTACTAAAGTGTCATAAGCATCTGCTTGTTACACTCAATACATACATGAAATAAATGTTATCAGTTTAGTTGGATTTCTTGCGGCTATAACAGAGGTGGGAGATATACAGCAGCTTTAGAATTAAATAACAACATTTCAAGAACATTTGCAATAATTAGATTTTGGCTGTTGTGGGAAATATCTGTTATCTGTTAACACCGTTTTGCTGATGCTTGCAGCTTGGACACAATAAGTGTAAATATAGGTAAATTTCCATCAGTCTTTTCTAATGAGCAACTGTCACTGATGACATGCATCCTAATTTGAACTGAATCTACTGAAATAAGGTCCCACGGGTGCCAGCAGCATTATGATGCAATAACAGTGACACAGCACAATTCTGATGCAAGTGCATCAGAATTCATTTCCCTACAAATTAAGTATAAAATAACTGCTCAACACTTTCAGCTCTTGAGCAGCCTGCACAATTACAAGTTAAAAAACAAACAAACAAACTCAAAAACAATTCCTACCTGGGATGTAAACAGCTGCTTAAAACCCTGCTTTACCACCATGTAGCCATGTCAGAAAATTTCCATCCAACAATTGCTCTTCCTGTCGCATGGAGCACAACTAGCAATTGCTCCAACCAAGCTTGGTGGGCTCATTTTCTTACATTTGGGCCACACATCACTGCCAGCACCTCCTCCTTCATAACCTGGTTATCAATGTTGGGAGTTTGCCTGAAGTGGTGAAACAAGTTTGTTGTTTCCACCTTTAGCAGGAGCATTTTTTCTGTATATTAAGTCTTGTGCTTTAATGGAGCGCACTGAAGTTAAATCCTCGTAGGAGTCTGATCCACGGCTCTGCCTCTCAGGCATAACCGTGCTCGTCTCATTGTTGTTCACTAAACAGATGGTGTTGCTATATCAACAAATTTGTGATATGACAATTTTATATCACGTAAAAATTTATACTGGTATTATGGTAGGCAATATAATAGGCACAGTGCTAGTCTGTAGTTGTGGATTTGCTGCAAGTGGCTCAAGAAGATGTATGTCTGATATCCCTTCCCATTCCTTCTGTTTCCTTACTCTTCCAAATGTATGCTCAGTGTTTCCTCCCTCCTCTATTTAACCTTAGATTATTCAACACTGCACTTGCATCAAAGCAGACCAATCTCAGTTTATATAAAAAGGAAAAAAACAACAACAGCTGAGCAGCAATGCTTAAAACTACAAGCCTATACTAAAGCTTGATTTCAAGCTTGATTTCCTCTTTAACATAACCTGTAACAGCAGTTTCAGAGAATGCTTTACCAAAAAAGCCAGGCCGGATATCATTCAGGAAATTGCCAGAAGGAGCTCGTCCACTCAGGTAATCTACCATTGATTCCTATAAAGAAAGAAAAAAAGAAACAAATAGTTAGCATCCAACATATTTACATGTTTAAAAAATGAATCTGCTGTAAAATAAACTACAACTGGTTTGGTTTGTAATTAATAGTTTCAGTATTTTTAAAGCAGAACTGCAGCCTGCATTTCACAGGTTCTTCCTATCAAATGTTTGCTGCTTGGATTCCTCTGTTGTTATCACATGAATATCTTTCATCCTTTTATACATGAAGGGGGTCGGAAGTTCAGAAAATGCTAACAGGTGGAATTGTTTGTAGAGAGTTATTAAATTACTGTGACATTATATGAATAATTTCCTTTGATACTAATTTGTCTCTAGAATTAGGATATTTATTCTCCTGTTGATTGACTAATTGATAATGATTAAACAAGTCATGTCTCAAATATGATGACTTCCAGCGTTCCTTCGTTTTATGTCATTATGAGTTTACTACCCCAGCTTCTTTTTCATTAGTACATCTTATCTTCACCAGCCTGGGACACAAAGCACAATACAAAAGTCTTAAGCCACCCTTCCTTTCTTTATATCAGTTCTTCAGGCTTTCTGAAGGGTCTTTTTTTTTTTAAACATTGGCTTATTTACCACTCTTTTCCCCCCTTGTACCAATATTTTTGTTCGTTTACATAAAAATATAAAAAAGAGACACCTAACTCAAGAGACCAGAAACGAGCTGTGGCTGAAGTATACCAAATTACATGAAACGGGACAGAAAAATCATAAAAAAGTATAACAGGAGTTTCTTCAGCAGTGCCTCTATTTGTTTTGGGGCTAAATTTCAGAGAACAAATTGATGGAATTATGAAGACAGAAAACTACCCTCACATTTTGCTCTACCATGCAAATACCTTCTGGAAAGAGTCTCACTAGCAACGTCGTAAGGATGACATTGCCAGTGTGTTTCAAACAAACACTATCAGTCCACAGTCTGGACCTCAACATTTATGGAGCAGTGTGGGATCATCGTGACAAAGAATGGAACAAAAAGCAGCTTGTTAAAGAAATAAAGTAACTCCGAATAAACAGCGTTCGCTGTAAGACTGCAAGCAAGACGTCTGCTTTATTACACGCTGACGAGCCACCATGACCACACCTAACATCATAATAACCTGTTTTTCTACATCTGTGATAACACTGTAATAACAACACAGCAGTTTTATGGCTTTAGTCATACTCACGTGTGTGTGCATTAGTCTCGAGTTTTCTCGAATTCTGGGCATGGCTGTCCCACCTGGCAGGTAGAGAAATGGAAAAATAAACTTCAAACATATATTTAAATACTCAAGGACTAGCATGTAACGTTGGAGAGTTAACATTAAAGGTGGTAAAAACACAGCAGCGTCACCTTCGCGCTGTCTGAAAGCCACAATAATACGTCGTTAGCTGGTAAGCTAAACAGCGACATAAGCTCAAACAAGTCAATTTCTTGGTAAATGAAACTGATGGTCAGGCCTCCCTAATAGGAAATAACTATCACTGCTTTATTCTTACCTTTCACAATCTTTCTAGGCATGTTATTGTTTCTGTGAAGTGTCGTCCAGAAGCTGTGTTTATATATATATATATATATCGTTGGATAAGCAAATTTTACAGTACAGTGATCCCTGCTTCCTGCTTTCTGCTTGTGGCGTCGGATTTCTTCTTCTGCTGCTCATTTAGCCACCTGCGCTTCTTCTTTGACGTTTTTGCGGAAAGCTTTAATCATTAATGTTGTATTACTGCCATCTTGTGGTAGTGGATTTTTTTTTGTGTGTGTGTGTGTGTGTGTGTGTGTGTGTGTGTGTGTGTGTGTGTGCTGTTTAACTGTGACACTAAATAATATTAGAGAGCTCACGACGCAAACACAAACTCATGATTCAGGATATTCTTCTTCAGGTGAGATGTGTGTTCATTTAGTAGTTTATTCCAACCTTTATAAGGATTTGTAAGAAAAATGCATCACTTGCAATGTTTATTGTTGTTCTTTGTTGTCTCCATGGGAAACATGCTTTTCTTTTTCATGTATTATTTATCTATTAATTTCTATTATGTGGAGTTGCTGGTGTGTTTTTGGATCATTGTCTCGCTGTATAAACAGCTTCAGGGCATAGATTACCTGAATAAACACAAAAGGTAATTTGTAAATGTGGATATCATTTATTCAGTTAAAAAAAAAAACCCATTATAAAAATCTACCTACCGAACTTGGTAGTAATAGTGTAATGATCTTGGAGCTGATTTGCTGCTTCAAGGTTACTTGCTATAATTGATGAAACCATGAAGTCTGCTCTCTACCAGAAAATCCTGAGGAAGAATGTCTGGCCATCACTTCACGTCTTGAACTCCAAGAACACGTGTGTTATGCAGCAGGACAATTCCACCTCTGATGAACTCAAACTAGGGCAAAACAAAAACAGAATAAAGGCTTTGAGTGCCTAATCACATTTAGGACTCACATTTAGCACTCAAATGCAATTGAAATGCTTTGGCGTGACCTTAAACAGACTGTTCAAACTGAAAAGTTGAATAAAAAATATTTTTGCAAAGAAGAGTGAGCCAAAATTCCTCCACAGTAATGTGAGAGATTCATTACCACTTGTGGCAAAATTCTTTATGGTACAGTCAGTTTTTAAATGACTTTTTCATACTGGTTTCAATAATTTATTTCCCTTAATAAATGAAATCATTATTTAATAATAGGTTATCATTTGCCTTATATGAACATTTGTTTGATCCTGTGAAATATGACAAATATGCAACAAAATAAGAAACAATTAAGGAGGAACTACTTTTTCACAGCACTATATTCAGTGCTGTGCAAAAATCTTGAGCTACCCCTGATTTCTTCATATTTTGCTAGGAAAATGGGAAATACAGTGATTTACTGAAAATGTAAATCATTGTATTTCTGTGCAAAGCCAGGCCGATTCTAATGAGCTTGAAAGTCAGTCTCTTGGATGACCGCCTTTATTCTTCAATGCAACCTGAACTCTTAGATAAGCTTTCTAGTCAGATTTTGTATACTTGATTAAAGAAATAGGAACAAATGTTGTGTTTTTGTGACATGATCCTGGTAGCAAATGATAGAGATAAAGATATGATTTAAAATTAGTTCTGTTATGTGTAGACACAACAATGGTTCATCTCTTGAGTTCATCTCTTGAGTTAGGTGCCTTGAATGATTCACAGGGCACTGTTAAGTGGCTTAATAAACAAATAAACAACAAACTTTTTCTCAGAAAATGGTCAAGTATAATAATAACGTGCTATTCTGAAACAAAATGTAAATAAATGGGGGTTCAAGACTTTTGTGCAGTACTGTAAATAATTTAGTTTGTATTTTTGTTTTTAGATGCATTCAGAGCAGTGTCCATGTATATATATTTATATATTTATGTATTTACATATATATATATATATATATATATATATATATATATAAAATCAGGTTATGAGTTCAACTGCTCAGTTTTCAAAGAAGCTTAAGTTAAGCAAAAGTTAAATCTACAAGAACAAATCACAATTTTGTTTTAAAAATTAAAATAAGTGCACAATAAGATTCACATGTTCACATTAGAAACAATTAAAAAGAAGAGAATCACATACTGACGGGAAAACTCATAATTCCTGAGAAGAAACTCACAAATTGTAGAGGATAAAAAGCAAAAAGTTTAAAAAAAAATATTTAAAAATTTATTTAAAATTTTAATTAAAAAAATATTATTATTGTATTTTTGTGGTAATATTTTGTGCTTTTAATGATTATAGAGTTTTTAGTGATGATATTTGAGTTCTCATTTGTTAAATGAGCTTTTGTTATTTTGTTTTTATTCTGAAATCGGTGACGGAACTTTAACCCGGAAGCAGTGGAGTGTTATTATGCTAATGATGTGTCATCAGGACTGAGGGTGGGAAGTTTAGGGAAAAATAAGAGCGGCGGGCAGTGGTTTGTACTTGTCTAGGGGGTAGTATAGGACATTTAGAAAATCCTTTCTTTGTGACAGCGCTGTCATAAAGTTGTCGCGATAGCAGGAGTGTAATACTGGGCGCATTTCTTCCATAACTGGACTGTTAGCAGCAAAGCTAACAGGCTGTTTCTCGTCTTCTTGGGTCCGGACGGGACGGAAGAGGGATGTCCTGCAGCTTACTTGAGTTCTGTCGGCTTCAAGAGTTCAAAACGGTCCGGCACTTCTTGTTTCGGAACGAGAAAAGCGAGCCAGTCGAAGAGAAGAGTCAAACAGGTAACGATACAGGAGGAGGATAGGGGTCTTCTGCAGCTTCAAACTGAAGTGACAGTAGCTCAGATAGCAGCTCCCAGCATTAGAAAAGTGACCTCGGTGCTGTAAAGTGGTTTGAAAATGCGGATAAAGTGTGCATAACTAGTTTTGGTTAGTTGATTAGTTTTATCATGTTACAACGGAATAAATGAAATGTTCACCGCCTTAATGTGCCTTTTGTGAGTCCAGAATCAAAAGCAGCTTGCAGCTGTTTGCAGGTGAATCCTTGTATGGTTGTATTCAGGCCTGGACTCGTTTTGCACGCAATGTTATATGCATCATTTCGTTTTTCCGCTATGTGGAAGTCAATACAGAAATGCTACTATATTACAACCTGTTGATGTCAAACATATGGGGTGTATATGAAAGATGAATGTAGCTTCCAAATTTGAAAAGGAAACATCTTAAACCTGCATTATTTCCACGTGGTCAGCAGGGGGCGACTCCTCTATTTTAAAAGAAGTCTGATCGTATAGATGTCCATGAGAAAATGAGCCTATTGCTCATTTGATCTGTGACCTCAGTAAGCACTTTACCGATATGTTTATAGGCTCAGTCTTTAGTTTTATGTCAGGTTAGTACATTTTAGTACTACTAGAAGAAAAACAGGATATGATTTGGGGTGGGCATACCTTAGGATTGTCAAGTGTGAGGGTGCCTTAACTGAAGGACTTTCTGACCATATTGAAGATGGATGTGGTGAAAGTGTTAGGAGTATGTCACAGTATAGAACATCTCCTTTCCTGTCATGACTTTGGGGGAGGTGTTTTATCAACCATGTGAAGTTTAAGTGAATTTGAAATGTTGTGCACCAATTTGCAAGACACATAACTTTGACACAGAATATTTCAGCGTTTGAGAAAAGAACCATGGGCCGATTACAGCATGATCATTAAGCTCAGTATCAAGACTTCCTCATAGCACGGATGGCCTCATCTGAGATGTTCTTTTGGCCGATCACATCATTCTAAATCTTCGGTGTGATAATGTGTTTATTTTGGCCAAACAATAAATCTGTAGCTAGACGCCAGGTAGCAAACAGTTATATGTCAACTATCCCAAGTTCACTAATCCACCAAATATTGCTAGTATTAGGTTGTTGTTTGCATCCATCAGTTGGAGGAGGAGAAATCTGCAGGTCTTTTTAAGTGTGAGTCATTGCACATGAGGTCCCTGAGGGTGTCACTGCAGGATGCTCAGCAGAAAGGACAGATAGAAAGGGTGCTTGGATGTGTTGCATTCATGCGTCATTTCATACTGATGCCTGCAGACACACACACTGTCGTCATGGGGACACTGAAGTGCCAAGGCGTAAAGCAGCAGGATTTCCTCCTGATTTCTGAGCTTTACGCTGTTGCTATATTATTAGTTCATTTCCCTTTGGCACAGAGCTTCTGACTGCTCAACTTTAGCTGCCACAGTTATGTAGCAGCTATGACTTCTGCACCCCTTCTTTACAGTTCTTTCAACTGTATAGCAGAACTTAACATGTTAACATCCTGCTGCATATAACAGGTTTGATTTTTTTATAGCTAATTTTCTCCTTTATAACATTGATACAAGGGATAAATATTTATATAACTCACATGTTTAAATTTTGTTAAAAATTTCTTAGGGATTATTAAAGTATTCTGATTCTGATTAATGCTTAAAGTTTGCTTCTTTGACATGTGGATGCTAACTCAGGCGGCTGTAGCTACTAACTGTCTGCCAGGGTTCACCTCAGCTAATTGGACTCCCTAGACTGGACCTCTTTAGTATGTTTGTCCGTTTGGTGCCCAATTACCTGAGAAATTATTTTGCTTGCTGTGCAGTTAATTGTGCAAACAGACTGTCAAAAAAAATCTGCGCTCCAGCTCATACTCGAATACTTTGTTTGGCACTTGCTATTAAATAGCTGATACCTATGAATGCAGCTTGCTAGCTTAGCTAGCTGATAACTTGCAGTTCCATCATGTGGCTTCAAAAAACCAACACACATTTCGAGTCTTTTGAGTTTATCTTAGTCACTGCATTCATCTCTTCTCTACACTCTGTTTTAGCCACCGTACAAGCATCACAAACTTGACCCATTTTTAAAATTTATTTTATTTATTTATTTATTTGTTTCCTGCCTCTTACTCAGAAGATAATGAGCTGTCTTGGGACACCTCTGACTGGGAGTCGGCATGGGAAGGTGGTGATAATAAAGAGGAGGAATCCACCTCTGATAAAAAGGTTTGTCTCATTGTGGAATGTGACATTATTGGTGTTTTAAGTTGATGTCTATTTATTTACAGGGAAAGAATGTGTCATTCTGTCATTTTTCTTAAAGTTGTCTGTGTGCAGTGATGAGACCTGCGCAGTGTCCTGCGCTATGTGTCATGCATGTCGTATAATGACATATAATAATATCGTTAATGAAGTTACAGCTAGCTGGATAACCACCACCACTTTTGCTATTACAGACATTAATGTTTTGTGCCATTACACAATTTACTGATGGCTAAAATTAGTAGTCTTTGACAGCGACGCTAATAAGCATTTTCACTCAGATGTGATTTTGATAGCAGTAACGTTAGCAAGCAAGATGCAGTCAGCCTGCTACCTGTAATGCATCTATGCTGCATGGATGCTGCAAAAATCCTGTCTGAAGCCACATCAGCGTTAGTTTTCTTTTAGTCCATGTGTGGAGTTTGTGTTGGACTTCTGTGTTGGGTTGGTGTGGTCAGACATTGTCCGTTAAAAAACCTTTAGCAATTCAAAAATATGACCTATTTTACATTTGAATCAACTACTGATAATATTGTCATTGGCTGTGACATAGGACAAACACTCATTTTATTATTACAATGTCATATAATATTAGAATATAAGCACTCAATGCGAACTTCTAAAGGTGGCATAGGTCTAAAAATCTCCTTTGCTCTGCAGGTCGCGGATGATGCTGGCGGGCAGGGTGAACCGTGGCTGCAGGACTGTGTCGTGTCCCTGTCGCCCTGCACTGACCTGCTGGTGGTGGCCCGTGAACAGAAGGCGGCCTTTCTCTCAGGTCAGATTCTCAGACACGCACACCCTGATATGTGACTCTGGAGTTTTCTTTCATACTGTTCGTTTTGTGTCTCACTATGGAAAAGCATCCCGTGTCCTCATCAGATGCTCTCATACGACACCACTAACCCTCATGTCAGGAGGGCCTAGGACCCTTCTATTTATTACCTTTTTCACAGAAGCCTGTTGACAAATAGACTATTGGGCACTAAAGTGTCCACAAATTCAAGCAGGAGCAGCTCATGAGCAGCACCAATAATTTCCTCTAGCTAGTCGTGGTGTGGTGTAGTAATACTTTTACCCTTGGAAGTAGAAGTGTTTCCTGAAGCAAAGTAGAAACAAATTGTTTGCTTTAGCCAACCCAACAATAGGGCTAAGCATGTAGTTGATCGGAATATAATAATAATAATATGAATGCAATGTAATAATATAAAGGTCAATATATGGCTTAACCCAAACTTTGTCACAAAGGCTATGTGCCACCTTTCACCTCTGAGCAACAGCAGTAGCTGCTTACTTTGTGTCCAGTTTATGCAAATCCAGGTTTACCTGGTCAGAACTAAGGGTTTTAGATTTAATAACCAGTTGCTTTGTTTGTGGTTCTGATTGCTTTATGTACCTTTTTTCTTCTTGCTTGTCGTATTTTATTTGTGTCAATGAAATTAAGGAGCTTCCCGACTTTTGAGTAAATAAAGTATTCCTCATCTTTCTTTATTCTTACAGCTAAATGGCGAACAGATGACAGCGGCAGAGAAGAGATGACTCTGGGAGTATCTTGGACTGGAACTCTTAGCACTGAGGAAGGGTGAGAAAACAATATGTTAACTTACACACAGTCATTGTGGAAAAGGTTGATAATGGCTCCTGTTGGCGAATTATCCAGGTGATTGAATTGAAGGATGGAAGTGAGACAGATCAGTTATCCTTAGTTCAGTTTAAAAAGTGGACCTTTACTAAAATAACACCCCTACAGTTTTGATGAATGTAGAAATTCAGCTATAGAAACCAAAACAGTTTTTTTCTACTGGGTTTAAACATGAAAGTCTCCAGTGGCCGTTAGAGGAACTGCAGTTTTTGACCTAATTTTTCAGACCGGCTACGTTGCTGTTTTACAAGAAGAAATTAAATAAGAAGTTTATCAGAAGGCAAAACACAATTAATACATTAAAAATTATGATAATTAAAAACCTTAGCTAGAATGTAAATACATCAAATATATGTGACATGACTCTAAGTCTGATTTCTGTTTCCTCATAGAGAGTGTGTGAGCAGCACCATTTGTATTCCCTTGGCAAGTCAGAAGAGGTGAGATTTATTTATCTGTGAACTAAATGAGGGGAAGTGCTTGTGTGTTTATCTTCACTTCATGTCTCAATACATTTTTCAGGAGCTCCACTGGGCGGCCTGACTGGACATGTGTAGTCGTGGGTTTTACATCTGGTTATGTCCGTTTCTACACTGAGGTACCTTTTTAATCTATAACGTCTTCAATAATTCTTTGAATTATAGACAAGAAAGTGTGATGTGACTGTCTCTCCCTTCATGCAGAGCAGTTTTGCTCAAATCAGAGTGCAAAGTTGCAAACATTGGCACTACTTTACTAAAACTTTTTAGGTAAAGCAGAATCAATCTGTATTGATTTAAAAAAGCATGCATGGTTTAATTTTCTGCTAGAATGACATTGATATATTTTTTAAATGTTGATGTGTTTTCACCCAGCCCTGACTATCAATTGTGTCCCGTCAGAGCGGCGTTCTGCTCCTTGCCCAGCTGCTACACGAGGACCCGGTACTGAGGCTCAAGTGTCGCACTTACGAGATCCCTCGCCACCCTGGAGTAACTGAGCAGGTAACACACACCTGAAGCACTCTTCAAATTCAGAGAGGTGTGTGTGAGGATTATATCCATATTCAAAATCAAAGTGACAGTCTGTTTCAGTTGTGTGATTGTCATTGAGCATGAAGATTATAATCCTGATCTGTGAGCTAATGTTGATTGTTGATTTTATTTTTCGTCTGCAGCACGAGGAGCTGAGCATCCTCTACTCTGCTGCAATGGTCACCATAGATGGATTCAGCCTCTTTCAGTCTCTGCGGGCCTGCAGGAATCAGGCGGCAAGAGGTACGGCTGCTTCTCTATGTCTTTGTAGGAAGAAAGTTCAGTCAGACATTTAGTTTGTTTGTGGCAGCAGTGTGTGTGCACAAAAAAGTGGCCACATCTATTTGCATTTATAATAGGGTATATAGCATGTCCCCCTGAACATTATATTCAGCTGCCCCTTTGGAGATACTCTCATCTAAAGTCAGATATCTTCCAACTTTATCATCTTGGACTGCAGCTGGTAGTCCTTTTTCTGCTCTGCACTTTCTACAAGGTGGTTCTCCAGGTTCTGGTTAGTGATCCACCAGAGATGAAGAAAGATTGGCAATCACAGGATGAGGGATCCACAAAATGATATCAAAGGATGGACCAGAGCTAGCTGGTTAGCAGTGCCTGAACTTTCAAAATTGCTCAGCAAGTAAACTGAACGTACGTGCAAATAGATTTAAAAATAAAAAAATTACATGCCACAGTGAGTCCCCAAATGTATATGGCCACTGTTAATATAGTCAGTGTGAAATATATAATATATAAAGTGGCTCTCCTAAGTAAGTCAGACACTTTGGTGAGAAGTTGCAACACATATGAGGAAAACTCTCTCCCTTCCTGAACAGGGAGGCAACAGACTTGTCAGCCTGACTGTATGTGGATTAGCGTGCTTACAATTGTAGTTAACCCCTCAAAAGCCAAAACTGAGCTGAAAAAAACAAAACATGCATAATCTCTCAGTACTGTTTGCAGTGTGTTAACAGAAGATGTTTTTCACTTGCTTGCTGGCTGGAAAGTGTTTGCCACAAAGCATTCAGGTACTAAGGTGAAACCAACCTACTTATACAGAACCCCACACACCCCACACACCCCACAAACACAATCACCTGAAGTATAAACAGTTTGGAGCGTAGTACCCAGATAACAATGAGTTTTTGGCCCAAACGTGGCCCACATCTGCAGTTTTCTTTGGGCCGTATTTGGCCTTGATTTAGTGTCTGTTTGGCTGCTTAAACACTCCCACAGGTCTGCCTCTCATGGGCCAAATATCAGGTGACGTTTCAGTGAAGCCTGGGCCTACATTTGCTAGAACCAAAAGTGGCCCCAGGTCAGGTCCAGATGTGTTTGCTATCTGGGGAGCCAAGCTTCAGCAGCATTTGATCTAGTGCTCTGTGTGTTTGTTGTCTGCTCCTATAATAACCCTGAATACTCTGTGTGACCCAAGACAAACCCTGTTTAGACCTTAGTAGAGTTAAAGTTGACTAATAGATAATAAAAAAATACTGTTTTATTAAAGTTGTTGCTTCTTACTAACTTAACCTCCTTTTGATCAGCTGCAGCAGCAGGTAATGATGTGATCCAGCCTCCTCCTCTGGCCTATAAGAAGTGGGGTCTGCAGGAAATGGACACCATTGTGGACCACAGCAGCGTGGGTAAGAGTCTGTTTGAGAGCTTCCACTGATAATTCATGCTGGTGGTTGGCTGCTGCATAATGGATTAACTTATGATATTAAACATCATAATGTTTTGGATCTGCAGATGCGACTGTGTCATTCACATTTACAACATCAGATGAATTAGCCCTTCATTCATTTTAGTAGAGCAAATAGAACTGGAGAGATAACACTAACCAGTGTTAGTCAAAAAAGACTCTATCCATCTGACGGATATATTATTCACCTTTATATATTTCAACTGAGATATTTACTCTTAAAGTGATAAATTCAGATGGAGAGTCTACAGATTTATCTTTATGATTGATCCAGATGACAGTAAGTAACTCTTCTGCTTTTAGGCATCATGACACTGTGTGTCTTTGATCAAATGAAGAACGCATCTATCCTGGGAGGATTCAACGCCTCAGTCAAAGGCAGCCCCCCCGCCATGAGCCAGTATGTCACTGTAGGATCTGGGCCATACACGGGCTTTTACTATGCTATAGAGGTAATTATATTTTCAAAATGGGTATGTATCATGACTATAATCGCCTGCAGTTCAAAAATTAACAGAAAATCGGCTTTTTCTTGTGTCCCTAACTGTTTATAGGGGAGTTCTCAGCCTCTGCTGTCCCACGTGGCTATGGCAGTGGCCAGTAAACTCACCTCAGCCCTCTTCAGTGCTGCCAGGTGTGTGTGTGTGTGTGTGTGTGTGTGTGTGTGTGTGAAGCCCAATCACATGGTGTTCCCCAAGCTTAGGTTCTCTGTCCTATTTTAATTTTTTTTGCATTTTTATTTTCCTAGATCATACAGTGATGATTTCCACTGTTGTACAATTGCTATGCAGCTATATGTTTAAGCTGTGACATAAATATAATTTAAACTCTTCATTGTGCTCATTAACTTTAAATCCAAGTTCATTATTCTTGTAAGCAAACAAATACTTAGACACAACTAAGTCAAAAACCGTCCAGAGTCTTTGGGCTCCAATAAAATGATCCGACAAATGGATAGTTTTTGGAGGCTTGTATCAAAGCACAGGGCATAAGCGCACAGGCGGCAAAGACAAATGCCTCATCCAGTGGAGAAGTTGTTTCCAAGCCAAAGTCAGGGGTCAGTGTGCTGGAAAGCATCTGGAGACGGAAGATCTGTGTTTGAAGTTTCCTCCTTACTGTTTCTCACTCACTTTTTCTTTTTCTTCTTTCTGTTTTTTCTATCGTCACTTGTCATTTTCCTCTCAGCGGGTGGTTGGGATGGAACAAAAACAAGAACGAAGAGGAGGCTCCCCAGAAACAGAAGCCCAAGGTGGAGCCTGCCACCCCTTTAAGTATCAGGTACGAACTGGGACATCTAAAACACAAATCCAGTCGTCGTCGACTGTGTGCTGTTGAGACTGAAAACCTAATCTGACCTCAGCACACTTGCTGCTCTCCTTTGCAGATTTGGTCTCCCAGACTCTCGGCGGCATGGCGAGTCGATATGTCTGTCCCCGTGCAACACGCTGGCTGGAGTGACTGATGACTTTGGCCGAGTCACACTGCTGGACTTGGCCAGGGGCATCGCCGTTCGCATGTGGAAAGGTGAGGTGTAAACACGTGGAAGAACAACTCGTTGTGAGTGACACACATATGTAATAGAAACACATACATAAATTTGTTCCATATTGGCAGGATAGTGTCGCACATTTACTGCAGATGTGTGGCCTGTGCACCCATGATGCAAACCTCCTGTTCCACCACATGTCCAAGTTGCTCTTTTGGACTGAGATCTGGTCACTGTGGAGGCTATTTGAGTACAGTGAACTCACTGTCATGCTCAAGCAATCAGTTTAAAATGATGATTTGAGCTTTGACACTTCCTGCTGCAGCAGCCATTAGAAGATGGGTACACTGTGGTCATAAAGGATGTAATGGACATGGTCATCAACAATAATCAGTTGATGACCAGTTGGTACTAAGGAGCCCAAATTATGCCAAAAAAACATCCCTACAGCAATACACCAGCATCAGCAGCCTGAACCTTTGATAAAAGGCAGGATGGATCGATGCATTCATGTTGTCAACACCTAATTCTTAACCTACTATCTGAATGTTGCCAGAGAAATTGAGCATCATTAGATGGGCTAGAAAGGCAGCTCTATCTCATTGCATTTATAATTTCAGTATGATATTAAAATAGGTCTGTAGATCAGGTATTTTATACATTAAAAATGTCACAGCCCAATTTAAAATCTGATAATCTAATCTTTGTACAGGTGATCAGATGAAGATGTTTCCTTTTTGTTTTCATAGATTTATGTTTAATCTTATGCTGCTTTTCTAGCTGCGGCCACTTTAAAAATAATTAATTAAAGAGCTTCCCAATGTAGCAGGAGTTGCTCTAAACACTGTAATGTTTATTTTTACTATGATTCCTTCTTCGGCCTGTGTCATTATTAATAAAATCCTAACAATGTCCCAATCATACATTTATCTCCAGGTTACAGAGATGCCCAGTTGGGTTGGCTGCAGGTTCCAGAGGAGCGTAGCGAGCGGGATTTATCCCCCTCGGCGTCCCTCCCCAGACGCCACGCTCTGTTCCTCGTCATCTACGCCCCTCGTAGGGGGATCCTGGAGGTTTGGGCAATGCAACAGGGGCCTCGGGTCGGAGCTTTCACTGTAGGCAAACATTGCAGGTACACACCGTGAAGCTCCCACATTTTCTTACTGAAGAAGAATCTCATTTGATCCTGAAGTTGGAATATAACAAAATATTTGCTTGTACGGTGTTGCAGGTTGCTGTATGCTGGTTACCGTCTGATGGGGGTGAACAGTGTGACCAGTCAGGGTTGGCAGCTCCACACACAGCAGGTGTGTCTGCTTGATCCAATCACAGGAGTTCTGAGGACCGTGAACATTCCCTTCCACCTGGCTCTCAGGTTTGTACGCAGACTAAAAGGACAGGCTGTCATGTAGGTGTTTAAAATGAATGCAGGTGCAGTGAAAAAATAAATTTTGCAGAGTCTTGCCCACTTTCTTAGGTCAGATTTTCCCCACCTTTAAAAACTCTTAAATCTGACACAAAGAGTCATGAATATTTGACATTAGGTTGGATCTGAAGAGCTGCAACTTCCTGGTTCTGTGAGGTTCAAAAAAATCCGTTCTTGTCATAGGATTCCCACAGGTTGAATGATCGTTCTGTACGCTTCAGCTGTAAAGACGGACTTTCTGAACTGACCGCTGGTTTTGTTTTGGTACCCCAGAATATGTTGTGTGGCTATGTTTGCTATGTAAGTGACTGGCTTTGGATACGTGCTAATTATTGTTAAGTAACATCCAGGTAAAATCTGTGAATTTTACTCGCAGCAAAAACTCCTTTGACAGGTTATTGGTACACATAACCAAACGGTGAGAAATATGGGCGTGTGGTCCGACATGGTGCTCTCCTTCGAGTCTCGTGTAAAAGAGATAACAAAGACCGCCTTTATCATTTGAGGAACATAGCAGAATCAGACAAGTTTTGTTAAGAAACACTGCAGACGTTCTTGTCCATGCGTTTGTGTCTTCATGTATAGATTATTGTAATGCTCTTCTTTCTGGGCTACCAAAGAAAAGTTTTAGAGGTCTACAGCTGCAAAATGCAGCTGCTCGCATTTTAACAAGATCTGGGAAATTTGAGCACATTACCCCTGTACTAAGATCTCTTCATTGGCTACCTTGTCAGGTTCGAGCAGATTTTAAGGTCCTGCTGCTCACCTACAAGGCTTTAAATGGATTGGCACCTTCATACCTCTCCGACCTTTTGCACCTTTATGTTCCATCCTGTGCTCTACGATCTCAGGACTCTGGCCTTCTAAAGGTTCCTAGAGCCAGAAAAAAGACAATTGGAGAGTGTGCCTTTTCTTTCCCTGCCCCGTTTCTGTGGAACAACCTCCCTCAAGATATTAGGCAGGCATGCTCTGTGGAGGTTTATAAAGTTATTATTATTATTATTATTGTCAGATAATTGCCTTAAAAAATCTCCAAAAGGCACAAACAAAAAACCTACTGCACGACGGCAGCAAAAGTCCCCTCTAACTCCATCTTTCTGTCTTTTTCACTTCAGTGATAAGAAGAGCGAGCGAGCCAAAGATATGCACCTGGTAAAGAAACTCACTACCCTACTAAGGAGCCGAGACATTGAGCTTGGTAAGAGCATGACGAGAGATGTCAGGTTTCATGTTCAAATATATTTCATGTGTTATACAGTATTATATTATTAATGACTCTGTGTTCTTTTAGATATATTGGAGAGTGAAGCCAGAAGCATCGTACTAGATATCAAACACCCTGCAGTTAAGAAGCAGGTACGACCAAAATCTGATGTGGTTATTGTTTTAAATGGCCCTGTTTGACTCTAATTACAGACTTCTCCTAAATCTAACCAACCTGCAACTGAAAACTAAATATAAATGGAAAAAGAGATTAAAATTAAAAGTCCGTTAAGTCTAAGAATGATGAAGCAACTTTTACTTTTTCTTTCACGTGGGACAGAAACCCAAGTAATTTATCTTTTCAAATACTTGAACAGCCCTGATTGGTCCAGCAGCTCAATCCTGGGCCCCTGTTCAAGTCTTCTTGGGCACACTGGCCCTATATGTAAATATCCTTTATTTTCCAGGTGATTTTAAATTGTGGTTGCAACCGAACTGAACACCACTGCTGCCATTATTCACTTAAAACTCTTCTTGTCAGTTGAATATGATGTTGTAATTTCAGTGTCTCCGTTTTCTTTCAGGCACTGGAGTCTCTTCTGTCAAATAAAAACACTCCTGTCTCTTGTCTTGTTAACATCACACGTGCCTTAGATGACACTTTGAAACGGCAAGGTAAAGAATACGTTTACTGATGAAAGAAATGTAATATGAAAGAAAAAAGTGTCAGGAACTTGTATCTCATAATCACCCTGAGCTTGTTTCTCCTTTTGTTTCTGCACTTCAGAGCCTGAGGAAGTGGATGCTGAGTTACTTCAGCTCTGCTCATCACAGCTCAAACTACTGCAGCTCTACACAGACATCCAGCAACTGCATTCTGCCGCAGATGTCGAGGAAACCGCTGAAAATGTGAGAGCGCACACACACACACACAGATTTAAAGAAATTAAGAGCTTCTTTAGAGGTGGTGAGCTAAAGCCTCGGTGCTATTCCAGTATTTCTTTCTTCCATCCTTGCAGGACTCCCTTGAAGGCATAGAGGAGGAATTGTCCCGTGTTGCACCGACCTTGCAGCGCTATGCCCAGTTCACACCAAGACCCAGTGTTTCGTTTGCCCAGGATTCGCCTGACTCCCCCCTGCCTGCTCAGGCTTTTCTCTCCCAGTTGGAGTGCACAGAGGATGAGGAGGTTAAGGTGATCCGTAGGTCTGAAACTGAATGGAACCAGTTGGGTAAGGCAGGCAACATACGTGGGCACATTAATGCTGTTACACTCAATCAAAACTCAGACTGAGTACTTTTCCTGTTTGTCATTTGCAGGAAACTTCTTGTTCTGGAGTTGTCTGTGTGGAAAAAGTCCACTCCATAAAGTCTGTTACACGCTACAGCAGGCCGGCATCAGCCCACAGCAGCTTCTGGTAAGCTGGGGGGAAAGAATGGGTGAAAGCTGGGATCAGGATGTGACAGGATGTGTAGCTGCTGTTGAGAGAAATCTTACAAATGTTATATAGTGCATACAATTTTATATAGAATTGCATATCTTTTTAATTTTTTACTGTATGATACATACGTAATACTGATATGAGGCTTTTTAAATCTTTGCCAGAGATGAACCACAACCCACTGGTGTGTAATTTATTCAGTAATGGTCACTTTATATTGTGATGTCAGTATTCAGTATTTACTGTTAATGAGTGAAAGAACGCAGACTTCATTATCTGTCTGCGTAAGTCTGCCCAGCGTGTCTGGAGCCTGATATGTTCTCACATGAAATTAGGGTGTATAATATAATAGGTCTTTGAACAAATATCAGTAATTAATTCAGTTCATACTTCCTGTTTCTGTCAGTCTTTGCTGTTGAGTGTGTGGTTGCATCGGGAGAAGGAGTTGCTACAGAAACCAGAGGAAAATGTTCGAAACCTCCACAGACTACTTGTCGCCCTCAGCGATATGAAAGGTACCTGTAAGGCTTGTCGTGTCTGTGTAGTTCGCGAGGCTAAATAATACAACTCTATATGTTAATGGTTGAA
This sequence comes from Haplochromis burtoni, assembly GCF_018398535.1. Classification (NCBI taxonomy): domain Eukaryota; kingdom Metazoa; phylum Chordata; class Actinopteri; order Cichliformes; family Cichlidae; genus Haplochromis; species Haplochromis burtoni. The sequence continues at coordinate 1,649,399 of NW_024582480.1, forward strand.
GGGCTAATTCATCTGATGTTAGATGTGCTGATGTTGGTTGGTGCTCTGGTGGTTTTCTTCAGTTGGACAACAAGAAATCGAAAGAAATGTGAACCTCAAGAAGTAACCGTCAGACTGGAAAAGAAGAATAAGTAGAATAAGAGTGGCCTCTTCTTTTTCTCTCCCTCCGTTTAGGTGCAGTCGAGGAGTCATGGGACACACAGTCAATCTCCCCCTGGTGGCAGCAAGTCCGCACTACATGTGTTCAGTCCCACAACGCTGCCGCTGCCCTGCTGGCTGCACTGGTTGCTCACCGTGCTGCTAAAGCTAGCATCACAAGCCGAGCTGATAGCAAGGTAGAGAGGCGTCATGCACTTGAGGACTGTCTTAAGCAAAAAATAGGAACATAACCCCCTTTAAAATCAACCAACACTAATGTGTGTGTGTCAGTTTCAGTCAGAGTGGGAGGCAGTGTCACTGGAGTTGGAGCAGTGGGTGGTGTGTGTTCGCCAGTTGGAAGACGTGCTGGTGCTGCAGACTCTGCTGTTGGTGCCTCCTCCACCAGGAGCAACGGGGGGCGCTACAGTTCAGTGCTCTATTAAAACATTGTTGGAGGGAGGCACAGGTAGAGAAAAATAAGTTCAGGGAGATTTCAAGCTGTATGAGTTCATTTTTTACTTGTCATGTTTCTTTTCTTGGTTTTTCCTCACTTCATAAATGTATTCAAATGCACTGTATCGCTGTTCTCTCCTCAGTTACTCCTTGTTTTTTTTTTACTTCTCTCCATGAATTCAGTGTCTTGATGATATTGACCATAGTTTTCCCCTGATGGCTGCATTCTTCTTTGGAGTGTGGGAATCTGGAACAACTGCCACAACCCATTCAAATACACTGCCTGGCCAAAGCCTAGTTAGTAATTTCAAATACATTCACCGTTTGCTTTTGTCTGTTTCAGGCGGTATTGCCGACAGCGTCTCTAAGTGGGTGTTTAGACAAGACATTTCCCCAGAGCGGCTCAAGGAAATCCTCCAGAAAAGGGGAAATAAAGAAGCAGATGACAATGTGGAGCAGAGAGACGAAGAAGAAAGACATGAGCAGGAGAAAAGCCAAGAGGACACAGACAGGACAGCAGGTGAGGACTAAGACATTAACACATGTTCGGTATGTTAGTCTTTCTGGGCAATTTTGAGATATAGTTTAACTTGAAAATCCTAGAATAATGTGGCGTCAGCTGTGTTGTTGTTTGTGGTGATTTAAAAAAATTAAATTCAAAAAGACAAAAAGTAAAATAATGGAAATCGATTACTTAGCCTATTTTTGGACCTCTGTATCAGTAATATATGTTTTTATGCAGATGACACTATGAACTTTCTTATTAAACGTAAGCTTGTTCTCAGTGCTAGTCTGGTCACCTAAAAGCATCCAACCTATAGACCACAGTCAAACCAATGATCATCAAATTAAAACTGTCTATTGCTATAAATATTTTGGACTCTAGCTGGACACATGAGTCTGCTAAAGCCCAAGAATATTGAAAGTAGAAATTGGACATTTGTATAGAAAGATCTCTCTACAGTTAATGTGCAGTGTGCCTGTTCTCTTTGGCTAACAGAAGACAATAGCATTGTATGGTATTTATTCATAATGATCAAGGTTTGGTTAATGATCAAATAATCACAGTAAGCTGAAGACAGGCAAATTAGTCATATTTCCTGTTCTGCAGTACACATTGTTTCATGGAGCCTGAATCCAAATCAGCCTGTTTTCTTCCGTGTTTTTCAGAGTTGCTGTTAGCAGTATGCCAGCGGTTCCCACACTCTCTCTCACCTGATTTTCTCTTCGCCCACTGCTGCTGGGAGTATGTGGTGCAGTGGAACAAAGACCCAGAGGTGTGCAAATACACAAGCACGCACACAACGCGTTATCAAAAAGTCACACGTCTCCACCCATAAGAAGGAAAAAGCTTTCCCAGATTTAGCATTAGCATACGTCTCTTCCAAGGTCGTCTCCTTGTGCTTTTCTACACCATTTCAAAACCTGCTGCTATGCTTAGATCACTCACAGCCAACACTGGTGAAAATGTAGCAGCAGCAGCAGACAGACTTGAAGGGAAGATTAGCTAAATTTACTTGAGGTTTTTGACTTTTTGGTGCAGCATTGTAAATCTTCTATCTGTGCGCAAACTAACACATACTGTATTTAATAGTAGAAAGTGCAAACTTCTGCAGTCTGATCTCACACCTGCTTCTCTTCATAGGAGGGTCGATATCTCTGCTGGTCTGTGGAACATTTGAAGATGGTCTCCAGTCCTCATATTCAGCAAGGTGAGTACCACACTGGCTTTCGGTCTGTTTTATTGATCCAATAATACAATGCATGCTTTAGAAGACAGTACCTCCCCGGTAGTCAGCATGTCTTAACTCCTCACAGGTGTTTGTACAATGATGTGGAGCACATTCATTGCCAAGCGTCTCTCGGCAGCAACCTTTCTCATGGAGAAAGTAAGTTCTCGTCATAACGAGTCGAGCTGAGCTCTGTCACTGTGTCAGGACTTTGTACAGAATTAAATCTCTTATTTTATTGATTTATTTTGAAACAGGTGGGGAAAGCACCCAAAGATCGCTTGTGTCGACGGGTAAGAGTTACATTTCAGCACCAATTCTATTCAAAATGTTTATTTGCCTGTAAATATATTAGTCCATACAAATATTCAGATGTACTGTGAATTTTTGTGCAGGATGTCGGGATGGGAGACAAAGCCATGACGTCCTTCCTGGGCTGCTGCGTCCAGCTGCTGAATATCCTGATGGAGGTGACTGGAGTGTTGGTTAGGAATCAGTGCCTTTTTTCTTTTATGAAGTTTTATGTAAGTAAAGGAGACAGCAGAGTGATAGCATGGAGAGTGGTTAGCATGGCAGTGAAACACTGAACGACAACAGTAGGAAGTTGTTTAGGCTTATAGAAATGGGATTTTAGTCTAATATAATGGGAAAGCATTTCTAGTTGTTAGTTTTTTTTTTCCACCTGCTGCCTGATCAAAAGAGCTACTAATACCACCCTCACTGCCCACACTGCACCAGAGACCTGATTTATTCTGTGCATGTGTGAAAAGGACTTCTTCCTGTTCTTGCCATTCACATAAAAGCTGCATGACTGCTGTACTCTTGCAGTAGTGAAGAACACTCTTGCTAAAAATATCAAATAAATGGCTTGAAAAGTAAGCATTAGGAATAAAATCAAATCATATCTTTGGTTTTTCTACAAGATCTCTTTTTTCTTAATGAATATGTATAATAGTGTTTAACATAAATTGGAAAATGAATCCTCTCATTAGCCGTATTTTCCTTTTCCGTGCAGGCGGACTCAGCGGTGGAGGAGGTTTCTGCCCCAGAGTTGTCCATCGAGGAGGCGTGGTCTGGAGCCGAGGGCCCAGCTTCCATTGCTGAACTTGCCCTGGAGCAAAGAGGTGTTCACTACCCGCTGGTCCAGCACCACTGCCTGTTAGCATCCCTGCTACATGCTGCTATGACCTTCAGTGTCAAGGTCAAACCATTCAGCCTTTTTGATAGCAAGGTGAGGAGATCGACACTCTGCCAAAGTTTAGAACAAAAACGTAGTTCCAACGGCCTCATCCTTAATGATGCAAACGTTTAAGCATTAATACAATGTAAACCAGAGTTATATAAACAAATAACCTTGCTGTAAATCCAAATCCAGGCTGTAAGGGTCGATTCATGTTTTGTAGCCAGTCTTAAGTTGCCATTAGGAAAAATGCAGTTGATGGTACTCCGGTGCTGGCAGATACAGATCACAAATGATACCAGCTGACATTTCTAATGTTTATCCATTTGTGTCACATGTGTGTTTGCAGGGTAAGAACGCTTTCTTCAGAGACCTGACGACCATCCAGCTGATGCCCAGCGGAGACATGGACCCAGGTTTGGTCTCTGTGCGACAGGAGGTAAGAGGTGGAACAAAATGCAGACAGTAATCGGACAATGATGTTCCACACCCATCGCTTGATCTCCTGCTGTTCCACTTTGTCCTCTGTTTCAGTTCCTCCTGCGGGTGCTGACCGGTTGGGTTCAGGCTATAGATGACCCCTCTAGCTCCGCTCCACTTCCTTCAAGCGGACCCAAAGCCGAGTGGTGGCCCTCGCTGTGTTTAGAGCTCGGCTCTCTGCTGCAGGTCAACCCAGACATCCTGCGGCGGCATCTCGTCTGCGAGCTCTACAGCCAAGGACTGGATCTTCGGGCAGAAGAGGTTGGAAACTGTTTCCTTGTAGATCACGAAAACTTGCTTAAACTCACTTTAGGCACTAAGACTACTTGGTTTAGGTATTGGTTAGGTGTGGTTATCTGAAGACATTTGTAGCCACAAACCGTAGATCACGAAAACTTAAATCTTAAAGCAATTAATCTCCCCGTCCTCAGGTGATGTTGGAGGTGGAAGATAAGGATGTTTTGGGCTCCCAGTTGTTGGTGCTGACAGGTCAGAGGCTGAGCTACTCGCTTCTCCACAGCCAGAACCAGACGCAGGCCGCCATGGAGCTGCTGGCCCGCCTGCCCCCCACCCTCTGCACGTGGCTGAAGGCGATGGTGAGATCCCAACACTACAGCCTGCTCTTTTCCTAAAGGGTTATTTGCAAGTAGTGCTTGGAGAACTAAAGTGCATAGTTGAGTGTACATACAGGGTAAGAGTCTTTGAACTCTACATTTATGTGTTTTCAGAAACAAATGGGAACCTTTGGTGTCCCCAAAGAGCCAATGTGTTGTTGTTTTTTCTATTGCTCAACTGAATCTGGCACCGCAGTTTCTCCTTTTTGTTTCTTTAAAATGCAGTCATTGCTGAGTTCTGTTCACAGTGACAGATTCTCTGTTATAACATGAAATTGTTTAACTTTTGCTCAAGTTGGTACAGTCATGAGTGTCCAACATGAATAATTAGCCATTAAAATCACAATAGGTTAAATTTAAGGCGTATTAAAGAATTTTTTAATAGAATTTAAATGATCTCAAAAACGTTACACTTCAGTTCAGTTATATCCAGTTCCTGCTGGTTTGGTTTAGGGAGCAAAAACTGGTGGTTTGAGAGTGAGTCAGTTCACAATGACGCTAGAAGATTGGAGAGACACCCAATGAGCAGACCGTGCCCTGTGAGCTGCTCTTTCTGAAACTGGTGCAATGATGTCAGTTTTGTCTGAATTTAGAATTAGATAAAAGCAGCACAAATTAAAATCCTGGGAGTAAAATGGGCTGATTTACTATTACTTACAGATATAAAAACTGACTGAAATCATTGGTGAGACTGTAATAAATTAGAAAGGGGGGAAAAAACTGGTCGCTGCACGTGCTGCCCCTCAGCCAGGACCTGTAATGTAGTTTAAATAAATCATCTGGTCATTTTTAACTGGAAGTGTGGTTTATTTTGCAGGACCCACGTGAGCTGCGGTGTCCCCTGATCCCGCTGCCCCAGACCAGCCGGCTGGTCAGTCGTCTGATCGAGATACTGCCGGAGAACCACGCTCAGTACAGTCTGGCCCTCCACCTGCTGGAGGCCGTAGAGGTCCTCACCACAGAGGACTGAGGGGGGATGCTGCAGATAGTTGGAATGTGAGAGACTGTCAGAGAGGAAGAGGATAAAGAACTTTCTCACCCCCGTTTGGAGGTTTTGTTGTTCTGCTCAGTAATCATAGGTGGTGTTAAACACGGTGGATTCAGAGGCTTTTAATCGTTTTTTTTAATCCATCTTATTTCCCTGCATGTGACAACAAATGAGATTAAATATTTGTGTTAGTACTCACGTTAAAGTCAGACACCCTGTGTGCCGTGTCAGACGACGACTCCTCTTCTTCACAGATCAGAAATGTATTAGCAAGAAAAATGGACCTGATTTTTTATTTATATATGCAGACTGAACTTTAATAGCTGTGCCTGTACACCAGCTGCTCCCATGTAGAATAAAGATGCTTCTTAAAGCTTGGAGAACATGAGTCTGAAGACCCGTTCTTTATTTTTTCATTTATAAGTCAGACAACTTTGAATTCTTTATGTTTACAAGGAACACAAGCTATTATACAAAGAAGTACCCACCAGCATCGGTTTGCTGTCACAGTGACTCTGTAGTGCATTATTTTCCCATATAGTAAAAGGAGCAACTAAATCAAACACTCATTTCTCCTCTGGTTTGTAGAGCTGTTTAATCACCTGGATTTGACATCTGCCTCCCCCAGAATACAGATCTAAACAGGGACATGTTTGAAAAAGAAAATATCCACAATCCTTATGATCACCAACAAAAGCTTGCAGCTCGATAACATCAACACTTACAGCAACATTGCAAGCTTACAATTTAGAATAATTAATTCAGTGCATTTTAGGATCTTTTAAAATCTCAAAAATATGGTGGCCAAGACGTTCATATCAGGAGCACCATCTACTAAATTCGAATTTTTTAAATGACAAAGTGCATTCAAGAACTGTCAACGTATCCGAGGCACATTTTATTTGGTGCTTTACACAAGGGAGGGAGAACTGAGGGCGCTACATCCAAATGCACTTCTGACAAATTAGCCTGTAGGTGCTGATAAAGTGATTGTTTTAAGGTGTAACTGGAGACTCAGGCAAACAACACAACCCAAACTTGTGTCTCTAACACAATTACGAGGTTTTTTACTATTATATCATTAATAGACGAGACAACAAACATCTCTAAAGCTCCAAAACTTGCCAACTGATACCAAAAATAGTTTAGATTAGGGGAGAAAATGAGAAATAAACGCTACAAACCAGAGGTGACGAGTGTACATTTGCCTTTGGGGTCAAATGTGGCTGTAGCACATTTTTTTTAAAAGAACGCAGACACACGTAAGCTCTCTGAATGGAAACCCCACCTATAGACCATTTTTTTACATTTGTTAAAACACATTTCAGAGACCAGATGCTTTGTTGCCTTCCTGTGCTGAGCTGAGGCTTCGTTTTTCTTCCAATAAGCATCCTCTGAGAGAGAACTACAGCACGACAGCAGATGTTTCTAGTCCTTTTTACAGCCTCCGATGGGCGTGCAAAACCTGGTCTCTGGTCAGCCGTCAAACCGAGCCAGAGGTCATCAGTGAGCCTGGGAGACGACGCTCTGGCAGCGCGGGCAGAGGCAATCCGCTGAGTTGGCGGTGTAGCGGCGACACCGTAGGCAACGGGCAGCAGAGGTGGGCGTCACTGCGATACTGTAGGCGCTCTCCTCGCGGATTACACCACCTGATAAAACACAGACAGATTCTGGTGTGAAACTTGAAGATTTGCAGGTCTGAATGTATAGAAATGCAAAAATCCTGTCAAAGCAGTTTGAATAAAAGTAATTTCAACACCAAAATCTTACTTTATGTGACAAAGTATAGATTACTATGGTTGCATACTACAAAAAAAGGTAAGGCATTGCTGTGACAGCTATCAGCTGCTGTTACTCTTATCTGGGAGTTTTAGGCTGAAGGTCCTCACCCTCCAGGTTGATGAGGAAGGTGCCATGGTTCAGCAGAGCCTCCGGATCCAGGTCCCGAGGCATCTTTGTGGCCAGGTTGACCCGAGCTGCCATCATCAGCTCAGCCAGCTGGGAGGTGGTGGAGGTGGGCTCCTCCTGGAGAGACTGGAAGTAAAGTGGATGATGGCAGGAGTATATATATTATATATATTAAAAACTTCAAGTACAAAGTAGTGCACAGTGTTTCACAAATCAAAAAATGCACGAGTGCTAATATGAGGCACCAGAAATACAAGTTTTTCAATTTCAGTGCACAACAGCAGCTGTCCTGGTAAAGGTAATGTCTGTAATTGTAATTAAGCAAAGTGACACGGTAGCTTGTAAAATCAGCCAGATATTAATTGATATTTAAATTGGATTTCAGTCCGTTTATGACTTTAAAAAAAGCTGGATGGGTTTTGGTGATGATGGGCCAATCTTTGCTCTCCCATTCTAAGTTGTTTCGTGAGTACTTCAAACGTTTTTCCAAACTCTGCTCAGAATGAATCAAGATGAGTGAGAAACTCAGACAATTTATTTTCTCACTGTTATGCTTGAGACGGGTATATTGGGAAGCGTTTATCACCATCAGTTTACTAGTCTAAATTTAATTGATTAAGAAATGAGTAATCATCGACGTCCCTTCACTCCGGCAGCCGGCTTCTTTCACAGCTTGCTGAGCTCAGCAGGTTGTTCACTAACACCTACTATCTTACACCAGAGGGCTAGTACTAGTGCAGTACACTACAACAGATGACCCAAATACAGCATCTCTAGGTCAGTTTAAAGTCTATATCTATTTCTTTGATGTTAACAAAACCAACACAAAAACAAACCCATGGGAGTTTCTGTCACACAATCCTTCTGCACTGTCGCACACACTTCCGTTCAGTTTATATGAAGAGCCAGCTTACCTCCATGAGTTCGAACAGGAGACCTGGCTCGATGGCGACAGTGAGGTCGTACCTGGCGGCGTTTTTGCCAGGAATGGAAGACAGGAAGGAGTCCCTGATGGCACACGCTCCTTCCACAGCCTCCTCTAATCCTGGTCGCCGCCACACAGAGCTGCTTTTAATCCAGCCACTTTTAAATAATGTCTCCTCTTCTATTGAAACACAGAAAACATAGAAAGGCTGTGGTGGAGAATGCGTGCGGCAGTAAAAGAGTAATCACAGAAAATTGAAAGACACGTACTGTCATGTCCTGGTGCGTGCAGGTACACCTCTTCAGCCATATGTGGCAAGATCGGAGCGATGGATCTCGTCACGCCATCCAGAATTTCCTCTAAAACCGTCTGGCAGGATCTTCGACCCAACGAGTCCTCTGCATCGCAGTACAGTCTGACCCACGGAGAGACAAAGACATGAACAAAGCTACTGGAGGCAAAGGAATCTTTAACATGTTCTGACATGTTACCTGTCCTTGATGATACTGAAGTAGAAGCTGGAGAGTTCTCTGGTTATGAAGGCCTGCAGCACACGGATGACCCTGCCAGCGTCAAACTCACTGTAGGCGTCCGTAACCTGGGAACAAAGAGACGTCAGCAGGGGCACAAATGTGCTCGTTTCATTAGTTGGATGGACTACACCTTAAACACACCTTGATGCTGTACTCGCGCAGCAGGTGCAGCATGTACTGGTCGATGTAGTGCATCTGTTTGGGATCCACAGCCTGCAGTCGCGGGTCGAAGCCCTGCAGGTTTCCGAGCAGGAATTTCAGAGTGTTCCTCAGCTGGAAGGCAAACAACAGCCATGAGAGGAGGTGCAGCAGGTGAGATGAACGTGGCGAGCAGATAAACTGCACCTTAAAGTACCTTACTGATACTGTCCCGGGCTGAGCTGAGCGCAGAGGGGCCAATCTGGACCTCAGAGAAGACGTTCGACTCTGCCACCCACCAGCGGAGCACGTCTGCCCCGTAGGCCGGCTCAGTGGGGTCCTGGCAAAGATGACAGGTTAGAAAGTCTCTACACAGAAATGCAAATTTATCTTCTCAGTTTCAGCTTCATTTAAAATCTTTTTTTGTGTGTTTTTTAAAGTGGCAAACAAGGAAATGGTAAAATCAAAGAATCACAATTGGAAATCTTTGATGCGTGAAGTCCTATATTTGCAGAGTGTAGCTCTGACACAACATGTAGATTGTAGTGAACAATTTATTTAACTTTATCTTAATTTTAAATCTAGAACAGGTTGAAAAGTCTTCATCCGTTTTACCTTCCCTCCATTAATGACCACATCAGGATCCACAACGTTGCCCACCGACTTGGACATCTTCTCTCCTTTCTCACTGACTGCAAAGCCGTGGACCACAAGAGACCTGCAACAATATTCATTTTTCAGACACTTTCATCAATTTTCTTTCTGTGTATCATTATCATCTGTGTGGCGAGTGGAAAGCACGCTCACTTGTAAGGTGCCTTGTTCCGGACAGCCACACTGGTGAGCAGCGATGACTGACTGAAACCAGCCTCCAATCTGGTCCTTTCCCTCCACATAAATGTCAGCCCGAGAGTCCGACTCCGCTGCAAGAAAAAGCTGAGCTCTGAGCTAAACTGTATAAAATTTGAGTTCAGCATTTAATGATTTGCAAGCTATTTTAAGCTAACAACAATAACACATTCTTAATACATCTTTAAAGCCTTTACAAATTAATCTCCCATGGGTCAATGAGATGATTATGGAATTTTTTAAATGACAAATACATTGTTGTCTAGTATGTTTAGCTAGCAATTTCAACTCCTAGCAAAACTTAAGCTAATAACTTCAGACTTTATTGATAATTTTAACTACGCATTTTAAATGACTGAAGCATGTTTAGTTAACAATTTATTTGCTAATAATTTCATGTCTTTATCCCTACTTTTAGATAACAGCTGGAAATTTTCAAGTTTTTACTGCTTCTCGCACTATTTCAACTGTTTATCCAGTTATGTAGCAAATGAACCTTTCAACACTCAGTGTCCTGAATGTTTTTGAAAGGGAGTCATAAAAGGCAGGGTGCTGAGATTCATGCTGTGCTAATCAGTTACAATCTTCCAACTGAACAACATGTTCATCAAAAGACATCACTGAGTACTGGCAGTACTGAGGCACTGCGATGGAGTGGAAGGAAGAAATGGGTTGGCTGGGAAGTGATAACACATCTTTACCAAATATCCCAAAAGATTTTAAAGGTAAAAAGAGGTAAAAAGTACAAGAGAAGATGGAAAGAGACAAAAAAGAAAATAAATGACTATAATACAAAGACTAGAGTGCCTGTCCCTGTAGCTGAACGATCGAACAACCTGTAACCAGAGATTTCTGGAGCCCAGCTGGGAGCCATCTGAGACGTGACTCAGGCTCAGAGTTTTCCTCCATTTGCTCTACAAATGACAACACAACCACACAGATGATGGAAAAACTCTCATACTTCAGCAAATAAGTGTCTATTTGAATCTCCTGGAGCAAAACAAAGCTACTGCGCCATGTGGTAGTAGTTCAAAAATACCTTCAAAATGCAGACCGTTCAAAGTGAGCAGGATCCAACTCTAATATTGGTTGAATTGCTATTAAAAAACATTAACTCCACTCACACCCCTCGGCAAATTTTGACCCAAAATGTGCTGAATAATGATCCCCCACCCCATTACGCCACCTGCAGCCTGAACCATTGACATGAGGCAGGATGGACCCCTGATTTCATCAAATTCTGATCCTATCCCAGATATTTGTGTTTAACAGGTATACCTAATAAAGTGTGTAATTTCTGCTATTTCAACTTTTAACCCAGTGTGTTTAGTGAACGATTTCACTTCTTTATCCAAACATACTGTTTCCATACTATTACCAGTTTTAACTTTTAGTCATACTTATTAACCGGTTTTCATTTTTTCCTACTTCTGACCCTGACAGTGAGCAGGAATTTCTTCCAGTTCTAAAAACAGATAAATAAATCCAATCACCTTGTCCGGTATCTGTGATGTGCTGACGTTTGCTAATCCAGGACTCCGACTAGCCCACTCTCACTAATGATGCTTTGCAAAGCAGCTCAACTGGCATGTGGGACTACATAAAGTAGCTTCAAGTAGCTTTGTCGCTAATAAAACTAATAACAGGAGGTTTGATTAGAGGCACTTGGAAACCTTCAGTCACAGACTGTTCTGCTGCTCTGAGACGATCATTTTCAATGTCCTCGGAGAGGTTTTACAAAATTAACAAAATCCATTAATACTTTTACATGATCTGCATAACAGGACAAACTGAAGAAATTTCAAATGTACCTTCGAGCACTGCTGCCCACGACGCTCCACTGTCAAACCAAATGTCCAGAACGTCTTCTCCACGAACGTAATCACTCGCTGCACCTGCTTTACTCTGAGACAAATATATATTCACAGAAAAACTGTGATAAGTTTTACATTTACGAGAAAAACATCTCAAATATTCTCTTAGAGAAAAAAAATGTAAAAAGCATTGCAAAGAGTAAAGCCATGTGCCCTTGACTCCCTATGATGCCTTTAAAATCATTAATGGATATAGTTTCAGTTTTTCCTTGTCCACAGCACGTAAGAAAAGGCTTTTCCCAGACTTATCGAAGTCCAGCCACCATTTGAAGTGTAGCTGGTAACTTACCGGAGTAGAGACAGAAGGGTGTAGAGCTAAAGTGGAAATTTACCCAATATTGGTTTATAGATATAGATAAGAAGCATATGCACGAATGACACCATCATCAGCACAGAGGTGTATTTTTGCTTAGATGTCCTTGCAAATGTCATTAATAAAAACGGGTCCCAACACAGAGGCCTGTTAATCCAAGAAAAATCTGATTTACGGCCCCCTGTGTGGACACACACTGGGTTTGATGCACCAGTAGGTTTGCTCCTAAGCTTGTACACTGGTTTAGAAATAGAACCCAGAAGGGCTGTAACATTGTTGCACATTTTTCTTAGAGTTGTTGTAGTTTTTACAAAATGCCGTTGCCTAAAAAGTGGGACGGCAAAGTTAAAAATGCTTGAGGATGGGAAGGGATGCCTCTGGCAATGACATCAATGATGGATGACAGTGAGGACCCTGTTATCAGTAATATCTGATTGTTAGCTGTTTCCACACATTAGTTTACGCACCTTCTTGAGCACCTCGGGAGGCAGCAGAGTCTCAATGGGAAGCTCCCACCAACAGTCGCTGCCCTTTTCTTTGAAGAGCTGTGCGATGTGGGACACAGTGTATCTGTAAAGGTCAAAGAATCACAGATGTTTGCCAGTTTGTAAATATTGTTTAAAAAAAAAAAAAAAGAGAGAAATTTCAAGCAAATACAGTAAATATGTGCACGCAATGTGTTTGTTGCTTTACTTGTTGATGAGAGCCTCTCCACTTTCTTTATGGTAGAAGACGGGGATGGGGACGCCCCAGCTGCGCTGCCTGGAGATGCACCAGTATGTCCGTCTGTCCAGCATGGTGAGCAGGCTGCTCCTGGCCGACTCGGGCAAAACACGCACCTTCTGCAGGGCCTCCTGCAAAATCCCACACACATACTTCTTTAGACAAAACTGGAAATGTGAAGCACTCCCGCTCACTGGAAGAAATGAAGTGTCAGGTACAGACGAAAAAACTAATCTGGTCCAAATGATCTGAATGTCTTTTACCTTTGCTTTGTCTTTGAGTGACTCTGTGTTGATGAACCACTGTTTGCTGGGTCTGATGACTACAGGTTGCTTTGTCCTCCAGTCATACGGGTAACTATGGACGCACTGCTCCTCCTTCAGCAGAGCATTGCACTGCTTCAGCATTGAAATCACTGAGTGAAGCAAACATCAGATACATCCATCATCAAACAAGAAACAAACTCATTTTCAAAACATTTTTTTTATCTTGATTAACAATATTATTAAAAAATTATTTCTTTTTAGCAGCCTGTAGAAACCCCGTGCTCTTCCATGTTTTTATACCTTTATCGTTTCCTTCTGTCATTACAGAAAGCTTCTGTAGTTCAGGTCCAGCTAATTCATTGAATGTCCCATCTTCATCCACCATACATTCCTTTGGTAGAAGAATAATGTGCACAAATACATCAGGTTTTATCATATACTGTAGCCACATTATTCATCAAACATGGTCCACACTGTTAAATAATAATCTCCTTGCATGCATATTGGCTATACTGATTAATGAAAATCCCTTTTTGTATTTTATTTGCTTTTCACAGATTTCAGCCAACTCACAAAGCTTTCAAAAGTCAAAACCTAAGAAATTATGTCTGTGTGTGTTTGTGTGTACAAAAAGAATGATTAAAAACATAAATACATTTCCAATTGGATTTTTTATATATTTCTGTATTTTCACCTTAGTTATTTCCCCAGAAATATGTTTTTTTTTCTGTATTTCTTCCTACTTTTGGCTCATTGGGGCCTCCATATGCCCACAAGTTTTTTCTTGACTGTTGGGATTTTTAGTTTTTACACACAGAACACACCACAGGCAGTTTAAACTGCGAGGCCACACTGTAGTCCTCCATCCCATGCGCCGGTGCCGTGTGAACCAATCCAGTTCCCTTCACCATGGTCACGTGATTAGCTGGCAGCAATGGCACTTGTTTGTCAGGAATCGTGGGATGTTTGCAGATCCCACCTTCAAGCAGGGAGCCTAGGAGAGGAAAAAGATGGAGAAACAGCTCTGCTCATGTTCTCAAACTTTGGGCCAGGGTCCACTGATGGGACGCAGAAGGAAAAATACAGAGAAGAATTTCATTTCCCCAAAATTCAACCTGGATTATTTTTGTTAAAAGCTCATTTCCACTGCAGGAAGTATCACGTCTGCACCTGGTAACGTGATGCTTCAGACACTGTGTGTTACCTGTGAAGGTGCCTACAGTCTGCAGGTCTGTGCCCAGCAGTGCTGCTATGCTGGCCGTCCGCTCAGTTGCTACTAGAAACTTCTCAGAGTTGTCCGCTCTCTTCACCACAGAATACCTGCAAGCAAGACAGAAAACAACTCACTCAAAACCCCACCACCCTATCCACGTTACTGACATCATAATAACAGTGCCTGGGTTAGACAATGTTTGGTTTAAAACAAACAAATACACTCTATAGTTATGAAATGGAAACGCATCTCTTAGGTTTAGGTAATAAAGTCATGATGACATCTTATAAACTGAAACAAATCGTTTGCTTTTTTCACGACTGTCACATTTTGCAATGAGACCAAGCTGGACGAGTCTCCAGTGTGTGGTGCTGTTCCTTACTGGGCATTTGGCATGTAGCAGACAGCCTGGTTAGCAGGAATGGTCCAAGGCTGGGTGGTCCACACCAACACGGAGACACTTTCCATCCCTGCACAGACACACACAGTCAGGAGATTTCATACCAGGTGAAAAATGACTAAAAGCTTTATCCACATGTGTGCTTCACCTTCTTGTGAAGCGATCTTTGGTGGAAGCGTGACGAGGGGGAATGTGGCATAGATGGCTCTGCTCACATGCTCGGGGTTGTACTCCAGCTCCGCCTCTGCCAGAGCTGTTCTGTAAGATTTGCAGCAATAGATTCAAGATTAGAAGAAATTATTACAAAGATGTAATAACTGCAATAAACTGCATTACCCGGATGAAGGAGACCAGAAGACAGGCTTGTAGTCCTGGTAAATGAGCCCCTGAAGGACAAAGAGGGACAACCACATTAGCTAAAGATATCTCAGTGAGTCCCATTTTGATGTTTAAATTAAATAAACAAATTAAAAAATAAATAAATAAAATGTTCTCTGACTGGAGTTTGGGGGTCTGTTAATCCAGCTGACACAAAGAAAGCCTGGTCATGCTGAACCTGCTTTGTAGGTACATCGCTCTACTGTGACACTGCCTGATGCTTAGCTCAGACCCACCTTACTGTGCATCTCTTGGAAGACTTTCAGCTGAGCAGCCTCGTAGGTGCCATCAAAAGTGTAGTAGCACTGATCCCAGTCAGCCATCACCCCCCAGCGCTGGAATGCAGCTTTCTGGCGGGCTATTGCTCCCTCTGCAAACTCCCGCGCTGGATGAGACAAACCAAACAGCAGCTGCATAAAATCTGAATAAGAGTCACCAGAAAAAGCCCTCTTTCTACTTCCTCCTTCTTCTTCTCACCTTTCTGTCTGATCTGCAGAGGACTAAGGCCGCTCGTCCCCAGGTCTCCCAGAGCCTTCAGCTCAATGGGGAGGCCGTGGCAGTCCCACCCTGGGATGTAGTGCACCTGCCGCCCTCTTAGCATCTCAAAACGGTTACGGATGTCCTTCAGGATCTGAATGGAATAATAATTGAGAAGCTAGTAAATATTTACAAATCATGAGGGCAGGAATAAATACGCCGTTGTTCGCATCCAAAAGCTCCGTCTTATTTGTTACTTGGGGAAACTTTCACTATAGGAGGAAGAGTAGGTGAAATATACTACTTCCATGTTACTCTAACCTTCCCAGTCTCAAATTCCTTTGGAATGTATTTCCTTTTAACTGGGCTCAGACAGAGTTCCTTTAACAGAATAAATTTGATGTCTTTTGTTGTAAACCAATTATCAAAAAGGATTCTTACTATGCAGAGACATCCAGGAGAAACCTTGGAGTACAAAATGTTGTCTTTAACAGTTGATGTTTAAAGGACTAGTATAACTTTTATAATGAACAGTGGCACAATTTTTGGATTTAAAAAGGCTAAAGGTGGGTCAGGGTTGGTTGGCAGATGGTGTTAGCCCTGCAACAGGTAGGCGATCTGTCCAGGGTGTGACAGCTGGGGTAGGCTCCAGCTCAACTACAATGCTGAATTGGATAAGTGAAAGAAAATGAATGGATGGATGTGACCTTATGTACAAAGATGCTTTTGTTTTCCTCGTAAAATGCACTCATTATTCTACACGTGTTTTGTGGTATAACATTATATTTGCAAACCAATTTTCATTGGAGGAGGACTTGATGATAGAAAGCTGAAAGGTTTCACTTTTACCTTATTGAGAGCGTGTCCAACATGAGGGTCTCCATTAGCATACGGAGGTCCATCATGAAGGCAGAACTTATTCTTGGCCTTCCTCTCCCGCTGCCATGAGTACAAATCTGCAAAACCACACTCCTGCAAAAAACAAAAATTAATATCTATTAAATCTTGAGTGAGCTATTTCCAATATGTATGAAGGCATGATATAAGTATTTTATCACGTGTGACCAGGCTTAGTAATCCCATTCCTGTAACTTTTACTCGTGTGTTAATTTATTATTTTTATATTTTTATAAAAGTCAAAATAGTTTTATTTTCTTCTTTTACTTCCTTTGTAAAATTTCTTATACTGTCTTGTGCTAATCACGTTACAGTAATCCCTTTAATATTTCATGAATAGCACTTTAAACTGCCTTGTCGTTGCAATGATCTGCATGTTTCAGCTCAAAATTGAAATCAGGACTAGTTAAAAGTAACAATGATATAGCTGTCAGCCTGAACAGTCATGCCGAATTAAAGACTAACTGCTAAACAAAAGTATAAACTATTCGTCTGTTGTACTTTATCGAAACCACTTAGTAAGCGACATAAAAAAAAATAGAATTTAACAATTTTTGAATGAGATTTCGTTAGCCTGCTGTACCTGTTGTATTTGGAGTTCTCGGTCCAGAAGCTTCTGTCCGGTCAGTTTCATCGGGAACTCGGTCTTGGGCAAAAGCACTGAATCCCGGTACAGTGCGTTACCGGAGCCGTTCTCTGCGGGCTGACCATTAACTTCACCCGAACCGGTACCGTGACAGCGGCGGCTGGAGGTGCAAGACCGAGCGCCGTGCAGGAGGAGACCGCCTCCCCGCTGTGACCTCCGTGCCCATCGCACTAGCGTCTGGCTCCCCGCCGAACTCCGGCACAGCAGCCGCAGCATGGACAGACGAATAGCTCTGCGGCCGAGCTGCTAACTCGCAAAAACAGACAGCTTTGTTGTTTCTGCGTGAAGTTTCCGTGTTGTTTTAGTCCGCCCTTCTGTATTAGCGTGCTCTGTTTCCTTCGGAAGAAATACAGGAGAGGACAGCTACGGAAACCCAGCGGGGTCATGGGTGAAGCTTTCGCATTTGTGACAGCGAGATGCCGCTGGGAGCGCTGTTTATTTTGAACCATGACAGCAGAAAGAAAGACATTGCTATAAATTATTACGCGTAAATTACTTTTCATGTATATAGAATATGGAGTGGTGCTCATCACTTATGCCTCACTGGGGTTCAAATCTTGATATTTAGGCCCCTTAAAGACCTTATAGTAACTTTTTACTCCAACAAAGCACTTTGCTCTCAGACTGCTGGTTTACTTGTGGTCCATAGCATATTTAGACGTAGAATGGGAGGCAGAGGCAGAGATCACGGGGGACTCCCCATGATCCCCATTGAGTGTTTCCACAGCAGTCTTTGTGTTTTCCTTCCCACTGTCACAAAAGTGCTTGTTTATAGGGGTAATCTGATTGTTGTTTTTTCTTTGTTTGTTTTTTCGTATTTTGTAGGGTACTTACATTAAAGCTTGAGGCAACTGTTGGTGTGATTTAGTGCTATATGAATTGAATTGAATTGAATTGAATTCAGTCTGGGGCTTTTCTGTGTTGAGTTTGCATGTTCTCCCCATGTCTGGTTCTCTTGTGGTAATCCAGCTTCCTCCCACAGTGCAAAGACATATAGTTAAAGAGGTTAGGTTCATTGGTGATTCTAAGATTGATTATAGGTGTAAATGTCAATGGTCGTCTGTTTCTCGCCCAGAGAAACAGACGACCAGAAGTTAGTCATTGTGAAAAACTGGCGACCCGTCCGGAGTGTACTCTGTCTCTCGTCCTATGACAGCTGGAATAGGCTCCGGATAGATCTATCTGTTTATAGATAGATAGATGTAATTATAATTTGTGTGTCGTATTCACCTTTTCCAGTTGAGTTTAGTACTATGATTAAAAAATAGTCTGTTTTCTGTTACATAAAATGTCTTTTTTAGAGGGTGGCCTCTCAGCAAATCCACTGCTGAACCAAGACGTTTTAACTCCTCTTTCAAAAGCTACACTTCCTTTACGCCAGCTTTCTATTGATTGACTCCCTCTTGCAAACAGAAGGTTTGAACATCAGGCTAGATGACTGGGATGACTATATTAGTGCTGTTTCCTCTCACAGGAGCTTTGATTATTGCAGTATTATATATTTATGTACATGAGAGAAAACAAGGAAACACAACAAAAGTCCCCCTTTAAAAGGAACCAAGCAGAAACTGACCCTTACAATGTACCTTGTGTGCGCTTGTGTGACATGATGAGTGAAGTGTTTTTCATGCATGAATGCGGTCCTCGGATTTGCTCATTCAAAAATTCAAGTAGAATTTGGGAAAACTTTACCTACAAACCTAAAGAACCTAAAGTAGCCTAATTATGAAACTGGGAATCTCTTCAAAATAAATTATAATAAACATACATGACCATAATGACTCCAGAAACAGGAAAGTTACTTTTTGTCAGAATTACGATTCAGCCTCAGTGACAGTCTGCATACTGTATTACTCCCTGATGTTACTGTCAGGGCCTTAGAAACTTGTTTTCATCAAACTGGCTTCATTTTTTGCTTATGTTTCACAGTGAGACTATAACCTGGCAGGACTCAATGCATCATCAACAGCTTGACTGGCAAATGAACTGAATGTGCAAAACACAGAGTGTTGCCTGTTGCCTTTTCTAAAGCGTGCCTTAGCTACAGCACATAGAAGAGATTTAAACAGCTCTGAAGTACAAAGCATTTATGTTGGAGCTCTGCACGACCTGCTGGTGCCAACTGGCTGTGATTTCTTGGGCCACATGAGGTTTGTTCTACCAGATTAAATTCAATAAGTGATACAATTATGACACATAACTTAAAGATTCAGAATGAGAAGGAAAAACTTCCTTTTACTGCAGTACAAGCAAGTTTTTCTTTCTCATTCTGAATCTCCACGGGTGCTGAACACACTGAACATTTTAATAATCTGGTTAATAATTGGCTCAAATAATAATCTTGTGTTTATGTTTCATCTTTACACAATGTAATCCCCACATATGAAATGGTATAACCTCTAAATAATGTGTGAGGGATAAATTAGAGTCAGGAAGTGAGACAAAAAAAATTGGTTCTTGTCATTCATCTTCAAACGGAATTTAATTTGACCTGCAAAGATAGAAATGGGGAGCCTGGACAGCCTTGTTTTAATCACTCTATTGAGAAAGCTTTACTGAGCTATTTCATCTAACGCTCTCCACTCAAAAAGAGAACACTGTAAAATCACGATCAATGCATCAAAGACCACATAGAAAACAGGGAATAGTGCAGTATTAGTATGGCAGCTATATCTCTAATTTATTAAATATGCATTAAGTAATTTTGCTATTCATTTGTTTTTATTTCTTATCCGGTTTACTATAACGCAAAATGCATAATTCGTAGCTAAGTAAAAGTAAATAACATTTGTTGCAGAAAGATACATAAAGGCAGGTGTTTTGGCGTGGTTGATGACGTCACTGGGAGGTATAAAAAAAAGCAAAGGCTTGGTCTCCTGCTCCATTCACGTTTTCTCTACCAAGAAGAACAGAATCCCCTCCATCATGAAGAAACTGTGCGTCGCAGTCGTCGGAGTTTTGCTGCTGGCTTTCCATCTCACATCACAGGTCAGTTTGATCCGTGCCTCCTTTTTTTGTTTTGTTTCTATCCAATCCAATCCAACTTTATTTATATAGCACTTTTAAAAACAACAAGTTGACCAAAGTGCTTTCCAATAATAGAGTAGAATAAACAATAAGATATACAATGAATAAGATTAACAAGGTAGAAAGATTAAGAATGATCAACAGCTGACTAAAAACTGACTACAAACTGACTCTGATAATACTCCTAGAAAGCCTTTGAAAAAAAGTGTGTCTTTAAAAGTGATTTAAACATTTCTAAATACTTTCACCAACCTTTTAGGTTAAGGTGGGAATCAACTGTGGCCAACGGAATTTGTTTACGCATGAAACGCTGTAATGGCGCAGATGAGCTAAATGTTCAATTAGGGATCGAGGTTAAAACGTTATGCTTGGAGTGCATCTACGATCTCGTAATTTTAGGGGAAAAGTCATGAATATAAAAATCAGTTTGTCCCCTGCAGAACAGACGGCGGCAATAAGGATACAATGGCAAACTTCTAGAAGTTTCGGGCTAGGTCTTGAACAGAGGCTTTAAAGCGTTTATCTTACTTTTTTTTTTTCCAAATCAAAATGGAAACGAAATGACTGAATTGATTAACTTTCTCCCTCGCACGTTAAATCCTAGTTTAAAAATGAAATCACTCGGACTGAATCATCTTAATTAAATACAAATGTGTTTCAGGTGGCCCTGGCGAATAACGCCACGAATCCGGACAACACAAACATCACCACCCCGAGCTCCACGGGGGCTTGTTGTGGGGCTACCGCCGCCTTCATGGTGCTGCTCCCCCCGCTGGCTCTGACCGCTCTTCTCCTCCACCGGTCCTGATTGAGTGGACTGACCGCGCTGGACACAAAAGCCAGCACAGGTTACACTGTGGATCCAGTGCTGGCTTAGTCTAAATACACTAATCTCTCAATCCACCCACCCACCCCCTCAAAAACAGCCAAAAACGCGTTTTGGAATTACATTTCAAGTGCTGGGTGGGAAACTTGTCTTAAAAGGCGACGCTCACTTTCAAGCATTCTGCTCCTTCTATTGTCTGTACTGGCTCTGCAAGGACTCTGAAAACTACTTTGGCACCACACCGGCCCTTTTACTCCTGCGTGCAGTGGGAGAACACCTCAGACTCGTGTAGTGACCGTCTTTGATTCTGGTTTCATTCGCCTGAACGTGATTTGTAAATGAGCTAAATTGTGACCACTGTACTTTCAGGGTGTGACTTGAACTGTTTATTTTTATGTAGATTAAATAAAGCTTTAAAATGTGAGACCACATGACTGACCATCTCTTTCCTGCTTAAAGTTTTCAGTGTAGACTATAGAGCCATCAAATTAAAACCGAATAAAGCTGGGGAGGCTGAGAATGAAGAGAATCAGATCAAGGGTCCACAACTGATGCAGCTCTGCTTCAAACTCCAAGGCTCTTACTTGGTTTTGGATGAAGGGGAAAGAATACGCTGAAGAGGTGTGGCCTAATTCTCAACTGGCTTTAGCTGCGAGTTTATTTCAGTTTGGTTAAAGCACAAATTACATCTGGAGTGTGTGGAGTACTGACATTTCAGAAGTGGTTTTCTTCATCCACCATAATCTGGCAACAGTCTTACAAAGCAAGACGTTGGTGGCATTTTAATAACTGACCAAGAGCAAGTAAATGAAGGGCTGCCGAGGCCTTCCTCCACCTATTGCAGGGGCTTAGCCATAAAGGAGCCGCCTGCTTATCTGTGAAGGTCGGTGGCTGGATGGAATTCACCTGAGCCCCCCCCCCGATTTGTGTGGGGATTTCCCCCTTTGATCACGAGACAAAGGCCGCATTGTCCAGCTCATTCTCTGCTAAACTCAGATCAGGACCTACTTCAGGTGCTGCAGCTTCAACTGCATAAGCATTTTTCCTTGATCTTCACATTTTCTCATCTTCCTGCTTGATAATCCGAAACCCAAAGAGGCCACATTCACCACCGAGGTGTGACCCCTTAAGTCTCTCATCCTCCCATTTCTTACCATCTGGAACAAAAGCAGAAACCTGAGTTCAGGTAAAGTGTTTGGTCACTTGTGGGAAAGGTGGGTGAGGGTACATGAAAGAAGGGAGAGGGGGGAAAGGTGAAGGACAAGTTTCAGAGTTGAGCCACTTCTCCTGTTCCCAGGCTCTTTCTGAGCTGCAAGGTGCACTCAAAACTTGAATGATGAAACAAATGGAAACCTTTGAGGCTGAAAAATGACAAAAACGCATCAGGACTCAAAGTACTGCTGTTCCTTCAACAACCGGCTCCAAATGTGAGTCTTTTCCCATAAACCCCCATGTTTAAATGTCCAATTTTAGAGCAGAATTAAACATGTTTACAGCCTGGAACAAAAACAAGGTTTTGGTCTTTGGCTTGTTATATATGATGTTAACATTATTAATTTGTAACGTATCTTTAAGCATCTTTTGTTTAACTCTGTGTGTTGAATACCAATTGTTGGTAAGGTTTGGAAAAGAGTTACCATCAGGCTGACAAAGAAAAGCAGGAAGTGAAACAGTGCAGATGATATCATCAGTGTGATGGCTGCTCTCTGAAGCATGGATTTACTGTTAAAAGTAAGTGAAATTGATACATGTAGGGCTGTAAGTACTTGGACATTGACTCGATTTTTGTCATTTTTCCCATTTATACCTCCACATTGGATTTAAAATCATGCAATAGGTGATTGAGTAACTGAAAAGATCAGATCAGCAGTTATTGTCTCGCTTGGGAGAAATTTATCTTGGACAAAGAGGGGAAACGCGTCATATAAGATAGCACACATACATTCAGTTTCACCAAAAGCCCGCTCTACTGGTTGGATGTCATGTTTCTGACTTGGTCATTGAAGAATATCCCATTTCTTTGTACCAAGAAACTCTTGGGTTGCTTTTGCAGCAGGAGTTGGGTCATTATCCTTTTGCCCCATGAAGCACTATGAGATAGGTTTTGCACAAAACTTTTTTTAATTTTGTGCAACACATTTTAAAAACTGGAATGTTAATGTAATTATGTTAAAAAATACACATACTCTGTTCTGGGTGGACTCTGTGATTACTTTTCTTTTACATGCTGTGAGAAGTGACCAGCCTGATGAGTGAAAGTCTTCCTTCTGGAAGTAGGTTTTCCAACCATCTTTTAAACAAGGCATTTCACACCACGATACAACTGCATTCTGGCAGAGAAAAGCCCCTCAAGCTGGGCCTTAAAAGTGGCAACAGATATGAGAGCTAGATCCCAGGAACAGAAGGGCTTCACCCACAGTTTGAGCAACCACACAGCCGGCCCAGCTCTTCACCTGAAAAAGAAACCAGCAGAGGGATAATGGTATGATTTGCTATGCAGTTAATTGCACTAATCCAAAACCAAGAAGTTTTTTTTGCTAAATAAAATTCTAGTATTTTATTTGGATGTTACATAGCAATAATTCAGAATAAGAATACTTTATTAATCCCCAAGGAAATTATGTAGTGGTTGTGGTGCTTGTGTGATGCACCCATATTGTGTAAAAATGCAGTTTACTTAAAAATTAGATAGTGCTAGTTGATAACTTAGATTTCCACTCATTATACTAAATGTGGTCACGTCTCTCTTAATAAAGAAAGAAATAATCGTGGCAGCAGCCCAGCAAATTGAGACTTCAAAATGTGAGTCCACAAAACAATTGATGGCCCAGTGGCTAAATCAGTGTTTTATATACAGTCTGTTGGTGACTCACCAAGCCACCTTACAATATTGTATTTCTGAATTTGATATTGACCTATAAAATGTCCCCTCACTAAAAATATTAACCAGAAAATAACATACTACATGAAAACCATAGCCATACAACCTTAAACCACCATTTAACAGCGGTGTGCGATATTTACAGACAGGCAAGCAAGTGCTTCCTCCTCTCACAACCAAATAAGTAAGTAAATAATAAAATGAAATAAACTGTTCCTTATATTCTCCAGTCTTTAAAAAGAAAAATTGGTTAGATATTTCCTATATTAGTAGACAATGCTGAGTGGTGGATAATTTTTTTAGAACCACTGCTTTAGCAATAAAACACTATGCAAACACTAGGCCAAACATTCTTACCTTCTTCACACACAATGCGGTCCTGTGACCATGTGTAAGAATAAGATACCACCCTTTCAACTCATTCATAATAGTGACTGCCACATCTTATTGGACTATTGAACTTCACACGTAATGGGCACGAGACTTTAAAAAAAAAGCTTTCTGTCGTGCTTTAGAAGGTTAAAATATATTTTTATGCATAATTAGTGACATTGGTAAAGAACAGAAGAGGTACACATATGAAGCTATATTTATTCTTCCTCTGAGCCCCCAGCAGCATTATAAACACCCTCTAGTGTCTGGATGTGGAATACTGCTGTATAATAACCAAAATTTATGATAGTTTAAAAAATTGTTTTTTTGAAAAAAGTCAACTTTGGTTTAATATTTAACTTAATTAATTCGATTATTTTCATTCTAATCTTACGGATAAAACTAGAAACAAAAGTACAGCTCCATTCAGTATTTTCCAATGACACCACAAAAATGGTTTGCCTTTACCATCTGACTCAGGTAAGGTTTCTGATTAAAAACAACTAATGGTGTCATCGTGCCCTCTAGTGGTGGCGAGCTTTATAAAACAAAACAAAACAAAATACAGCATGCCTTTTAATATCGCTTTCACACGATGCAAGAGATTACGCTGCAGTATACCCACAATACAAACTTTAGGGGTGCCTGTTTGTATATTTTTCTAATAACCCTAACCCTATTTCCTAATTTATTCCTGAAGTTGGCGAAGATGAACTGATTAAAGATCTCATTTTAAGTCTATTGTTTTCATTATTTGTGTTGTTATTCACATTTTTATTTTAGGATACATGAACCTCATCTAAACAATCTGACAGGTCAAATGTATCATTAAGAGTGTAAAACATTAGCAGAAATGAAAACTTGAAGTTCCAGTTTATAGTACAATTTAAAGTTTAATATTGATCTCCACTATCCCATGTCCAGTTCTGCCTCATTAAAGGATGTAGAAACTTGGCACAGCAACAAGTATATAAACACTGCTGTCTAATGATGCTAATGCTAATTTTAGTGCATGCCACGATAAAATTCAATACAGTGTAAATACAGGCAAGCTTTTAGGAGGGCTAAATCACTAATGTTACGTAGTTACGTTACTTTGAATACAGTTTTGCAATTTATGGTGTAATTTAGATGTTACAGAAGGAAAGAGGAAATAAGCTATGCGTCATTTTCGGTTACAAAAGGTTTTTCTCCCGATCTTATACTGTGATTACACATATTTTTGAAGTTTAATCATCATAATAATAAATGTGATATATAAGGTGCAAAGAAAGAGGTCCTGTTTGTGACTCTCCTGTGAATGTACAAAATCCTATACCATGTGATAACAACACTAACCAACACAGTCACGTGTTCTCAGTTTGCTCAAAGTTAAGTCTCGCCAGAAGAAACTGAAGAAATTATTAAATTAGTCTTAGCCCCGCACTTAAATGAGATTGAAATGATTATATTTATTTTCTATTTCCCATTATCTGACGTGCTGTGATGCAGGGGTGATTCTAGGATCAGAGATTTTGGGGGTGCTGAGCACCCAGAGAACTGCCCAGCCAGGCAAGATAAACTTTACTCGTCACAATGAGACTTCTTCCCCGTCTCTGTCAGTCCCTGCATCCTTAAATGTCTCCAGTTGTCCCAAGTTCCCTCTGACTGTCTCCTTGGTGCATTTAAACCGCTGTTCCTCCCTGTCCTCATCGTCTGTTGTCTTCATCTCCGTTATCAGTCATCATAATTTTACCATCTCTGTGCAAGTCTGCAAATTTCTTTATTAAATCATAAGATTCTTAAATTCATCAAGTCTCTCTGTGCCTGGGTCCTCGTCACAAAACATGACATCATTGTTTTGTACATTTTAATAGTGAGTAAGAAGTAAACTGAGTGCATTTTTTGGACAGAGATTCACTTTTGATGTGTATGTATAATACAATACAGATATATGAAAATACACTCCAAAAATAGAGTCATTGAAATGTACAAAATATTGATTAAAAAAAAAGATAAAAATGGAGGCAACTTTGCCTATGGTACAATGTATGAAAATATCTTTACTGCAGATACTACTATGGCTCTGCAGATTTTTTTCTTTTATTTTAACCTATGTGGCCTCACCTTGAAGTTGGCAAATCTGTCTATCACTTTTTGGTGGTCAACTCTCTCAAGCAGTTTAACAGTTCGTTTTGCCTGTCACTATTCCCTGTCTGTTTTCCTACCTGGTTCTTCCTGACCTTGCCCTTTCTCCTCACGTTCCCCTCTTTCCTCTCTCCCTCTTTGGACTGACAATCATACACAAATAGATTGTATTCAATTAGATGAAAAAATTACATTAATATGAAAAAAAAATACTATTAAGATCACTAATAAATAACAAAAATCCTCTCTCAGTGTACTTTCAACCAAAAGGCAAATAACCAAACCACATGTACATCTAATAAAAGATATAAATATTGAAACACTGATTCAACATTATCCTTTATTGACGGATCATTTGTTCTTACACTTTTACCTGAATGTGGCTCCTGGGTTTAATGTCGGCACATATGACAAAATAACCAGCTTCTCTCATTCCATTTAAAACAGGACAGTGGTAACAACTTTAGGCTATGGACAATTTTAAGTTTTAGATTTTAAATAGGCTGTATACATTTCAATGGGAGCAACAGGGCGGTCAAATGTCGCTGATTTTACTACAGAGCAGGACGGATTGTAGGGTAGAAAACATCGTGAAAAACACGTTTCCAACACTGCAGGTTACCTGGGTGAATCAGCTAAAAAGAAACATGGTCTGACTCCTACCTAACTATATAAAGAGTAACTGAAGGTTAAATGCAGCTAATATGTCCTGTTTTAAGCCAGGCACTTACACCTCCACTCCGCTGTGTCTCAGCCACCATCGCTCTGGCAGCAAGAGCGCCAGAGCCAGAGTAGGGGAGAGGCGAGCTGGAACAAACCATTTTGGGAGGGGGGGGGGATCTATACTTTTGTTGTTAAAATGTTATGTCTCAACCAAGTACTGTATGCTTTTTTATTTTTAGTAGTGTGTCACACAAACAGCAAATATTGTCAAAAAAGTAAGAAATATTGGGGGGTGCTTTGATTCATTTTAGCCCCAAAATGGGCTAAAATCGCTGTGATGTTTTATCTGAAATTGTAAAACATCTGAACAATCATGATCCAAAACGGATAATATTCAAATATTAATTTTGAGGAAACTGCATATGGGGCGCCGTTTGTAAAGTGAAACATGCTGAAATTAACGGCAACATTTTTCCACATTTAGCTCAAAACCTTACAAAAACAT
>NW_024582480.1:1678217-1682530 GCF_018398535.1 Haplochromis burtoni
AAAAAATGACTTGTTTTGAGCTAAATGTGGAAAAATGTTGCCGTTAATTTCAGCATGTTTCACTTTACAAACGGCGCCCCATAACTGCACCATGTTTTAGTTTCTTCTTTTCGTTTTGTCCTTTGATGAAATGGAAATGTTAAGTTTCGTTTTTCATTCGTGACCTATAAAAACAGTAAGTGTGCCGCTCTGACAGTGTCAGTGTTAGGGTCATGGAAGCAGTACCACAAGAGCAACGGAGAAAGCGGAACTCTGTAAACATGGGTTTTGGTGAGTATTTTAATACACGTATTGCTTTAAAATAACTATACTCATGTGTTTAATGGTGTGACGGTGCCATGATGATAGCAAATGTCAGTGCTGATGTGAGCTTTGATGTTGTGTTTCAGGCACGATCGCTGCTGTTGCAGGGGGAGCAGGTAAGGCTTTGGACGGTCTGTGTGGTCACCGGGCTTCAACCTACCCACGGTATCTCTCTGTTATGTTGATCCACTACCCTGCAGTCAGGAGAAGCGGTCACACAAAGCTGGCTGTCGGCTTGATAAGCTAACCCAGGGCTTGATTGGGGCTGACGCAAGGATGGATTTTGGCAGCATGTAAACAATTTGCCACCAACAGGGAAAAGAAAAATGTTAAGGAATAAAGTGAAGTGTAAGAATATATATTTATTACTGATGCGCATCAGGGAAAGCACCAAAACCTTAGAGTTTTGAAAAACTTTAGTCCGTCCTACTGTCTGCACTGCGAGGTCTGGGGGATCTTCTACGAATAGTGACGCTATTTTCAGAAAACTGAGTAGTTAGCAGGCGTTGTTTCATACCTGCTGATCGTTAATCATAACTTGAACCCTGTGTGCGCCATTATAACTTATGCTCTCAAATGAAATGTAGAGATCGGTATGCATGAAATCACCACCTACTGACCAATACATCATCCAGACAATAGGGTCACTGTTCATAGGAAGTCCCTCAGACCTCTGTGCGTGGACAGTAGGAGGATCTAATGTTTTTGTGTTCGTTTTTCCCCTGATGTCATTAATAAATGTAGATCTTTAGATACAACCTTATTGCTTCCAACAGGAAAAATTACATTATTATTGTTGCAATAATACATGATTGTGAAACAGGACAGAAACTTGTACTTGCTGACCTTGATTATAATCATCAGGTTCTCCAGTGCCTCACAGACAGAACTGTGATATTGAATCTTTTAACTTTTCCTGGCTTCAAATAGGCCAGACTTTATTCATATAATGTGCATTTTCCAGTCATGCTGTCCAAAGTGCTTAGAGGGCACAAACATTCATACAACACTTTTAATACTAAACTACTGTAAAGTACTTTTTTCCCTCTCACACACTCTGCTGTGTTCAGTATCTGTATAATGTTTTTAACCTCTTCATATTTTTAGTATAGTTTTCTTTCTTTGTAAAATCAGCCCTTGAGCTGCCAGCACGCTTACACTTCCCAACAGCACCAGCCCTTTTACGTGAGCGAGCAGGGTGAACCCTGGATACACTCAGTTTCGTTGATAACAGCTTCATGTGACCACTTATCTGGATCAAATCCAGATAACTGAAAGATACCAGCAACCTTATTTTAACATGTAAAGCGAGCCCAGGATAAGATGTAATCCTGCCTTGTACCTCAGGCCTCTGCTTATATAAAAACTTTTTACATGGCATATCATTTGTAACAGTCACACTGATGCTGGTGTTCTCGTCCATGTGCAGTCGGTGCAGTGGCCTTGGCTCCTGTTGCTCTGGGGGCCGTAGGTTTCACCTCAGCTGGAATAGCTGCAGGCTCCTACGCTGCAAGCATGATGTCTGCTGCTGCAGTGGCTAATGGAGGCGGAGTGGCAGCAGGAGGCATGGTGGCTGTTTTACAGTCAGCAGGTAGGCTTGTCTGACTTTACTGTAGTCTCATTAATAGTGCTGTACACATTCACTTTATTAGGAACCAAAGCAAAGGTGACCTTTGCTCCTGTTGGTGGTGACCAGTATATGGCTCGTAAAACTCTGGCTACTCAGGGACTGAAATACAAATGACTGATAACATATTTACAAATGATTCAGCTTAAAGTCTATTTACAGACTTAAATGGAGACGCCTTAGTGTCAATAAGATCAGTTAATTGTTCCAGCCTGTGTTGTGTTACAGGACTAAGCTTGTGGTGCGATTAGACTAAGGACTATAATCCTGCCACACTTTGAACTCTTTTATTATAAAGTGTAGTTTTATTGCCCTTGCACTGAGTATTGTCCACATATACAGACATCACATTTTGGGATGTCTGGACCAAAATACTAAATCTTGCTCTACAAGGGCCTGATATCTGCTTTCGAGGACATTATACTGCCACTGTTCTATCAAAATTTAAAATGAATGTCCTCATATGTGGACATATGTGGATCTCATTTTTCTCAGAAACAAAAATTCGGTAAAAAAAAAAAAAAATCTGGTAATTCTTTGTTTTTAAATTCATCAGGTCCCAATCAACCCAAATAGCAAAGAAAAATGAAAAATGCATGCCATGAAAGAGTTCGGGTCTTAGGAGGTTAAAAGGGACTTGAACATGAGTGTGCAGCTGGCAGAGCCACAGAAAGGACATGTTGCAGTTATGTCAACACTGACCCAGTTCTGATAAGTTTGCCAATAGTTTTGAATCCATGCCGCAAAGAACTGGGGCTGTTTTGAGAATCAAGAACCGTGTATTAGTGTACAAGCCATAGGACATTGTTTAGTTTATGAAATCTGACACCACTGAGGGGGCAGTGATGCCACAATTAGGTAGCAGTCAGTACAGTTAGTCTGATTCCTGATAAAGTTATAGGCAATCTCAGCTGCTTGACTTGGAATATTTTTCCTCATTCCTCCCAAAGGTGCAGCCGGGCTGTTGGGGGCTGCCACTGCGGCTGTGGGCAGTGTTGGAGCTGCTGCAGGAGCAGGACTGAAATGGCTAGGAGGTCTCATTTTCAAGGACAAAGAAGACGATGAAGACGATGAAGACAAAAAGAAGTAAAGTAAATTTAAATGATCTCACGTGGAAAATTTTAATGATATTTGTTGGCACAAGATATTAAACAAGAGTGAAGAGTTGTCATTTTTAAAGATGTGCTGTACATTTGTCGCTCTTACAGCTTTGCCACTGATCATTTCAGGTGTAGGAATGGAAACTTGCCATACCCGAGGCTCCCTGAACTGTCCTCACACTTTGCCTGAAGGCTGTGGATTCTGATGATGTCATTCTGATCATTCCTTTTGTGCCTCTGGGTGACTTTTTCTGTGCACGCTGGTATAATATTAGTGAACTACATATGACTGAAAAACATGACTGTTTTTAAGCAAGTGTGGATTTTTTTTTCTCCTACATTTTCTAAAATTTGTATCTCAATCAATGATCTAATTGCAGGAAATCCTAATTCTAAAATTGTGAATGGTGTTGTGGCCACTGTCCTCACTAAGATGAAGCTAAACTTTGGTAAGAAAGTCTGGTTAAATTCTTTTAACATTCAGTTATTTGGATTTCCTAAAACCTTCTACCCATTTCCATAATCCTGCCTGCAGATCAGCTCAGTGCATCAACTATGAGAAAACTGTCTTTGGAAAATATTGTAAACTGTCTAGAAACTCTTCATTTATTTACTTTAGTCTTTAACAAGAGAATTTTGACCAGTTTCAAACATCTTCACCTCTCTGCACTTCTTTCTGGCAGTAGAATTGTTAAATGTTATTACTTACTACAGTTAGCTAATTATTTATTATTAGCTCAAAATGACAAGTGTTTTTTTTTTTTTTAGAATCATTGTTTTATGTTTAAAATACTTTGCGAACACTTCATTAAACATAAAACTGCATTTATTTTTTGGCAAATTCTATGTAATATATCAAAAATAAAAGTATTTATTCTGCAGTAATCGGTGTTACATGGATCAGTATTACTGCTGCAGGTGATATTGTTAACTATCAGTGTCTACAATGAGATTAAAAATTAATGAAAAATTAAGCAAAAAGCTGGTTAAATTTTCTACAAGTGATTTCTCAGAGATGTTGGTCTGAAAGTGCTGATGGAGACTACAGCTGTTCAACTTGCCTGCCTTAAGAAGTCATATATGACAGGGGTTCCCCTCTCCATCATCACAGCTTTTATTACTAATGTGCTAAATAAGTTAAAAAAAAAAGGTTCATATATCTGCGCAACATCTCTAAAATTAGAAATATCCTGTCTCAGAGTGACGCTGAAAAACTAGTTCATGCATTTATTACTTCCAGGCTGGACTACTGTAATTCATTATTATCAGGATGTCCAAAAAAC
>NW_024582480.1:1682765-1703451 GCF_018398535.1 Haplochromis burtoni
CACCCTATTAGAGCACTTCGCTCTTGCTCTGCAGGCCTACTTGTTGTTCCTAGAGTATTTAAAAGTAGAATGGGAGGGAGAGCCTTCAGTTTTCAGGCCCCTCTTCTGTGGAACCAGCTTCCAGTTTGGATTCAGGAGACAGACACTATCTCTACTTTTAAGATTAGGCTTAAAACTTTCCTTTTTGCTAAAGCATATAGTTAGGGCTGGACCAGGTGACCCTGAATCCTCCCTTAGTTATGCTGCAATAGACGTAGGCTGCCGGGGGATTCCCATGATGCATTGAGTTTTTCCTTTCCAGTCACCTTTCTCACTCACTATGTATTAACAGACCTCTCTGCATTGAATCATATCTGTTATTAACCTCTGTCTCTCTTCCACAGCATGTCTTTTATCCTGTCTTCCTTCTCTCACCCCAACCGGTCGCAGCAGATGGCCCCGCCCCTCCCTGAGCCTGGTTCTGCCGGAGGTTTCTTCCTGTTAAAAGGGAGTTTTTCCTTCCCACTGTCGCCAAAGTGCTTGCTCATAGGGGGTCATATGATTGTTGGGTTTTTCTCTGTATCTATGAAGCACCTTGAGGCGACTTTTGTTGTGATTTGGCGCTATATAAATAAAATTGAATTGAATTGAATATCACACGTGTTGGTCCAGGTCTTTACGAAGAGAAAACTAATTATGATGATAAATGAGGGTACTTGTTTACTTGCTAATGCTAGCTTTGTTTCCACGCAATACACAACTTGTAACTGATCTCAGGGATTTCCACAACATGGATTTATACACAAACAATCAGCTACAAGCTGCTGTCCTCTTAACTTGACAAGATGCAGCCATGATTAACTGGGCACAGATGTTGATTAGGACACCTACCATATATTGATTTCAGTAGCTCTATAATCAAGCAGTGTCAAGTCTACTTTCAGAGACAATAGCCAACTGTGGCCATAGGATGGCAGTGATGTAAAGGATGGACGCAGACAGTCATGAGTACAGCTTTATGACAGAATGCTGTTTGCGCTGAAACAAGAGTGATTGCTTTACTTTGGTATACTTTAACTGATGTCTGGTTTTTTTTTTTACATTTAACTGGACAAACATTGTTTGCCTTGCTTGGCCTGACAGAATACCACGAGACTCTCTTCACAAAGCATTTTATTTACCAATCTTCTGCAAATTCTCCAACAAACAACATTTCCCACTCTTAAGATAATTAAAATTTATCTGAATAGATATTTAGTGACATTTGGCAAAGAAGAGGTACACACAAAGCTAGTGTTAGCTTTCGACAGGAAGGTTTATTCTTGCTCAATAAGATTATTCTAATCATGCTGATAAAACTAGAAACAAAAGCAAAGCTCTATTCAGTATTTTCCAATGACGAAGAAATGTACCAAAAAAACAAACAACTGCTTTATCACTTTATCACAGCACCTGACTCAGGTAAGGTTTCTGATTAACACTGCTCTCAAATGAGATTATGACTATAATGAAATGACTATGATATTTATTTTCCATTATCTGTTGTGCTTTGTTTAAATGTCAAAAATCACTGGGAAAAGCTTTAAATAATTTATCTTTTATATGTGATTTAAAAACAAATCTGAATCGCAAAACATCTGAACAATCATGCAATATACATAAACGGAAAAGTTAAGTTTGTTTTTTCACTTCCGGTATTTCCGGAAGTGTGCCCGTGACAGAGTCTGTCTATCTGTCTGTTGAGACTGTCACTATACGATACGCAAACATAGAAAGCGGAACTCTGTAAACATGGGTTTTGGTGAGTATTTTAATACACGTAATACTTTAAAATAACTATACTCATGTGTTTAATGGTGTGACGGTGCCATGATGATAGCTAATGTCAGTGCTGATGTGAGCTTTGATGTTGTGTTTCAGGGACGATCGCTGCTGTTGCAGGGGGAGCAGGTAAGGCTTTGGACGCGGGGTTCAACCTATCGGTACCCACGGTATCTCTCTGTTGTGTTGATCCACTACCCTGCAGTCAGGAGAAGCGGTCACACAAAGCTGGCTGTCGGCTTGATAAGCTAACCCAGGGGCCTGTTCTTCGTACCTCGCTAAGTAGGTTAGCCGGATTAGATTGTTGACGATTTCGCGTGATCCTGGATCGTCGGTTCCCCGAAGCTCATCCGGGACTTGCTGTCATAGCAACAGAGCCGTAAGCGTAAACCTGCTCGGGAGCAGGTTTACTTTATGTAAACAGGATTAGATCGCGGCCACGCAGGTATGTCCGCTTCATTTATACGAAAGCAACAGCGATATTCCACCACTGTTTCACCATAAATAAATAACATCAATGTAACTAAAGATAATGCAGCACTTGATCCTTTATTGATGTCACACAGATACATACAGGTCATTTCCTAAAAAAGGGAAATGTACTATTAACATTCTATTACATGTATGTGATTATTACAGATGTAATTCATATTTCAGAGTAGTAATTGTAAATTACTTCGTGTAATCAAGATGAGAGACCACGGCTATAAAAGCGAAGGTGGATTTGGGAAGCCTGTCGCAGCCATGTCCTGTCCGTATTACGCGAGCCACCCATTGCGGAAGGTGCAAGATTGATAAGGAGAGTCCTCAGAATTCAGCGTATATTGCGGGATAGACAGGATCCTTTAGCTCAGCGCGACAGTGTGCTCATAGAGAGATATCGATTTTCCCGTGAGGGTATTATTTACTTAACCAACTTGTTGACGAGGGGGTGCAGGACCACCACCTGTCTTTTTTTGCTCTGCCCTTTTCTTGGTTGCTGTTATAAACAAACAAACAGATTATTTCAGGGTCTCTTTCCAAGAGACTAAAAGCAATATAAGTGATAAATATTACCATTCTGTAGAATATTCTTATATTTCACTTTTACTTGTTCCCATGTTCTAGTGGGTCCTGTTGTGGCTCTAATGTGAAAGAGGATATAATATAACAATATAGTATAATGTAATATAATATTGGATAATATAGTGTAATATAATACATCTACCCTACCGCCTACTGGTGTTGGCCAGAGGGGCCGATGGCGCGATATGGCAGCCTGGCTTCTGTCAGTCTGTCCCAGGGCAGCTGTGGCTACAACTGTAGCTGCCTCCACCAGTGTGTGAATGTGAGAGTGACTGAATAGTGGCATTGTAAAGCGCTTTTGGGTGCCTTGAAAAGCGCTATATAAATCCAATATATTATTATTATTATTATTAAATTACTTACGAGTTTAATTTGTCAGCAACTTTCTGCCAGCCCTCTCTCCTTGCTTTTGCAGCCTTTGCAGTGTTCCCTTGCGTTCTGATTAAACTCTGAAACTCCTGAAATCCCTCACTCAAGAGTTCTTGCTCTGCTGCCGAAAAATACCGAGCCGAGCGCAGCTCCTTCGACATTTTCGCCGACCAATCAGAGGGTTGCCGATCAATGTTTCTACTATCGATGCGTAGCCCCTTTTACGACACCCAGTGATGTCACATTACTGCGTCCAGCTGTACTAATCGTCAACGGAAGGTGTGTTCGGAGAACCGGATTAGCGAGCTCACGGTTAGCGCGATGATTTGATCTTGGATGTAGTGAGCGACGTACGAAGAACGGGCCCCAGGGCTTGATTGGGGCTGACGCTTGACAGGGATTGTTTTTGGCAGCATGTAAACAATTTACCACCAACACGGAAAAGAAAAATGTTAAGGAATAAAGTGAAGTGTAAGAATATATATTTATTACTGATGCGCATCAGGGAAAGCACCAAAACTTTAGTCTTTTGAAAAACTTTAGTCCGTCCTACTGTCTGTACACCGAGGTCTGGGGGATCTTCTACGAATAGTGACGCTATTTTCAGAAAACCGATTAGTCAGCAGGCGTTGTTTCATACCTGCTGATCCTTAGTCATAACTTGAACCCTGTGGAATGCATTGCATTGTAACTTATGCTCTCAAATGAAATATAAAGATTATGCATGAAATCACCACCTACTGACCAATACATCATCCAGACAATAGGGTCACTGTTCATAGAAAGTCCCTCAGACCTCTGTGTGTGGACAGTAGGAGGATCTAATGTTTTTGTGTTCGTTTTTCCCTGATGTCATTAATAAATGTAGATCTTTAGATACAGCCTTATTACTTTACGTTTTCCTGTTGGAAGCAAATGTTTTACAACATTTTCTTTGTTCTCCAGCAATAATACACGATTGTGAAACAGGACAAAATCTTGTACTTGCTGACCTTAATTATAATCATCAGATTCTCCTGTGCCTCAAACACAGAACTGTGATATTGAATCTATAAACTTACACAGCTTTCCTGGCTTCAAATAGGCCAGACTTTATTCATATAATGTCTATTTTCTAGTCATGCTGTCCAAAGTCCTTTGAGGGCACAAACATTCATACAGCACTTTTAATACTAAACTACTGTAAAGTACTTTTTCCTCTCACACTTACACTTCACAACAGCACCAGCCCTTTTACGTGAGCGAGAAGGGTGAACCCTGGATTAACTTAATTTGTTTCATAAGCGCTTCATGTGACCACTTATCCAGATTGCCAGTGTTGGGGTAAGTGAATCCAGATAACTGAAAGATACCCTCGATATGCTAAACTTGCTTTAACATGTAAAGCGAGCCCAGGATAAGATGTAATCCTGCCTTGTACCTCAGGCCTCTGCTTATATAAAAACTTTTTACATGGCATATCATTTGTAACAGTCACACTGATGCTGGTGTTCTCGTCCATGTGCAGTCGGTGCAGTGGCCTTGGCTCCTGTTGCTCTGGGGGCCGTAGGTTTCACCTCAGCTGGAATAGCTGCAGGCTCCTACGCTGCAAGCATGATGTCTGCTGCTGCGGTGGCTAATGGAGGCGGAGTGCTAGCTGGAGGCATGGTGGCTGTTTTACAGTCAGCAGGTAGGCTTGTTGTCTGACTTTACTGTGGTTTCATCAATAGTGCTGTACACATTCACTTTATTAGGAACCTACAGTGGCCCTGAGAGGCCAAACGGACTGCAACTTAAGAAAACAGCAGCAATAAGAAAAACCCTGCAAAAGCACACAAAACACAACGGAAATAGGAAAAAACAGATTTCCGAAAGCACAAGGGAAGTGTTTCTGTGGAGACAATAACCCGACGAACGAGTTGCAGGAACCAAAAATATACTAAGCATTGGGCTGGGAGACACTTAAAAGAAGTGGAGCATCTCTCAGTTTTGTGAGGAAAGAAAAGATTAGAGGTAAGTGTGTTAGCCTAACTATTAGCCTAAAAATCCGTCATCAGTATTAGTTTTGTGTGCTTTTGTAGTGTTTTTCTTATTGCTGGTGTTTTCTTAAGTTGCAGTCCGTTTGGCCTCTCAGGGCCACCGTAGGAACCAAAGCAAAGGTGACCCTTGCTCCTGTTGGTGGTGACCAGTATATGTATACTCAGGGACTGAATAATTCAATACAAATGACTGATAACACATTTACAAATGTACACACTGATTCAACTTAAAGTCTATTTACAGACTTAAACGGGGACGGCCTTAGTGTCCTGCGTTGTGTTACAGGACACCTGTGTTGTGTTACAGGACACAGCCTTAGTGTCCTGTGTTGTGTTACAGGACTAAGCTTGTGGTGTGGGGTGATCGTGCCTCAAGAGTTGGCAGTTTGTCTTGCAATCAGAAGGTTGCCATTTCGAGCCCCGGCTCCAACAGTCTTGGTCGTTGTGTCCTTGGGCAAGACACTTCACCAATTGCCTACTGGTGGTCAGAGGGCCCGGTTGCGCCAGTGTCTATGTGTGGCTACAATGTAGCTTGCCATCACCAGTGTGTGAATGGGTGGATGACTGAATGTAGTGTCCGCTTTGGGGTCCATAGGGACTAACTAAAGCACTATACAAATGCAGGCCATTTAACAGACCCTTAAAAGGACTTTAGTGCCTACAACATGAGTGAGCAGCTGACAGAAAAGAAGTGTGGTATTGGTGTATAAGCCATAGGGCATTTTTTAGTTTATGAAATCTGACACCACTAGGGGGCAGTGATGCCACTATTAGGTGGCAGTCAGTTGTTTTGATTCCTGATAAAGTTGGAAGCAAACTCAGCTGCTTGACTTGATGCAACATATTGAAGCTGTGAATATTTTCCCTCCTCCCTCTTGAAGGTGCAGCTGGGCTGTCGGGGGCTGCCACTGCAGCTGTGGGCGGTGTTGGAGCTGCTGCAGGAGCAGGACTGAAATTGCTGGCAGGTGTCATACGGAAATAAAAAATGTAAATAATCTCACATGGCAAATTCTAATGATATTTTGTTGCCACTGCTCTTCCTACTAATGAGCATTGTTGTTGTGATGTCAGAAATATGAGTGATACATTTTTTAACTGTTTCAGTGAATGAGTGAAAGTGTTTCTGCAGTCAGTGTTTCTGTCACTGACCTCATTTCAGTGCATCAAAGAGTAATTCCACAAATTCAGTGTTGTAAAAATTTCAGGATTTAATGAAATTTTTTGGTCATACCACGTTACTGAAGTGTTTAAACTAAAGAGTGTTCTAGTGTTTATTCATTCAAGGTTCAAAATAAAGGAAGATATTAAACCAGAGTGAAGAGTTATCATTTTTGAAGATGTGCTGTACATTTGTCGTTCTTACATCTTTGCCACTGATCATTTCAGGTGTAGGAATGGAAACTCACTAAACCCTTTCCTTCCTTCTCTAAGCAATATTTTACTTTGTTGAAAGATCTAAATAAGAGTAACTGAAATTAACTTAATTAAAATGCATTTCAAAGTTTCTGCTGGCTCCAGTGTTTTTAAAATTTGTAATGGTACAAAAGATTATTTAAAGATTTAATCCTCACACAATAAACTGTAATAACACAATCTCCCCCCCCCCCTTTTTTTTAAGGATGTGCAGATGTTTTTTAATGTTCTACACTAAAATTTTCATATCAATTGATTACCTTATTGTAGGAAATTGTAGTTCTAAATTTCAGAATGTTGTTAATGCCTTTGTCTTCACTAAGGTGAGTCTGATTTATTTATTTTTTAGCTTTCAGGTGCTCGTGTTTTGATTTCTTAAAGCCTTGCACCCGTTTCCATAATCTTACCAGCAGATGAGCTCAGTGCATGTATTATGAGGAGTCTTTGTGCGGAGATTATTGTAAACTTTCTGGAAGCTGAGGCATTCGTGGGCTCTATAACTCATTCTACTTTCTTTGCTTTCCCTGTTTTGTATTTTGCGTTTTTGCATAGCACTGGGTGAAGCTGGTATTTGATCCCCTACAACCCAGTCAGAATTTTGGCACATTTTCTGGACTTTTATGGAGTGGTTGATATTTCTGCATTACATTATGATGTTTAAAATAAAAACAATTATGCTTTTATTTTGCATGGATTTTTATTTTCACATTAAATTCAGAAAATTTCTTCGTATCAGTCTTGGGTTCAGATCAAACAGCTTCATGCTCTACAATGATACCTAAAAATGATGCATTCAAAATAGCAGTGATCTTAATCCACCATATATTTAACTTAATTTTCAAATTTTGCTTTAAACTGAGTGTCTGACGTTTCTAAAATGATGCTTCATTTGAGATCTGTCACATGACTAAACATCTGGTATTTGTTCATAGTGTAAATCTTAACGTGTTCCAGTCTGGTTACAAATGGTTGAGAGCAGCCAACCCACTGTTCCTCCAGCACCAGCAACACCCCCAATGCCAGCTCCCGTCAGACCTCCCATACCTACAGTGAGATTATAGACGCCATCAGCTGTTTGTTATTCATGTGTAAAGCTTTTATGCTATTCTTTTTGATGCTTCTCTGTATGATTTGCATGATATCTGTTTTATATATTTAAATATGTAAGCAATTTTCTTTGCAACATCTAAATAATATTGTTTAAATAGTTTACTAATTAAATCAAAATATCTGGTTTACCCCAGGACTGCAGGGTTGCTATGAGACCTCCTGCTGCAACTCCTCCTCCATTAGAAACTGCAAAATATGACATCAGTTTGGCAGCAATGGAGCCTGCTGCTATTCCAGCTGGAGTGAACCCCAGTGCAGCCAGAATGGCTGGAGCCAGAGCCACAGTGCCAGCACCTCCTGAATATTATTTTACATATATATTGGAAAGATTTTCAAATAAGAAGTAACAAGAACCAACCTTAGTTACAAAAAGTTTATTGTGAAATGTAAATAAAAACAGAAGACAGTGATGTGGTCCTGCCATGAAATTTAAAATGAGCTAATGTCATTTCTTGAAATAGTAAAATGTTTTAGTTGTTCAACTGTAAATAAAGTTTATGTTCATAAGACTTGCATTGCATTGTGGGTTGCGTGAAAGCGGTGAATCACGTCATCTGACAGCTTACCTCCGACTATAACGACTCCCTTGAAAGACAAAGAGTGAACAAAATCGCGCATGGAGTAAGAAATTCATTAAATTACACTGCATGAAAAATAATAACATAAACAGTAAAATATGAAGGATTTACATATTTCTTCCCAGTCCATGATATGTCCACATTCAGATGATAC
The DNA here is from genome assembly GCF_018398535.1 of Haplochromis burtoni. Lineage (NCBI taxonomy): Eukaryota > Metazoa > Chordata > Actinopteri > Cichliformes > Cichlidae > Haplochromis > Haplochromis burtoni. The sequence goes on from NW_024582480.1 coordinate 1,691,273, forward strand.
AGAGAGTGTATCCGTAGTTATGCCCAGATATCCACAGTGCAGTGGTATATTTTGTCCAGTGCATCCCCCCCTGCCTTTTTATAATTATTGATAGAAGTTTCACTTTCATTTCTCAGTAAATGATACTAACTGCCCACACGTGACAAAATACACCACTGCACTGTGTGGGGTCACAATTTCAAGAGGTTGTGTGAGCAATTCCTCAGGTTAGAAGAAGGTTGATTTCAGCTCCCAAATTCCAATTAAAGTCAAAAACCACAAAAATCACAGGAGAAGAGCAGAGGTCTATGCCAGCTGTTTTATTCAACAGTGAAGTTCAGCAAAAAGAAGGAAAAGCAAAAGCTCCCCTAGGGTGTGTGCCGTAGGCGCATGCAGGTTGGGACCAACCCCAATGGACAGACAGCAGGGAAAAGCTTCTGTCTCCTTCTTATGGGCCAGTAACCCCACCTCCTGCTGCTGGGTAACTTTCCACTTGTCCTCCAGCCAAAAGCAGCAGAGCAGGGTCAGGTACCGACCAAGATACAGGCAGGGGCCAGTCAGGACTCTGGCTAAGGGCCGTCTGCAGAGGGGCACCCTTTGATTAACCCTTTGCTTTGCCTTATCACAGTTGGTCACATCATGGTCAAAAGTCACACATTAACATACATCAGCAAGTAGCATAATCTTATGACATTACTTCTGACTGCAGACAGGTGTTGATTTTGCTACATGCGAACAAATATCTGATGATGTTTATTGCAGATATGCAGTATACACGTCATTCAAAAAATCCACAACAACTATGCTGCTTCTGGGTAAAAATATTATCATTGTATTAGTATTTAGTTACTTGTATTTTCCTACCATACACAATAGTAGAGACATACATTTGAATAGCCCATAAAGTCCATACAAGCTCTGCATAATAACCTGTCTTTTGTTCATTTATAGTTCAGGCAAAATCACAGAAATACACCACTTAATGTGTGAAAGCATAATAAATGGATGGATGGATGTCAACCCCCTGAGATCCAACCTCAGAATCACTTTCATTTCCCAAGAAACAACAGCTGACCCTCACACTTGTATATGAGGCACAGTCGAGTCTTAGGCTCCTCATCCTGTGTGAGATAATGGATTTAAGTGAGTACAGCTGCCTTTTTCACATCGTCTATAGCTACATCATATAAGCTCATGATTATAGCGTCACAGAAAATGGCTAAATTATTCCAGCTGGGCTGAGGTAAGATGTTTTTTTTTCTTTCTTTCCTGTGTTTCAGTGACAGCTTTAGCGATCACAGCTGGGGCAGGTAAGACACTTAACCTTACTTTGTTTTTGTTTTTTTAATCACTCAAGCTCATAGGAGAAGTCATAGTAGATATCATACATCACTGCTAAATTGCTTTGATAAAATATCCTTTATTCACAAAGTCTAAATTGTGGATGTCCCCCTTTTAATTCTTTGTGAAACAGTAAAGGTAGAAATCTTTGTGTAAATAACTTTTACAAGTTACTCAAGTCATTTAAAAGTAACAGACCATAACTGGTAAAACTGGTCCAGAAGGCTACTCAGGACCCATTTGTTTGTTGTTGTTTTTTAATCAGGATGGAGTAGACAACTAGAGAGCTTTTGAGGCAGTTAGAACAGGGTGAGTTACCTTCATCATCAGCTCCATCTAGGCTCTACACTGCGTATTGGGTAAGGCCCGAAGGATGAATGACTAGACATTTAAACTAAGAGCTGATCCAGACTTCCTGTATTGGGGTGCTGGTTCCACAGATAGACACACGTCATTATGCTGCAGTGAGGATAAAGCTTTCCCTTCTGTTGGATTCTACCTCAAGGTCAACTAAAACACTTGAATATATATTTGAATATATTTAAATCTACCAGGCGCTCCTGCTGTTTCCTCTCTCTGTTTGTTTTGTTTAAACAAAGAGAGAGAGGAAAACAGAAAATATATTACCTGCGAACTACAAGGTTGCTATGACACTCACTGGAACTGCACCTCTGTAAAATATAGCAAAATATGACATCAGTTTGGAAGTACTGGATCCTGCTGCTATTCCACTTGAAAAGAACCTCAGTTCAGCCACAACAGGAGTCAGAGCTAGTTTCCATCTGCAGTCCCCGCGGAGGTCAAAGAGACATAAAATCATGAAATGAATGAATCATGTGGTTAATAATGTCATGTGACCTCCTAGGTAAATGGCCTGCATTTGTATAGCGCTTTACTCAGTCCCTAAGGATCCCAAAGCATTTTACAGTCATTCACCCATTCACACACTGGCAATGGCAAGCTACATTGTAGCCACAGCCACCCTGGGGCGCACTGACAGAGGCGAGGCTGCCGGACACTGGCTCCACCGGGCCCTCTGACCACCACCAGTAGGCAAACATGGGGTTAGTATCTTGCCCAAGGACATTTTGGCATGCAGCCAGGAGGCAGCCTGGGATCGAACCACCGACCTCCTGATTATTGGCTGACCTGCTCTGCCACCTGAGCTACAGCCACCCCATGCAGTATTGTAGAAATACAATACTGCAATGTGGTAATTTTGGGTATACAGGGAGTGCAGAATTATTAGGCAAATGAGTATTTTGTCCACATCATCCTCTTCATGCATGTTGTCTTACTCCAAGCTGTATAGGCTCGAAAGCCTACTACCAATTAAGCATATTAGGTGATGTGCATCTCTGTAATGAGAAGGGGTGTGGTCTAATGACATCAACACCCTATATCAGGTGTGCATAATTATTAGGCAACGTCCTTTCCTTTGGCAAAATGGGTCAAAAGAAGGACTTGACAGGCTCAGAAAAGTCAAAAATAGTGAGATATCTTGCAGAGGGATGCAGCAGTCTCAAAATTGCAAAGCTTCTGAAGCGTGATCATCGAACAATCAAGCGTTTCATTCAAAATAGTCAACAGCGGTCGCAAGAAGCGTGTGGAAAAACCAAGGCGCAAAATAACTGCCCATGAACTGAGAAAAGTCAAGCGTGCAGCTGCCAAGATGCCACTTGCCACCAGTTTGGCCATATTTCAGAGCTGCAACATCACTGGAGTGCCCAAAAGCACAAGGTGTGCAATACTCAGAGACATGGCCAAGGTAAGAAAGGCTGAAAGACGACCACCACTGAACAAGACACACAAGCTGAAACGTCAAGACTGGGCCAAGAAATATCTCAAGACTGGTTTTTCTAAGGTTTTATGGACTGATGAAATGAGAGTGAGTCTTGATGGGCCAGATGGATGGGCCCGTGGCTGGATTGGTAAAGGGCAGAGAGCTCCAGTCCGACTCAGACGCCAGCAAGGTGGAGGTGGAGTACTGGTTTGGGCTGGTATCATCAAAGATGAGCTTGTGGGGCCTTTTCGGGTTGAGGATGGAGTCAAGCTCAACTCCCAGTCCTACTGCCAGTTTCTGGAAGACACCTTCTTCAAGCAGTGGTACAGGAAGAAGTCTGCATCCTTCAAGAAAAACATGATTTTCATGCAGGACAATGCTCCATCACACGCGTCCAAGTACTCCACAGCGTGGCTGGCAAGAAAGGGTATAAAAGAAGAAAAACTAATGACATGGCCTCCTTGTTCACCTGATCTGAACCCCATTGAGAACCTGTGGTCCATCATCAAATGTGAGATTTACAAGGAGGGAAAACAGTACACCTCTCTGAACAGTGTCTGGGAGGCTGTGGTTGCTGCTGCACGCAATGTTGATGGTGAACAGATCAAAACACTGACAGAATCCATGGATGGCAGGCTTTTGAGTGTCCTTGCAAAGAAAGGTGGCTATATTGGTCGCTGATTTGTTTTTGTTTTGTTTTTGAATGTCAGAAATGTATATTTGTGAATGTGGAGATGTTATATTGGTTTCACTGGTAAAAATAAATAATTGAAATGGGTATATATTTGTTTTTTGTTAAGTTGCCTAATAATTATGCACAGTAATAGTCACCTGCACACACAGATATCCCCCTAAAATAGCTAAAACTAAAAACAAACTAAAAATACTTCCAAAAACATTCAGCTTTGATATTAATGAGTTTTTTGGGTTCATTGAGAACATGGTTGTTGTTCAATAATAACATTATTCCTCAAAAATACAACTTGCCTAATAATTCTGCACTCCCTGTAATTACTGTCAATTTATTTGTATTTATTTTCTCTTACCATACATAATAGCACAGAAATACATTTGCAATGACCCAAGTGAAGTCCATACAAGCTCTCCATAATGACTTGTTTTTGTTTTTTTAATGTTAGGCAGGGTGACTAAGCAATTTCCTCTCTTGCAAATTCCCTGAAATACTTCACTGTACATGAAAAGCATAACAAAAGTAAAATAAAAATAAATATGTCAAACCCTCTGAGATCCAACCTCAGAATCACTTGTTCCAAAATGACTAAGGAAGCGTTGTTTACTTCACAGACCCAGTGACGCCCACTCTAAGAGTTTCGTTTCCTAGGAATAACAGCTGACCCTCCCACTTGTTTATAAGGCACAATCCAGTCTTAGGCTCCTCATCCTGAGTGGAATAATGGGTCTATGTGAGTACAGCTGCCTTTTTATATTATCTATAACTACATCATATAGGCTTATGATAGTAGCATCACAGAAAATGTCAAAATATTTACAGCTGAGCTGAGGTAAGATGTTTTTTTCTTTCTTTTTTTTTTTGTTCCAGTGACAGCTATAGCAATTGCAGCCGGGGCAGGTAATACAGCTGTTTTTTTAAATTTATTTATTTATTATCACTCAGGCTGGTAGAAGTTGCATATATCATACACGTATTCATTTCGAGGCATCCTGATGATCAGTAACCAGGTTTTTCTTCCTGTTGTCAGGTGGAGCAGTGGTGTCTGCTCCTATTGTCCTGGGGGCTGTAGGTTTCACTTCAGCTGGAATAGCTGCAGGCTCCTACGCTGCAAGCATGATGTCTGCGGCTGCTGTGGCCAATGGAGGAGGAGTGGCAGCAGGAAGTCTGGTGGCTGTTTTACAGTCAGCAGGTAAAAAAACAAAAACAAAAAAACCCTTAGTATGATATACCGGACAGACCTTATAAACAATAACATGTCGCTGTGTTGCAGTGAGGATAAAGCCTCCCCCTCTTCTCTGCAGCTCAGTTACTTCATCTAACTGATCGATCAGCTGTCTGGTTTTCTGAAGCCTGTTTTCTCTCTGCAGGTATGGCAGGTCTGTCTGGGGCCGCCACCGCAGCCGTGGGCTCTGTTGGAGGGGCTGTGGGATTTTTGGCTACTGTCATCTGAGACCAGGAAATTATGATAATCAGAAAGAAAAATAATAATAACAAAGAATATAATTACTGTTGTTAGAAACAGTTGCCAAAAGTATCAGCGTCATGCTTCAGTAAAGCTTGGCTGAAATGTGAGTGCTGGTAATGCTGTGGTGTTATACGAAACACATGGACACGGTCAAATTGTGCAACTTGTTAAAAACGTTGATGGTCTGCCCAAAATGATTTCTGCTATATAAACTGTTGGAAATAAATTGCTGACATTTAATCTGTCAAACACATCTGAAACATGTCTCTCATTAATGACATCTGAGCAGTTTTGTGCCAGAAAGAACATTCCAGTCAAAACCACGCTCCAGTTTGTGTTGCTCTCTGTCGCCCTCTGTTGTTCAGCTGTGAACATAAAGTTTTGTTTCTGAGGAAATGAAACCTTGCTTGCTATAAAAACCAGCCCGTTTCAGAGCAGACGCAGAGCAGATAAAGACATGGACCCTGGTGAGCCATTTGTCTTTGATAGAAACCAGCTGAGCTATGGCCCAGTGTTCTTATGTTGTGTTACAGCAGTGGTTACCAATTTTGTTTTGCTAGGACCTCGCTTTGTTTTACAAGAAAATCGTCCCCCCGCATAAACACATCCTAAAACCAGTTTTCAAACCTTTTGTAAACAATTAAACAAATAAAAGTTAACTGCAATAAATTACAGGTTGCAGTTAAATAAACCACTACCTCCTTTAAAAATCAGAAAAACAAAACATCTTTAATTATTTTACATATAGTTGTTTTTTTTTAATATATACAGGGCTGGACTGGGACAAAAAAGTACATACATATAGATATATTCTATATATCTATATGTATCTATCTATCTATCTATCTATCTATCTATCTATCTATCTATCTATCTATATATATATATATATATATTCTGATACTATTGCAACTGTTTCCAATTGGCAGCAGTAAATATGTCATTTATTGCTATTTTTTTTCTTTCTGATTATCATCATTTCCTGGCTTCAGAACACCAGACAGCTGATCGAGCAGTTAGATGAAGTAACTGAGCTACAGAGAAGACAGGGAGGCTTTATCCTACGACGGAGTATTAGAGCCACAACAGAAAAGTTGTTGATATGGACATTACTGTTTGAATACAAACTGCCACATGCGCTATATCCGCTAAAGAAAATTCCTTATTTAGATGAGTTAGTGAAACAAATTGATCAGCCGTCTTGTGATACAACATTCATCCTCTTTATTGCACGAGGATGTAACCATCGATAACCTCGCATCTGTCCATTACCAGCCGCAGCTTTTTGTACAGCCTAATACTTATCATCACACTGTGTTCATGAGCTAAAAGAAAAATCATTTCTTTCATTCTTACTAAAACTGATTCTGAAGACTCACTGTGTGATGTGCAGTTTTTTGCGCTATTGGGGGTCACACCAGATACTGACCCAGAACCGGTCAGTATCTGGTGTGACCACCATTTGCCTCATGCAGTGCAACACATCGTCGCATGGAGTCTATCAGATTGTCAATTGTGGCCTGTGGAATGTTGGTCCACTCCACTTCAATGGCTGTGCGAGGTTGTTGGATATTCGTGGGAACTGGTACACGCTGTCGTATACGCCGGTCAAGCACATCCCGAACATGCTCAATGGGTGACATGTCCGGTGAGTATGCTGGCCATGCAAGAACTGGGACATTCTCAGCTGCCATCTGCCCTGAACAATGTGAACCATGATTCATCCGTGAAGCGCACACCTCTCCAACGTGCTTATGGTTGAGAAATGAACATTCAATGCACGGGCGACAGATCTGGTTGACATTCCTGCTGTCAGCATGCCAATTGCACGCTCCCTCATTGCTTGTGGCATCTGTGGCATTTTGCTGTGAGACAAAACTGCACATTCCAGGGTGGCCTTTTGTTGTGGGCAGTCTGAGGTACACCTGTGCACTACTCATGATGTCAGATCAGCATCCTGATGTGGCACACCTGTGAGGTGGGATGGATTATCTCAATATAGCAGATGTGCCCACTACCACACATTTGGACTGATTTGTGACCACTGTTTGGGAGGGATGGTTATATTGTGTATCTGGAATGAATTTTAGGTCTCTACGTCCATCCCATGGGGAATGGGAGCAGTAACAAAGGTGTTGCGTTTATATTTTTGTTGAGTGTATATGGATATAGTTATGTTGGGTTTCTGTGATTTTTAATCATTGAAATCTCAGATAGATTATACTAAAATAAACTGATATCAGCTAAATTATCCAAATGGTACGAATTTGATAGGTACAAACTTTCCCATTTGTACCTACCTTGTGACATCTCGAGAGGCGGACTATGGCATCTACAGAGCTTTAAAGACTCTGTACACCTGTGGTATGGAGCTTGATGAAATTGTGTTTGAGGGACGGACTAAGAAAGGTCCCACACTGGAGAAGATCAGGCCTCATGTCTTCTTTGATGACCAGAAGCATCATGCTGACGCTGCATTGAAGGCTGGCACAGTGACATGCCCGGTGCCCTCAAGTAACACTGAATGGGAATTTATTCATTAGAGTCATGAACTGATTATCTCATAACTGATGGAAATACATGAACTTGAAAAAGATGTTTCCATTTTGCTTTAAAGACACTGAAAATAATTTTTTCTTTTCGTTCATAAAAAAATATTTTATTGCATCAAGAGAGATGAGTCCATTTATTACAGTACTTATGGCTGTGCGTGCTTTGAAGTTCTTGTCTCACTAACTAGAAAAGCTTCTGGTACTCGGCGTCCACGGTGGTACAAATGCAGACAGTAATCAGAAGAGTCATGTTCTCAAAATAGACTGGTGTTAAAGTTTTTGTTATTTCAGCATTTTAAAGTGGTGTAAATCTACACGGTTACTGAAAAGAAGAAACATAATTTGGAACTATATCATTTAGAAGGTCATATTTTATTCAAAAACATCTGAGTTGTGTATAGCACATGTTAAAGTATTATTATATTATGTAATATATATATATATATATATATATATATATATATATATATATATATATATATATATATATATATAAAAACACCCAGCACGCCCCTGCGGGCGGTTTATCCTTCAAGCTCGGGTCCTCTACCAGAGGCCTGGGAGCTTGAGGGTCCTGCGCAGTATCTTAGCTGTTCCCAGGACTGCGCTCTTCTGGACAGAGATCTCCGATGTTATTCCCGGGATCTGCTGGAGCCACTCGCCTAGCTTGGGAGTCACCGCACCTAGTGCTCCGATTACCACGGGGACCACCGTTACCTTCACCCTCCACATCCTGGGGTCTTGCCTGGTGTGATAGACCCCAGCCTCTATGGATCTTGTGCTCAGAGCTTGTTCTTGTGCTGCCATGATTAGTGCCTCTGTGCTGTCTTTCAGTCCAGCTTTGTCCAGCCACTGGTAGGATTTCTGGATATCAGCCACCTCCTCTATCTGCCGGTGGTACATACCGTGCAGGGGCCTGTCCTTCCATGATGGTTCCTCGTCTCCCTCCTCTTTCTTGGGTTTCTGCTGCCTGAGGTATTCACTGAGCACTCGGTCAGTTGGGGCCATCTTCCCAATGTATTCTTGGATGTTCGTTGTCTCATCCTGGACTGTGGTGCTGACACTCACCAGTCCCCGGCCCCCTTCCTTCCGCTTAGCGTACAGCCTCAGGGTGCTGGACTTGGGGTGAAACCCTCCATGCATGGTAAGGAGCTTTCTTGTCTTTATGTCAGTGGCTTCTATCTCCTCCTTTGGCCAGCCTATTACCCCAGCAGGGTACCTGATCACGGGCAGGGCGTACGTGTTGATGGCCCGGATCTTGTTCTTACCATTCAGCTGACTCCTCAGGACTTGCCTGACCCTCTGCAGGTACTTGGTGGTTGCAGCCTTTCTAGCGGCCTCTTCATGGTTCCCATTGCCTGCGGGATCCCCAGGTACTTGTAACTGTCCTCTATGTCTGCAATGTTGCCTTCTGGTAGTTCAATCCCCTCAGTTCTGACTACCTTCCCTCTCTTTGTTACCATCCGACTACACTTCTCCAGTCCGAACGACATTCCAATGTCATTGCTGTATAGCCTGGTAGTGTGGATCAGTGAATCGATGTCTCGTTCACTCTTGGCATACAGCTTGATGTCATCCATGTACAGGAGGTGGCTGACAACTGCTCCGTTCCGTAGTCGGTATCCTAGCCAGTCTTGTTAATGATCTCACTGAGGGGGTTCAGGCCTATGCAGAACAGCAGTGGGACAGAGCATCTCCTTGGTAGATCCCGCACTTGATGGTGACTTGTGCTATGGGCTTGGAGTTGGCCTCTAGTGTTGTACGCCACATCCCCATTGAGTTCCTGATGAAGGCTCTTAGGGTCCCATTGATCTTGTACAATTCTAGGCATTCCAGTATCCAGCTGTGGGGCATTGAGTCATAGGCCTTCTTGTAATCAATCCAGGCAGTGCACAGGTTGGTCAGTCTGGTCTTGCAGTCTCGGCTGACTGTTCTGTCTACCAGTAGCTGGTGTTTTGCGCCTCTGGTATTCTTGCCAATTCCTTTCTGTGTCCCGCTCATGTATTGACCCATGTGCCTGTTCATCTTAGCCGATATGATGCCTGACAGGAGCTTCCATGTAGTACTGAGGCAGGTTATTGGTCGGTAGTTGGAGGGGACCGGTCCCTTCTTGGGGTCCTTGGGGATCAGGACCGTCCGACCTTCGGTTAGCCATTCCGGGTGTCTCTCGTTAACTAGCAGCTGGTTCATTTGTGCTGCCAGACGCTCGTGGAGTGCAGTCAGCTTCTTTAGCCAGTAGGCGTGAACCATGTCGGGCCCTGGTGCTGTCCAACTCTTCATACTGGAGACCCTTTCTTGGATATCTGCCACTGTGATGGTTACTGGACCCTGTTCAGGGAGGTCGCTGTGGTCTGCCCTCAGATCCACTAGCCACTGAGCATTGCCGTTATGGGTTGCGTCCTTCTCCCATATGCTCTTCCAGTATTGCTCCGTCTCCAGCCTTGGTGGTGCTGTTCTCTTATTGTTCCCTTGCCACTGAGAGTACACCTTTGCTGGTTCTGTGGAGAACAGCTGGTTTATTCTCCTGCCTTCTATCTCTCTGGTGTACCTCCTCAAGCGGCTGGCCAAGGCTGTGAGTCTTTGCTTGGCAGTTTCCAAGGCCTCAGGTATGGACAGCTTGCTGTATTTCTTATGCACCTTCTTTGTCGCACCTTTCTGCAACTCCGTTAGTTGGCTAACCTCCCTCCGTGCTACTTTGATCTTGCCCTCTAGCCTCCTTCTCCATGGAGGGTACTGCCCCTTGTGGCTGTTCAACTTGTAGCCAAGCATCTCACTGATCACTGCTGCCGTATTGTAGATCAGCTTGTTAGTGTCGGTAATCGTGGTTGTAGGTATCGTCCGTAGTGCTGCATTAACATCATCTAGCAGACCTTCTGAGGGTACTTCACGTAATCTTGGTAACCGGCTACGGGGGATACAGGTTTCAAGCTTGGCCATGATCCTATTTTTCAGGTCAGTTCCTCTCGCACTCAACGATCCTTCTCCTATCGCACTTGGGGCTATGTACCCAATCTCGGGTGGGGGTGATGATATCTCCCCCCTGACCTGGCGTCCTGACTCCTCCTTGCCGTAGCATTTGTGTTGTACCTCGTCAATCTCTAGCTGTGAGAGCAGTCCCTTCTTTCGAATGTTGGAACACTGAGCTACTAGTTGTTTCACCGTCATTGTGGATGTTGGATATCGAAGAATCCATATATATATATATATAATATAATTATAAGACGATGTCAGAGGAATTGGTGCACAAATTATCATCACTCACAGATCAGTGCTGTCGCTCTCTATACACAGTTCGCGCGATTGCAAAGTGAAAGCAAAAAAACAAGCGCAAATTCAAACGCGATTTCAATATGTCACATATTGACAGTGGCTCACCGATGCCAATGACATAATTACCCAGCTACATTTCTGAAAGAATGCAAAAGCATTGACATATATTTTTCCTTCCTACAATAGCCCGACGGGCAGGGCAGAGATAGATTTTGGTAGCCCGACTGAAAAAATCGCTAGCCCCGGGACGTCGGGCTAGCGATATTGCGAGCCCTGTATCTGATTGAGGAATCACTCATCTTTGGAAAAGAGAGTTTATTACAGAGAAATGTCTCTTTCCAAAATAAAAGCTATACTATCCGCTTCTTCTGGGCTATATTCTCAGCAGCATATTAAACATATAAGGAGAATCATGTGCTAACAGCTGTCTAAATGACTCGGCTAAAGTTAGTAGCATGCTTGTTGTTTTTGTCTTTGCACTAGGATGATGTCGGCGTAAATGTGCAGTCATATTCGTTGTGTTCCCACTAGTGCTTTCAGGTTAATCTCGTTGAAATGACCTTAACGCCACAACACGGCAAATCTCCGTTAACGAGCTACCGCCGATCGCCCCGTGCATGGGGCTAGACGGCCAACACGTTAACGAGCTAACTGCGCTAACACACTAGTTCCCACCCATGTAATTGAGCATTGCATGGCACATCCAACATACTGTTTTACTTTAGTCCATGACTCGCTTACCTTCAGGGTCATACGTCACATGAAAACCAAAATAATTCCAAACGCCAGATCTGAATGAGGGTGGGGGAGGTCCATGTTGCAAGGAGAGCTTAACTTCTGTCTCGCTAGCTTGCCCTGCGCTCTTCCTTCTGACGATGCTGTCTGTGTTGAGCGCTCAGTGGATCTGCGCTCGACAGTGCAGCCTAGGCGGAGTAGTCGAACCAGATTCACTGAGCGCTCAACACAGACAGCATCGTCAGAAGGAAAGTTGATAAAATAAATTACAAATTTTGTATTGTTCGATACATATGCGTACCGAACCGAAAGCACTGTATCGAACGGTTCAATATCGATACGAATATCGTTGCACCCCTA
>NW_024582480.1:1710100-1728633 GCF_018398535.1 Haplochromis burtoni
TATATATATATACTTTAACATGTGCTATACACAACTCAGATGTTTTTGAATAAAATATGACCTTCTAAATGATATAGTTCCAAATTATGTTTCTTCTTTTCAGTAACCGTGTAGATTTACACCACTTTAAAATGCTGAAATAACAAAAACTTTAACACCAGTCTATTTTGAGAACATGACTCTTCTGATTACTGTCTGCATTTGTACCACCGTGGACGCCGAGTACCAGAAGCTTTTCTAGTTAGTGAGACAAGAACTTCAAAGCACGCACAGCCATAAGTACTGTAATAAATGGACTCATCTCTCTTGATGCAATAAAATATTTTTTTATGAACGAAAAGAAAAAATTATTTTCAGTGTCTTTAAAGCAAAATGGAAACATCTTTTTCAAGTTCATGTATTTCCATCAGTTATGAGATAATCAGTTCATGACTCTAATGAATAAATTCCCATTCAGTGTTACTTGAGGGCACCGGGCATGTCACTGTGCCAGCCTTCAATGCAGCGTCAGCATGATGCTTCTGGTCATCAAAGAAGACATGAGGCCTGATCTTCTCCAGTGTGGGACCTTTCTTAGTCCGTCCCTCAAACACAATTTCATCAAGCTCCATACCACAGGTGTACAGAGTCTTTAAAGCTCTGTAGATGCCATAGTCCGCCTCTCGAGATGTCACAAGGTAGGTACAAATGGGAAAGTTTGTACCTATCAAATTCGTACCATTTGGATAATTTAGCTGATATCAGTTTATTTTAGTATAATCTATCTGAGATTTCAATGATTAAAAATCACAGAAACCCAACATAACTATATCCATATACACTCAACAAAAATATAAACGCAACACCTTTGTTACTGCTCCCATTCCCCATGGGATGGACGTAGAGACCTAAAATTCATTCCAGATACACAATATAACCATCCCTCCCAAACAGTGGTCACAAATCAGTCCAAATGTGTGGTAGTGGGCACATCTGCTATATTGAGATAATCCATCCCACCTCACAGGTGTGCCACATCAGGATGCTGATCTGACATCATGAGTAGTGCACAGGTGTACCTCAGACTGCCCACAACAAAAGGCCACCCTGGAATGTGCAGTTTTGTCTCACAGCAAAATGCCACAGATGCCACAAGCAATGAGGGAGCGTGCAATTGGCATGCTGACAGCAGGAATGTCAACCAGATCTGTCGCCCGTGCATTGAATGTTCATTTCTCAACCATAAGCACGTTGGAGAGGTGTGCGCTTCACGGATGAATCATGGTTCACATTGTTCAGGGCAGATGGCAGCTGAGAATGTCCCAGTTCTTGCATGGCCAGCATACTCACCGGACATGTCACCCATTGAGCATGTTCGGGATGTGCTTGACCGGCTATACGACAGCGTGTACCAGTTCCCACGAATATCCAACAACCTCGCACAGCCATTGAAGTGGAGTGGACCAACATTCCACAGGCCACAATTGACAATCTGATAGACTCCATGCGACGATGTGTTGCACTGCATGAGGCAAATGGTGGTCACACCAGATACTGACCGGTTCTGGGTCAGTATCTGGTGTGACCCCCAATAGCGCAAAAAACTGCACATCACACAGTGAGTCTTCAGAATCAGTTTTAGTAAGAATGAAAGAAATGATTTTTCTTTTAGCTCATGAACACAGTGTGATGATAAGTATTAGGCTGTACAAAAAGCTGCGGCTGGTAATGGACAGATGCGAGGTTATCGATGGTTACATCCTCGTGCAATAAAGAGGATGAATGTTGTATCACAAGACGGCTGATCAATTTGTTTCACTAACTCATCTAAATAAGGAATTTTCTTTAGCGGATATAGCGCATGTGGCAGTTTGTATTCAAACAGTAATGTCCATATCAACAACTTTTCTGTTGTGGCTCTAATACTCCGTCGTAGGATAAAGCCTCCCTGTCTTCTCTGTAGCTCAGTTACTTCATCTAACTGCTCGATCAGCTGTCTGGTGTTCTGAAGCCAGGAAATGATGATAATCAGAAAGAAAAAAAATAGCAATAAATGACATATTTACTGCTGCCAATTGGAAACAGTTGCAATAGTATCAGCGCCATGTAAAGCTTGGCTGAAATCTGAGTGCTGGTAATGCTGTTGTGTTTTTTTTTTAGAAAACACATGAACACGGTCAAATTGTGCAACTTTGAATAAAGCCCTATTAATGAAAAGCATTTTAAAGTTGTGTTCTGGTTATTTTTTATTATTTTGTTTATATTTTATTATTCTATTTATTTATCTGTTATTTGAAAATAATAATACATTGATCATTATTTTTATGTAATTGAGTACCAAGGCTGACATACTTGCTTTTTATAACTGGCAGAAATAAGGCGATCATCAAAGCTTGAAGTGAAAACACAAAGTCATACACACTGATTGTCGCACATGATACAAATTCTACTTCTAAGCATAAATTATTTAGATTTTTTTTTCACTGCATTTTATCTACTGATAAGAAAGTGATATCTTGCCATCTGGTTATAAATATTTCCGACATTAAAACTGTTGTGAATGACGAACTGGCATTTAATCTGACGCAAATCTCTCGTGAAGCTACAGCCACAAAGATACCGGTTTCTTTATTTTATACATGTGACCCTTTCGTAAATACTACTAACACCACCGCATTTACCAATATAAGCAAAGATAAGAAACACAAAAAACAGAAATCACTCTCCAGTTTGTGTTGCTCTCTGTCGCCCTCTGTTGTTCAGCTCTGAACCAAAAGTTTTGTTTCCGAGGAAATGAAACCTTGCTTGCTATAAAAATCAGCCCATTTCAGAGCAGACACAGGGCAGATAAAGACATGGACCCCGGTGAGTCATGTCTTGTTTTGATCCCTTCTGGGAGCTGCTGGTTTCACCTCAGCAGGAATAGCTGCAGGCTCCTACGCTGCAGGCATGATGTCGTCTGCTGCAGTTGCTAATGGAGGAGGAGTGGCAGCTGGAAGTGTGGCGGCTGCTTTACAGTCAGCAGGTAAATTAATAATTAGATGTTTCATTAGGATTTTAAATTGCAACAACATGCAAAAAGAAAAAGTTCATCAAAATATCATAATTTTAGATTAGATAATTGCCTCTGTTGTATGCTTTTGACAGCTTCTTTGTGTCATGGTGCTGCAGGTGCAGCTGGTCTGTCAGCTACTGCTGTTGCTGCTGTGGCTGGTGCTGGAGCAGCAGTGGGATGGTTGGTGAGTTTCATCAGCTGAAAATCATGAAGAACTCATATGTTTGCTTTATGCCAAAACTGGAAGTCTTGTTATTCTCTCAAGATTGTTTTTAATCATTGTGTTGTGTTTTCATGATGATAATTTTTATACATTTATATTAAAATTAACTATTATGGTGCAAAGCTTGTGTGTGTCATTAGTACAGCTAACTGTGTTCAATACACTTAATCCTTTGTGAAAGAGTAAAGGGATAAATGTGAGTGTTAAGTAGTTTTTGTCACGGTTCTGGGTCAGTTTGACCCAGTATTTTGAGGAGTTATGTTTTTGGTGTGTTTTTGCATTTTGGATTCTTTTCTTATTATGATGATAATGAAGATTATGACTCTATGTTTCGGTTATTCTTGTTTAGGGATTAGTTCGTAGGTTTTTGTGTTCTCATGTTTATTGCAGGTTTAGTTCAGTGTCTAGTCTATCTCTCTGTGTCGTGTCTGCGTGTTTGTTTAGTGGTGTCTTGTTTCCTGTTTTACTCTGAAGGTTCATGTTCCCGTCTTATGTCAGTGTTTCTAGCTTTGTTCCTCCTGTCTCATTAGGTCTTATTCCTCCCAGTGTGTTCCCTTCTGTCTCTAATTCCTTGATGACTGCCTCAGTGTATTTAAGCCCAGTGTGTCTTTGTGTCAGTGTCAGATCGTCTGTTATCCTCACCTCGTATTTTCGTAGTTTCCCTTGTTGTGACACTGTGTTTCATAGCCGGCTTAGTTACTCTTGTTTATAGTTTTTTCCATAGTTCCTTCACAGAGTGTCTTAGCCTTTTTAGTTTACACAGTGTTCTCTGTCTTCTTAGTTTTCCCAGTTTCAGTGTTCCCTAGTGTTTTTGTTATGCCTTCAGCCACAATAAAGGCTTGCCTTATTTTGGAAACCTAGTTCTGTCTCCACTGTGTCTGCTCTTGGGTCTACCTCATTCTTCACACCGGCGCGCCCCGCCATGACAGTACGATCTGACCATGTCAGACCCAGTGGACAGTCCAGACGAGATTGGGGAGGAGCTGCAACGGATCAGCCGGCTCATGACGCGCATCTGTGGGTGCACGGACCCCAGAGTGGTGTCCACTGGGTTGGCGGCCATTGACGCCATCCTCCAGAAGGCGCCGCAGCTCCGGCAGTTTCCCCAGCTTTTTGAGGCGTTCGACTCTCTGGCCCCCCTGAAGGAGGAGCTTCGCGCCCGCACGCTGGCCCAGAGGGTGTTAAACGCCGCCTCCGCACCTACGACTCCGACCCGTAAACGGTTGTCGTTGTCGTCACCGCTGTCAGAGTAGGGACTCTGAGGCTCACCGCTGCACCGCCATCGACTCACAGTTCGTCTCCGCCACTGTCAAGCTGCACAGCCCAGCGCACCGAGATGGTGGAGGCCACAGATTTCGACGACGATGAGCGACAGCAGGTATTGCTGGCTTTACGGGAGGACGAGCTTCGTTGGAAGCCCTGGCTCATTTCGGAGGAGGAACTCACACCTGTTGCACCGCCTCGGACCAGCCGCTCGCCCTCTCCACCCCGCTCGGACTTTACTTCACCTGCCTCTTTTCTGGCAAGGATGTGGGAGGACGACGAGGAGATCACCGCCACATCACCCTCTTCTTCGGTGGCTTCAGCATCCATCGTACCCACTTCCAGAAAGAACCGGCGTCAGCGCCGCCGTCGCACCGCGCTACCCCTGGGGGTGAGTGACTGTGTGTCTGTGTCTCATAATCCTTCTATAGAGAGGAGCGAGATGTGCATTGATTCGCCGGGGCCGGACACTATGACTGAATCATGTTCTGAGACTGACAGTACAGTGTTTAGTTGTTTAGAAAGACCTACTACGGAAATCATGGAGTCCGGCCTCTGTGAGCGGCAGCAAGCAGCTTGCACCCACGTAGAGGAGGAGCTCCGGGGAAAGCCGTGGCTCACCCCCGATTGTCAGCACATCTTTCGGGGATCACGCCTGGCTCTCGGGGGCCCTCGGAGCTGCCAGGGTCTGCCACCCCTCACTTCCCCAACAGCTAATGCTTCAGCCTCAGTGGTTTCTTCAAAGAAGAGGCGACATCCACGTCGCCGCAGCACCACGCAGCAGCTGGAGACTGGTTGAACTCTCGTTTCCTCTCGGACTCCGTTAATAATAGAGGTTAGTGACAATCTTTCGCCTCAAAGTCTTCCTAAGTTTCTGGAATGTGACTGTCATGAAGGGTTCGCAGACGCTCCAGAGATAAAGACAATTTCTACATGTGCTGGAGGAGCAATAGCGACCCAGTGCTCCTCAACACCACCCATTCTCTTAATAAACGATGAAAGTATTGATCACGAACTCATGTTTGGTGTGAAGGGTGGTGATATAACCTCTGGTCATGAGCGGTGTGACTTAAATAATGACACCCTGTCTGTACCCGGTGATCAATTGACTGTTCCTCAGCTCGTTCATCTTGTGACTCATCTACTTGTTATGAATTGTGTAAACCAGGAGAACAATTCAAAGCAACCTCTGAGTGATGCTCTCACTCCTGTACTCAACAAGCACAATTCACCTGAGTTTTGTTTTCCAGGTCAAGAGAACGGTAATGGCAATGTGGTTTATGTTCTGAACTCTAAAAGTGAATTGTGCCCCCCAGAAGAAGATGGGGGACACATGTCTGAACCATGTAGCTCCAGCACCCCTCAGGGCGCAGTGAATGCTGGGGCTGAGATCTGGGCCTCCGATACTGTCTCTAATGGTCATGTTTTACCGTCAGTTTGTGTAAATTTGGAATCATGTTCTTTTGTTTCTTCTAAATCATTTCAGGATGGTGTGTTGGTTGGGAGCACTACTGATATAGTAAGCTCAGAGTCTGCACCACCACTGGCAGCCACAGCTCTATTAGACTCTGTGTTAGCTGCACCTCCATTCATAGATGACTCAGAGTCTCTGTCTAAGTCAGCTTCTGGTGGGGGGCTAGCTGGGGAATGCAGGCCTGAGACTGCCAAATACCAGGCCGAGCCGCATGATTCCTGTCAGTCAGAGCGTAATGAGGCTTCAATCCCCTCTGACAGCGTCACTTTTGCTTCGTTTGTGCCTAATGTGTTCTCTGCTAAATCTAATGGCTCTGTCAAACCAATCACAGAAGAGTTTATTCAGACTCTTGGCGTTAACCTAGTGCCAGCCGTCCCATCAGAAGTAAGTGTAACTGCTGTATCTGTAAGCACAGACTCTGATCAGGTTACAAGTCCACCACATGACTGCAAAATGAACGTGAATGAGTCTTCTTTACCCAGTTGTGCCGACTTAATGGATGTCCAGGAACCTAGCCATGAACTGATTAATCATGTTTCTATGAACGGTTCAGTTATACACGCAGCTCATGTGGTCGAACTAGCCCCTTTGGTGACTGAAACCCTGTCACAGGTGAAGACTGTCACAAGACAACAACGTGACGTTTCTTTAGAGGAAATGAACTGTACTGAGAGCCTTGGGGGTCCAACTTTCGAACAGGGTTTTTCCATAACAGTTAACTTGCTTGCTAGGAATGGCAAAACTTCCGCTAGAGCTGATGCAGAGACTGTTACTGACTCTGGGCAATATTATGGGGTTGATGCTGCCTGTGTGTCCAAGATTAATCTATGTAATTCTGGTGAGGGTGAGGCAGCCAATCTGAGTTTGTGTTTTTCTGCTTCTGAGTTAAAAGAACCAAAGACTGAGAATAAAGACCCTGACTTTATGTTTGTGAAGGAAAATGAAAATATGAATTTGGACAATGACAGGCAGACCTCTGAAAGGAACACACACATAGTACTTGGCTGCGACACCACTTTTTCTCAGACTGCCATGGACATTTCTGTTCTGGGTTCTGAACCAGACGGTGAACAAATGAGTAATGTTTTCAGGGGCGATCTGGTGGGAAATGAATCGTGTGATGTTACATTAAATTTCCCAGAGAGTCAGCGGCATCTTTCTTCTGCCAGAGTAACGGCTCAGCCCCCTGTTCAGCTCTCTGTTTTGCCAGGGGTCTCCATAACTGCTCATCCTGCATCTGTAGCTGGATGCCTGGGTGTGCCACCTCGGCACCTCGCAGCACCCCCGCTGCTTCATGCCTCGTCAGCTGGAGGGCCCGAGGAGCCCGTCCAGCCACCTCTACCACCTGCGGCTCCGTCGCCTGCAGCACCTACGCCGTCGCCTGGTCCAGCTTCTGCTCCGCCTACGCCATCGCCTGGTCCAGCTCCGGCTGCCGCTTCCTCTCCGCCTGGTCCAGCTCCGCCTGGTCCAGCTCCGGCTGCCGCGCCACCTCGGGATCGCCGGCCACTTTCCAGGCCGGCCGCCGGACGTCATTGGTGTCGTGGACGGCCTCCTGATCTCTGTTGCCGCAGTCTTCCTCACGGCCGGCCTCCAGACCTGTTTTACTTTGGACTCCTGTGCTGCCGCCCGCATGGTCGTCCCCCAGAACTACTTGCCCGCCACCACCGTTGCCGCCCGCACGGTCGGCCCCCTGAACTTTTTGAGGCTCGTGTTGGCTTTAGTTTGATTTTGTCAGTTTTCCTGGACTCTCCTTGTTTTTTGTTGGTTTCCGTCCCTCCGTCCTGGACCCCCTCCGCCCGCCCTGGTCTGGTGCTGTGGTTTTGTTCTGTTTTTTCCTTTTGGGGCTGTCGGGGGCCAGCCCTTGGAGGGGGGGTACTGTCACGGTTCTGGGTCAGTTTGACCCAGTATTTTGAGGAGTTATGTTTTTGGTGTGTTTTTGCATTTTGGATTCTTTTCTTATTATGATGATAATGATGATTATGACTCTATGTTTCGGTTATTCTTGTTTAGGGATTCGTTTGTAGGTTTTTGTGTTCTCATGTTTATTGCAGGTTTAGTTCAGTGTCTAGTCTATCTCTCTGTGTCGTGTCTGCGTGTTTGTTTAGTGGTGTCTTGTTTCCTGTTTTACTCTGAAGGTTCATGTTCCCGTCTTATGTCAGTGTTTCTAGCTTTGTTCGTCCTGTCTCATTAGGTCTTATTCCTCCCAGTTGTGTTCTCCTTCTGTCTCTAATTCCTTGATGACTTCCTCAGTGTATTTAAGCCCAGTGTGTCTTTGTGTCAGTGTCAGATCGTCTGTTATCCTCACCTCGTATTTTCGTAGTTTCCCTTGTTGTGACACTGTGTTTCATAGCCGGCTTAGTTACTCTGTGTTTATAGTTTTTTTCCATAGTTCCTTCACAGAGTGTCTTAGCCTTTTTAGTTTACACAGTGTTCTCTGTCTTCTTAGTTTTCCCAGTTTCAGTGTTCCCTAGTGTTTTTGTTATGCCTTCAGCCACAATAAAGGCTTGCCTTATTTTGGAAACCTAGTTCTGTCTCCACTGTGTCTGCTCTTGGGTCTACCTCATTCTTCACACCGGCGCGCCCGCCGTGACAGTTTTAGTTTAAAAAGCTCATACAGGCTACTCCACCTTCTAATGTTACAGTCCCTTGGTGCCTTCTTTCCAGGCCTCTTAAATCATCCCAGGTGAACAAGTGCAATGATCAAGAGGGGAGCTGCTGCTAACTGGTGTGACTGATAAGATCTGACCTATAGTGCTTCTCAGGGTTTATCATATGAGGGAAAGCAGGGGATACACTTGGACTTCAATAAAAAAGCTGAACCAGACTTCCTGTATAGAGGTGCCCGTCCTGCAGATCAACAATCCAGCCTGTCTTATCAAAGCAAGAAACCTTCAGAGGTTGCAAAGGTACAGACATTCTGTATTTTTCACGAGTTGTCATTGCAGATTTCCATCCTCTATACTCAGTATACTGTTAATGCCTTTGTATCTTTTAATGCCTGTTTATGTCTTCATACTAGACACTATAAAGTTGGTGTGAAGGTGGAATTCAGTGAAGGAATCTAAGCATCATCAGCTTAACTTCAAATTCACCTCTATTTCACTTGATGTAACGTAACTCTGCTCACAGCCACTGTAATAGACGGGCTCATAGATGGACTTTTTAAAAAAATCTTAAACTTTAATTTACATTTGACCTTTTGTATTGTCTTTATTGTCTATCTGAGTACCTGAAGTTCTGTTTATTTAAGCCCTTTCTGTACAGTGCTTTGTGACTGCTTGTCTATGAAAAGTGCTTAATAAATAAACCTTACTTACTCTCTTTTGATTAACAGCACATATTTCAATAATAATACTTTGCATCTTCATCCTGAAATATTGTTTCTGTGTGAGGAAATCCAAGTCTGCTATTGCAGCTCTATCATATAGTACAGACTTTTTTTTTTTTTTACATAAAATATTTTTTATGAACATAATGTCACAAAAATGCTTTCATCACTTCTGCCATCCCTTCTGATCTGCTCATTCAGTTGTTGAAGTGGTTTGTTTTTCACTCAACAGTGAAAAGAAAACCATCAGCTGATTTTCACAAACAGCTGATTTACTAAGAAGCATTTGATAGAATTCAAAATTTATAAAACAGTGATACTGTAGAAAAAAACACAACAGACCACAGATGAGATAAAGATGTTTGCTTGTTAATTTATTTGCATTTATGAAATATTATGGAAACATACTTTTCAAGTTCACATATTTCCAGCAGTTATAAAATCCAATTAAAGGATTGCTATTTATTTTTAGTTTGGTAAGGCACCAGGCATGCCACTGTGCCGACCTCCAATGCAGCACCAACGTGACACTGCTGGTCATCAAAGAAGATGTGAGGCTTGATCCTCTGCAGTGTAGGACCTTTGTTAGCCCCTCCCACAAACACAGCTTCATCAAGCTCCAGACCCCAGGTGTGCAGAGTGTTTAAAGCTCTGTAGCCGTCACAGCCTGCCCCTCGAGATGTCACCAGGTAGGTACGAATGGGACACTTCTTGTACAGGCCTCTATTATGCAACTTTTTCTGCAGTTTTATTAAAACCTCCAAGAATCCTTTGAATGGTCCCTGAATAAAGAAAAGAGAAGAAGAGCAGAGACTCAACACATGACAATCTGGTCAAAGCAGGAAAGTGCATTTGGATAATTTAGCTGATATCAGTTTATTTGAATGTAATTAGCAAAGATTTTCTTTTCTATTATTAAATATATATTGCTTATAACAGTGCAGAAGGCCAACATAACTGTAACCATATAGTTAAATTAGCTGTTTTTTTGAAAAATATTAAAAGAAGATGAAATGTGTTTCTATCATCTATCTTTCATACCCTATTCATTCGAATTTCAACATTTTGCTCCTCATGCTTCAAGTATTCTTGTAGTCCACCACTCTTGAACACGAGCTCTGACTCATTAGAGAAGAGGACAGCGTCGCCATCAAAGGCAACACGCAGCTGATTCTCAGACTCTGTGATGATGTTTGTTGGGGTGAACATGATAGCAGCTGCTACACCTGATGCAGGGACATTCATTCACAGTAACACACATAGTCATTAAAGTACAACAGCAGAAACTGCACTTTGTCTTAAAATTAGCACCACATTTAACACTTTTACCTGCATTCAAAGCTTCCTGAACCTTCAACCCTGGTTCATCAGACAGGTACAGGTGGGTGTTGTTTTTTTTTAACTCATTCACAAGTTGATCTTCAGTCACAGGTAACAGAGTGATAAGTTCTCCCAGCCCTGCAAACAAGAAGGAATGAAAAGACTGCTGGACAATCTGATTTACCAAAACTGTTTAGATTCATCAGAGTAGTGTTACTATTACTTACTTATATCTATTATTTTTGTATTTTAGAGTACTTACACTTTCAAGTGTATTCTACTTTATAAGATTCTGTTTTAGTGTTTTTGTTGTCTTATTGTAAGCCTGTCATTAATCTATGTAAAAATTTGAAGGGCATGAAAAGTGCTGTACAAATGAAGCCTGAATGATTTAGAAAGGGTATTGGGGTAAACAAGAGTTGATCAGAATCACTTAGAAGTGGAAAGATTGTCTCAGTCTCAGTCTAATTGTTTCCATTTATCCATTTT
The DNA here is from genome assembly GCF_018398535.1 of Haplochromis burtoni. Taxonomy (NCBI): domain Eukaryota; kingdom Metazoa; phylum Chordata; class Actinopteri; order Cichliformes; family Cichlidae; genus Haplochromis; species Haplochromis burtoni. Next base: position 1,721,232 of record NW_024582480.1, read on the forward strand.
CTCAAAATTTAGAAGTTTCCTCATAAGACACATGTATTTGAAATAATAGTAAGTGTGTTTGGAGGTGTCATAAACTCACCGTGTTCACAGATGTGATCCATGAGAAAGTCTGATGATGAGCTGTCATTGATGAGTTTGACTTTAAAGAGCTCCTCACTGTCAGGGTAATGGTTTGTGAGTTCAGCATTGACTGCCTTCAGAGCCTGAGAGCAGGACAAGGAAGAGAAATTAAATTTGAGTGAATGTTAAGTAACTGTGTGAGTGCAGTATTTGTGTGCTGGTTTCTGTGGTGCTTTTTCTTATGTGGTATATTCTTATCTTTCACATAACCACTGCATGCAATTGAGTGTGTGTGTGTGTTTTCCCCTCATAATATATGACCTCAACAAATTTGAAGGCAGGGCCACAGCCCTGCTGTTCTTGCTTGAAGAGGAGTCCTGAAGACATGGCAATGGTGACGGGGATCTCTGGTTCAGGCTAAAGGAGAAAAAAATGTTTCCCACAATTCAATAAAGACATTCTTTTGCATAGTTTAAAAATAAATTGTCAACAATTTTCTTATTTGACCTCTGCACTCATACAGTATGTTATCTCACTATTTGCACTTCTTGCTTGCTGATTTAATGCTTTATCTGTACTTTTGTAGGAACTTGTTATGAATCAGTTTTCAACCTTAAATCTTTCTCTGTGTAGAAGATCTTGTCACGGTCTGCAGAGACAGGCCGTGCGGTGGTGTGTGTAATGGACCCAGGTGCGTACACAAGTGAGTAGACGGGAGTGAACTTAACAGAAAGCGAGCCTTTATTATGGCTGAAGACAAAGTGTACAAACAAAGCAGGGATAGCGTGACTAAACTAGACTATAACTAAACTGGGAAAACGAGTACTGTGACAAACTAAGAAGACTCAGAGACTATGATGATCACTGCAAAGACTGAGCAGGGAACCATGGAGGTGAGAACACAGACGACGCTACACAGACTACATGAAACACAGAGACTAAATACACATGAGGGATGATCAGGGGAAGTGGCCACACATGGGAGCACAGCTGACACACATGAACCTAACGACAGAACAGGAGAGGTGAAACTGAATACACTGACATTGAATACAGACTTTCAAAGTAAAACAGGAAACATGGAGATTAGACATGACATGAACTAAACATAACCATGCAGACATGACTCATGACAGGTAGACGCACGAACCAGGGAGACGGAGTACAGGGGAAGATGACAGAAGCGACAGCATGAACTTGACAACACAAGACACACAGACATAAACACATGAAGGGCAAGGGAGGCTTAATACAAGGGTGATATAATTACAAATGAGCTGGAATAACTTAATGAACCTAAACAAACAATAAACATCAAAATAGACTAAACACAAAACACTGGGTCGCACGACCCAGGACCATGACAGATCTTTTTATTCACTGAGCAGCGAGTTGCCACTACTGCCATTCAATTTTGTCTTCTGCTCTTGGGTCTGGTGTGATAACTCTTTATACTCTCCCACTTTCTGTTTCCCACATATTTTCCTAACAATCAATCTGAGAATCAATCTGAGTTAGTTAGTGAAAATCATCCTACAGAATTGTTTTTTAGTGACAAGGAAGGATATGATTTCTGTTCAACACATAAATATATTGTGGTGATGAGTAAGTAAACATCACACTGCATACTTTCATGCTCGTGCTTCCAGCATCTTGTTGTTAACACTCGTTTGCCGTTCACAAACACACATTACCAACAACAACAACACTGCAGGACCTAGTTCAGCTTTTAAGTCGGCGAGGTGTGATTGTGATGGTGCTCAGGTGTGTGCCGCCCCTGTAGTGGCACCACAGACCACGTCCTGCCACAGAGTATAAGGATGTTTAAAAGATGCTGCAGAAAGCTGCATCTGGTCAGACGGAAAAACACACAAACTCGGATGAGTGTGTGGCGGAGGTGTGGTTCCTGGCTCAGCTGCAGGGTAGGTGTGCTGCAGTGTATAAAAGGCCCCAAAGTTCATAGGTGAATTCTATTTGAGCTCTGATACCAGTGTTTGTAAGTTTGTATAAGTTTCTATACTGTTCATGTAGCATTCAACCTTCTGTTAGTTACAGTTACTAACAAGAAAATGTGGTGCGGTCGCGTTAAAATTTTCCAACAAACAGACGGCTGAAGCTGTATTCAGCTTACCGCACCTTATATCAGATTAAATAAGTAATCTGGGCGCTACAGCTTTACGCAGCTGTGCGCGCTCCTGCGGACGGCAATCACGATCACTGTCTAGCACAACACCTGGAGCTAAGGGGGCAAAACAATCGCATGAGTGCTGCTGTTTGACTGAGGAAGAATAAAGTAGTCGTGGTAAGCCAATCACACGACCACTTTAAGATGACAAAGCAACAAGGTGATATATACCAGTTTTTAAATTGTGTTGATAGGCCACGTAAAACCAGAGTCATGATAAACAATATATATGTGTGTTTTTTCCTCAATAGTTTCGTCATGTTTACTGTCTGAGCACAGCGCTAGCAAGCACTCTCTGCTTATGAGCAAAAAATAAAAAACACAAAACAAAAAACAGCCTGTTCGTGTTGGTGGAAAAATGAACCATGTCAACTAATCAAAAAAAATGGGCAACTTGACATTTGGTTGTTTAGGAAGAGGGGGAAGTTTTAGGAGTGACGGCGAGAGAGGGTGAGAGAGAAAGACAGCAGAAAAAGAGAGAGAGCGAGTTTTGAGATGTGAGAGATTTGTGATGTTTAGCATGTTTGGAGTGTGTAGTTAATGTGTTGTCTTCTGTAGTTAGCGTGTAGTGTTGGGGATGGTTTTGTGTTGTGTGTCAGAACAATGAGGCGACTGCTGTCTCCAGGTAGAAAATAGGAGCCTGACACCTCCTGCTGTCAGGCTTGTAATGTTGTCCTTTATAGTGGACAGAAATTATTATTTTGGAGTGGCACAAATAATTTGTGTGGCATCTTATTGAAACTGCAAATAACTTTGTTGTTTGCAAAACTTGTGCATTTGATTTTAAAATTGACAATTTATATTTGCATTTAAAGTTATGAAATATGATTCAATAAACATATTTGTGGTTGTTACAGTAAAAAAATATAACTTTTTCTACTCGGATTTTATGTTTTTTGTCTTATTTTAGATCAATTGTGTTAATACAGTATGTCAAAATGAAAACACAACTGTAAATTCAGACATGTGAGGTTGTGCTGAAAAGGATGATACCAAACAAGGCAAAGTAATTAGTTTTTAAAAGTGAAATGTAGAGGAAACATCAAATGTATTAAAAAATGACCAATTATACCCTGGACACCAGAGAGTTAAACAATTTTTTTAAGTAACGCAATAGTTACTTTTCAAGTAATTAATTACTTTTAGAATCTTGTAACTCAGTTACGAACTCACTTACTTTTTTGAAGAAGTAACTAGTAACTATAAATAATTACTTTTTCAAAGTAACTTGCCCAACACTGGGCACTATACAGTTGGTATGAAGGTGGAATTCAGAGAATGAATCTCAGCATCATCAGCAAAAATTCATATGAATCTGTGCTACACTTGATGTAACATAACTGTGACCTTTTAATCCATCACAGTGTAGCAAAATAACCTGTTTATCCTGCAGAGGATTTTCATGCAACGTTTAAATAACTCAGTTAGTGTACCACAGCATGTTTCACATTATTACTGCAGCAGCTGGCTGCTGCTAAACTAATTTCCCCTTGTGGGACAATAAAGAAATTGAATTGAATTGAATTGGTGTCGGTTACAGGAAGACAATTCACTGACTCTCTTCATAACTGTATATCTTTTTTATTATTCTTGATTACTTAACACAATTTTATACCTTATTTCAAAAGATGACGAAGTTATAGAAATATTCATTAAAACTGCTATAACAGACATATTTTCTTGTTAATAGTGCACAGTTTTCTGACATAGCGAAAAGAAAATCACAAAGGATGGCACGCCATCATCCACCAGCAGAGCATATCTTTCACTAAGTTGTTAAAACTACTACATAATTGCCACACACCAGCATATATTAATACATTAAAAACTGACTTACTGTAGAAGTTCTGCACTCACTCATCGTGCTTCTTAAAGATAGAAATAAACTTGAATTTCCTCTGTTTGCTGACTGCAGAACTGCTGTTCTTCCTTTTTATTCTAACTAGAAAAGCTACGTCATGATGCAGAACCTGTGGAGCCTTTGGACCCTGTTGCCATGCCATTTGTATTGATTAGTGATGTTCGATTCGTAAACGAATCGTTCAATACTCAAGAATCACTTTACTGACTCGTGAATCATGATTCACAAGCGCAACTGACTCACTGACTCATCCCTGTTGCTGTTAGAAAACTAATTCCATTAGTAGAAATATATCTATCTTATAATTAAAATTGTGGGGGGAAAAACCAACAGCCAGTTTCTTAACAAAAACATTTCTGCTCTGAACTAGAAGAAAAAACCCTGAGTAGAAGCTCACATCAAGACAATAGCTCTTCAGTTCACAGTAGCATCGCTTAGCTAGCATGCTAACAGCACATTTGAGTTACTCACCCCCTCCCCTGCTGTGCTGAATCATAGCATAAGGCGAATCACTCACTCACTCACCCCCTCCCTCCTGGCTCACAGCTCATACGAGTTGAACGAATCACTGACTTACTCATCCCCTCCCTTGCTAGGCTGAATCATAGGGTAAGGCGAATCACTCACTCACTCACTCACCCCTTCCTTTGCTGTGCTGAATCACTCACCCCCTCCCTCCTGGCTCACAGCTCAAACGAGTTGAACGAATCACTGGCTGTATCCCAATTCAGGGTCTGCAGCCTTAAAGTACGCAGCCTCAACGGTCCTCAAGGGCCGCGTACTCAAAGACCGCTAAGGCCGGAAGTGCGAGGCTTGTGAAATGGGATGGTCTAGCCTCCGTTGCGCTGCCCAGGTTGTCTAGCAACCATGATAGCTGGAAACGTGTGGTTGACAGAAATGAAGGAGAACATATTTTGTTTGTTAGTTTGTTTCTACATGAGCTCTGTGTGATTTAATAAGTATCTAAGGCTGAGACCACAGGACTGTAAAACATGATTGTTGGGCTTCATTTCTGTACTGAACAGTCATTTAAGATAAAGAGAGAGGGACAGACTATAACAGGTTTTACTGTAGCAGACAGTGAGAGAGAGTTATCTATGTAGGACAACTAGCATGTTTCATATTTGCTTGAGCAGCAGAGATGCTAGCTTTAACGGAAGCGTGTAAAGCTGTAGAGAGACAATATACACTGATAGGCAGTATATTTGCTACTGTACATTTCTTTGTAGTGCAGTGAGTGAGACGAGGTGTGACAACCTCTACAGGGAAACCTGTAGAACACACCAAACTCTTGCAAAATCTGCTGGAGGCAGTGTTATTAACCAGTGGAATTGCCGTTTGTAAATGTGCAGCACACATGTGAGGGAAAGATCCAGTTGCATTAGGGAAAGTTTTTGCAGATAAGATCACAAAAGAGGCAGCTGTAGTTAAACATGGTGTTAACCTTTTATCAGTACAGCATCAGCAGACATGTAGGCCCACTCACCTACTGCAGGAAAACAGTTGTGACTTACAGAGGGAGCAAGCTTGCAGGATGATTTTTTATCTGTGTGATACACCAGTACTGTCTATAATTTGTATAAGACTGCTGCTATATTGAGCCATTGGCTATGCCATGTCTCAAACAGGAGGGAGATGAGCAGTCGTTATACTCACTCTAGGATTATTAAATACTTTAAAAAAAAAACTTTTTGCATGCAGAGAGAACTAATGGAACAGTAAAGTTAAGATTTAGGAAGACAGGCAGGACATGGTTAGACTGTATAGAATAAGTACATGAGGATTACTCCAGCAGAGAATGGTCTGACTCTTTGAGATTACACATGTTAGAGCATTTAGAGTTCTAGTCTTCTGTAGTGATGATAGAAAAGCAGAAGAGAGAGCATATTAGCAGATTAGATGCTTGAAAATGTTTAAAAGTAAAGTAGTCATGAGAACAAATGATCTGCCAGATGATTCTGTTTCTCTGCAGGAGCAGAGTCTGAAGTCTGGAGATTGGATGTTGATAAGGCCATGGAGAGGAAGTGCTGGTCCAGTCCATGGTGGAAAGGTCCCTATCGGGTGCTGCTGACAACGACCACAGCAGTGAAGATTGCTGGAAGGAACACTTGGATATATCAAGCGCACTGCAAGAAGGTGACACACATCCAGGCCAGCTCAGAGTAAGTGGCAGGAAGACCGGGAACAAAGGGTGGGGAAAGCCTCCAGGGCCCCTCGTCTCAATCCGGTGAAAAAACCAACTGAGCCACAGGTACTCATCAGAATGGCTGGGAATGTGCTGTGCATCTTCTTGAGCCTGTGGACCCTGAGTGGGATGACAGGGAGCGCACTGGAACAGAGCAAACCACACCCAGTACCCGCATGGGTTTTCAACAACTACTGGTGGCAGTTTAAGAACACAACCGCTCACATAAAGAACGAGACCAATGGTTATGCTTGTGATGCCACTGGCTACACATTCTTCTGGACTGTGGCCATATAGCATCACTGAGAGCGAGACAGTTTGTTTGGTTGCTTTAGCAACACATCCAGGAACACTGCCAACTTTTCAACTGCTCTGAACCTGAATGGAAGGTTGATTCACCAGTAGCTGGGAAGGTGAACTGCTCTGGTAAGACAGACCTGCTCATCTGACTTAAAGAATATCAAATCAAATCAAATCAAATCACTTCTATTGTCACATCACATGTGCAGGTGCACTGGTACAGCACATGTGAGTGAAATTCTTGTGTGTGAGCTTCACAAGCAACAGAGTTGTGCAAAATACAATAATGTAAACAAGCAAAATACAAGAATGGCTACATCTGAAACTAATAAATATATGTACAATATATAATAGTATATGCATTTCTGGATGTGTATACTAAATATTTTTCTGTGTGTGTGTGTGTGTGTGTGTGTGTGTGTGTGTGTACACATATTTTACAAATTAAATAGAGTAAACAATAAATAAAATATATAAAAATATACAGAGTTGAGACATGTGCAAAACAGTGGCGTTACTGTACAGTATGGAGTGCATAATGTTAAAGTTCCAGTAGTGAAGCTGAGGTGTCTATGACGTGTTCAGCAGTCTGATGGCCTGATGGAAAAAGCTGTCTCTCAGTCTGCTGGTACGGGACTGGATGCTGCAGAACCTCCTTCCTGATGGAAGCAGTCTGAACAGTTTATGGCTGGGGTGACTGGAGTCCTTGATGATCCTCCCCGCTTTCCTCAGGCACCGCTTCCTGTAGATGTCTTGGAGGGAGGGAATCTCATGACTCATGAATATGACTTGTAGCAGGACATTATTTAGT
>NW_024582480.1:1753499-1757453 GCF_018398535.1 Haplochromis burtoni
TAAACGAACTGGAAACAGGCCAATTGCCTATGTGTATGAAGGACAATGGATTAGTCCAAGTTGGAGATTTACCATGGAACATGGCAACATCACCTATTCTTTTGTCTTCTGCAAGAAGGATGTAAACAGAGAAGGTTTTTGTCTACGTTTACATCATGAACACTTGAGGTTTTGAGCCAAGAAGATCAAAACAGCTTGATCCAATTTCCTTTACAAAGCTTTTTCTGTGGTGACAACAGGACAGGAGAAGAGTTGTAAATGCAGATTATTCACCAGTTGACTCTAACCCCCACAGGATGCCTACAGTGAGAAAATTTGGGGAGTTAATAGGAGTCATAAAGAAGGGTGTTCACCAGGCTGCAGCTTTGAAGCTAGCTGAGAGCCACATGGACAGACAATAAAGTCAACTGATGTGTTTAAATACATATGTCTATATACAGTTGGATTGTAGTGACATATGATTTTTGAGAATGATGATTCTTCTTGTTCGACTTTTGACATTCAGTTGTTTACTTGCAGAAATACATAATGAATCGCACGACAGGAGTAGATCCGCCACAAGGCTGGATAGGTTGGTTACTGTCTGGTCCTTGGTGGCATCTTCTTTTGAAAATATTAATTCCTGTTTTTGTATTGTTGATACTGATTTGCTTATGTATAGGATGCATTTTACCTTGTTTAAGATCAATGCTGACTAAGATGATTTCCAATACATTTTTTAAGTGATCTAGTAGCTCTGTTTGGAAGTTCAGTTAACGCTAGAAATGTGTTTTGGAGGTTCTACGTGTTTTGTCTCTAAGGACCACCGCATATACTTATATATAAACATATATAAATAAAACCAACTTTTTTTTACATTAGTAATTCCTTTTGTGCATAATTTTATATTATTGTTAATAATAAATTAATTAAAGCAACAAAACAACCTGAAGAGCCGGTTGGGAGCCAAAAGAGCCGGTTCTCTAATAAGAGCCGGAAATCCCATCACTAATATTTTCATACAGCATATTGAGATTTGTCACTGGAGGAAACATTTGTAGGCCAGTGTATGTTTGTTCAACCTGTAAATCTTCATATTTCACAGTCACGTTACACATAGTTGAGATCACCCAACCCACTGCTCTAATGCAAGAAGGAATTTCCTCTTAAGCAAACAGAACATACAACAAAAGAAAAAACAGGTCACTCAAACTAACCTGCCTTGACAAATTAAAAGTAGCAGAACTTGTTTTGAAGTAAGAAGAAAAGGCCCTCAAGGCAAATTCTCACGAGGGCCTAAGAGTACATCTTTCACCATCTTACAATACTGTGATTGCAGCCATTCCCCAACTCTCTGTCAATGGTACTCATGGCCAATGATCAGTGGGATTTGATCAATGGTTGTTGATCAATGGTCATGAGAATTTGCATAATCATGATGAAGGAACTGACCTCCCAGCCCATTGTTCCTTCAGTGGTGCTAGTTTCAGTCATTATGCAAATGTACTGTTTATAAGATTGGGGAAACCTGCAGTCAGCTGAGACTGAAGAAGTCACTTGGATGAGTGATGAAACGTTTCTCCCACAAAACGCTACGTCCAGATGAACACAACCAACTTTTGGGGATTTACTTACCTGAATGAGCATGCATCAAGAGGTTTTAACCCACTTTGGCAAGGACTGCCTAAAGCTAAATTTAAAAGCAGAAAATTAGAGGCCATCCAGGCCTTTATGTTTATGTGTGTTATCTGGCTTCATGGATAGATAAAGTTGGGTGTCATCTGTATAGCAGTGAAAATGTATGCTATGCGTTCTTATGATGATAATAATACAGTACACTATGATATCAGCAGGACTGAAGTGATATCTATTTATTAGGCACAACTGGAAGTCTTGTTATTCTGCTAAAGTTTTTTCCCACCAGTTTTTGCAAACACTTTAGAAAATTATATTAGCTTCAATAAAAATCATTTAAACATTTGCAATGTTTATTACCTCATTGTCTTACTTTAAACTAATTATTACAACAATACAAAGTTTTAAACTTTAGGTGATCTCAGTTATAATATTGTATTAAAGCATTATTGCAACTAATTGTACTATTAGCCATCAATACAAGGACGAGACAGCTTTAAAGATGGAATACAGATAAGGCAGGTTTAAGGGTGCAGTGAGAACTGAACATAACTGGCATCTCTTTAGTTTTTCTCTCTCTTTCAGTTTACAGTTAAAATGAAGACTGGCCATTTTAATGTCACCTCACAGATTATCATCATCACCAGGAGACCAAGATAACAATGAAAGATTACTGAACATCTGTTTTGTTGATTTGTTTGTGGCATTTTCTTTCAGCTGTCTTGTGTAACAGTTTCCAAAATGCTGATAGATTTTCACTAAGTGCAGCCAACACCTATGATACTCTCAGAGGTTGGGGAAACAGTAAGTCAATTTTAGTCAAATTTACTTGAGCATACAGTCAGTTATATTCAGGTGTGTTGCATCAGGGACACATGGAAAAGTTTCAGGACACCGGCCCTCAAGGACTGGAGTTTGACACCCCTGTCCTACATAGTCTCCCGTCAGAGTTGTGGCTCTGTAAGAGTGATAGATTTATGGACTATAGAAACATATGATATTGTTACTGTGCTTTACATTAAGTTGTTTACAATAAAAGCAAGGAAACACTTATTTTTGCATGACTTTTAATTTTCACATTGAATTAATGAAGAGAATAAAGGCACCATATCAGTTGTTTTTTGTTTTTGTTTTTAATGATGGATAAAATCTGAATGAAATTTTTATGAACCATTTTTGTAACTTAATTCTCAAAATATGCTTTAATCTCAGTGTTCGACATTCACACATAAGAATAACGTTTCATCCAGGCGATTAAAATTTGTCACAGGAGAAAACATTTGTAGGTCAGTTTCTGTCTTTTAACGTGTTAATCTTCATAAACCACAGTCACGTTACACACAGTTGAGAGCACCCAAGCCGCTGCTCCGCCAAAACTGCCAAATAATGCAGTGGCAGCCCATGACAAACCTGCTGCACCTACAGTGAAATCATGTTAGACACTATTAGCTCTATTAGCTTATTCAACATGAGCAAAGCTTTTAGAGAGAGAGAGAGATAATATATAGTAAATTATTCGGTTTACCTGCTGACTGCAAAACAGCCACTGCACTTCCTGCTGCCACTCCTCCTCCATTGGCCACAGCAGCTGCAGACATCATGCTTGCAGCGTAGGAGCCTGCAGCTATTCCTGCTGAGGTGAAACCAGCAGCTCCCAGAAGAGCAGGAGTCAGAATCACAGTTCCACCAGCTCCTAAAAAAACCCCAAAAAACATATATTAAAGATTTTCATTTCAAAATTATGCTGTGGTTAATGTCATGGCATACCTGCAGACACAAGGACCGTCTTGCCTGTTAAGGAAATACAAAAAGATGTCAAATAAATTCTTTACAATAATAATAATAATAATAATTCATATCCACTGTATAATGGGATAACACTGTTATTAAAAAAATAGACTCACATATTTCTTCCCATTCCATGTCTGTGCTTTCAAAGATAACATTCAAATGACACCAAGAGCTCAACTGCACAAACCTGATGTATGTTATTTACTTTACTTCCAAGAACTACCCCTCCCATTTATCAAATATGAACAGAGGAGGAGGAGCACAGGGATGTACCTTAAAAAAATAACACAGGCATGTACAGGGAGTGCAGAATTATTAGGCAAGTTGTATTTCTGAGGAATAATTTTATTATTGAACAACAACCATGTTCTCAATGAACCCAAAAACTCATTAATATCAAAGCTGAATGTTTTTGGAAGTAGTTTTTAGTTTGTTTTTAGTTTTAGCTATTTTAGGGGGATATCTGTGTGTGCAGGTGACTATTACTGTGCATAATTATTAGGCAACTTAACAAAAAACAAATATATACCCATTTCAATTATTGTTTTT
>NW_024582480.1:1757478-1767136 GCF_018398535.1 Haplochromis burtoni
AGTAAGTGTCTGAAGAAAAGCTCCCACGGTTGTCATCAGAGTTTGTGAAATTGTGCTTCAGAATCGGTTTTAGTAAGAAAGAAAGAAATGATTTTTCTTTAAGCTCATGAACACAGTGTGATGATAAGTGTTAGGCTGTACAAAAAGCTGCGGCTGGTAATGGACAGATGCGAGGTTATCGATGGTTACATCCTCGTGCAATAAAGAGGATGAATGTTGTATCACAAGACGGCTGATCAATTTGTTTCACTAACTCATCTAAATAAGGAATTTTCTTTAGCGGATATAGCGCATGTGGCAGCTTGTGTTCAAACAGTAATGTCCATATCAACAACATTTCTGTTGTGGCTCTAATACTCCGTCGTAGGATAAAGCCTCCCTCTCTCCTCTGCAGCTCAGTTACTTCATCTAACTGACTGATCAGCTGTCTGGTGTTCTGAAGCCTGTTTTCTCTCTGCAGGTATGGCAGGTCTGTCTGGGGCCGCCACCGCAGCCGTGGGTACTGTTGGAGGGGCTGTGGAGGATTTGTGGCTAGCTCTCATCTGAGACCAGGAAATTATGATAATCAGAAAGAAAAAAAAAATAGTAATAAATGACATATTTACTGCTGCCAATTGGAAACAGTTGCAATAGTATCAGCGTCATGCTTCAGAAAGCTTGGCTGAAACTCTAGTGCTGGTAATGCTGTGGTGTTTTATTACAAAACACATGAGACACGGTACAAATTGTGCAACTTTTAAATAAAGCCCTAATAATGAAAAGCATTTTAAAGTTGTGTTCTGGTTATTTTTATTATTTTGTTTATATTTTATTATTCTTACTGTATAAAATACAATACATTGATCATTATTTTTATGTAATTGAGTACCAAGGCTGACATACTTGCTTTTTATAACTGGCAGAAATAAGGCGATCATCAAAGCTTGAAGTGAAAACACAAAGTCATACACACTGATTGTCGCACATGATACAAATTCTACTTCTAAGCATAAATTATTTAGATTTTTTTTCACTGCATTATTACTACTGATAAGAAAGTGATATTTGCCATGCTGGTTATAAATAGTCTGCTAAAAAACTGATTAAAACTCATTTAAACTATGGGTAATGACGTCGTTGCATTTAATCATGCAAATCTCTCATGATTGAAATCAACGCATTTTTTGTTTTATTTTATTTTATGCTATATAGAACTTTCCTTCAGAGCTACGGTCACAAACACTGGTTTCTTTATTTTATACATGTGACCACTTCATAAACGAAACACAAAAATACAGATACAGTTTGTGTTGCTCTCTGTCGCCCTCGGTTGTTCAGCTCTGAACATAAGGTTTTGTTACTGAGGAAAGGAAACCTTGCTTGCTATAAAAATCAGCCCATTTCAGAGCAGACGCAGGACAGAGGAGCAGTGGCAGCTGGACGTGTGGTGGCTGTTTTGCAGTCAGCAGGTAAATAAATACTTAGATGTTTCATTAGGATTTTAACTTGTAACAAAGAAAAAGTTCATGAAAATATCATAATCTTAGATTAGATAATGACACTATGCTCTATCATTATAATAGTACATATAACAATGACATAATCAATGATCTAATTAATGATAACAATAACTGTGAATAATGATTCAGTTCATTTTAATTGTATTTATACAGCGCTAAATCACAACAACAGTTGCTGAGTAACTGAGTCCCAGGGCTGACATACTTGTTATACTTGCTATAGAAATAAAGCGATCACCAAAGCTTGAAGTGAAAACACAAAGTCGGACACACTCGAGTGTCGCACATGATACAAATTCTACTTGTAAGCACAAATTGTTTGGATTTTGTTTTATCAGTGCATTATATGCACTGATAACAAAGTGACATATTACCATCTGGTTATAAATTGATGGTCTGCCAAAAACTAATTTCTGACATTTAAACTGTTGTGAATGACACACTGGCGTTTAATCTGATGCAAATTTCTCATGAACGAAATCAAAAATTATTTATTTTATTTTATGCTATAAAGAACATTTCTTTCAGAAGCTACAGCCACAAAGACACTGGTTTCTTTATTTTATATATGTGACCACTTCATAAATCCTACTAACACCACGGCATTTACCAATATAAGCAAAGATAAGAAACACAAAAAGTGAGGAGAAATGACTCTTCAGTTTGTGTGGCTCTCTGTCGCCCTCTGTTTTTCAGCTGTGAACATAAAGTTTTGTTTCCGAGGAAAGGAAACCTTTCTTGCTATAAAAATCATCCCATTTCAGAGCAGACGCAGAGCAGATAAAGACATGGACCCCGGTGAGTCATTTGAGTTGCTGTGCATGAATCGTCTTTGATAAAAAAATTATGGAATGTTAATGTGTGTTCTTATGTTGTGTTGTAGTGACAGCTGTGTGCAGTGCTGCAGGAGCAGGTAAGCACTTTATTTAATTTTAACTCATTTGAATCAAAGCCTGATCCATGTCTGATCCATGTCTTCTTCCTGCAGTAGGTGCCGTAGTCGCTGCTCCTGCTCTTCTGGGAGCTGCTGGTTTCACCTCAGCAGGAATAGCTGCAGGCTCCTACGCTGCAAGCATGATGTCTGCAGCTGCTGTGGCCAATGGAGGAGGAGTGGCAGCAGGAAGTGCAGTGGCTGTTTTGCAGTCAGCAGGTAAAAATAAATAAATAAATATTTTACCAGCAATTACTCAAAAACCTTTATTATAAACCTGAAATATCCCAGAAACAATAACATGTGACTGTGCTGCAGTGAGGATAATACGACGGACTATTAGGTCCACGTAAAGAAAAATATTATCAATCATTTTGAGAATAAAGTCGAAATGTGGAGATTACAAGTGTCTGAAGAAAAGCTCCCACGGTTGCTACTGTATGTCATCAGAGTTTGTGAAATTGTGCTTCAGAATCGGTTTTAGTAAGAAAGAAAGAAATGATTTTTCTTTAAGCTCATGAACACAGTGTGATGATAAGTGTTAGGCTGTACAAAAAGCTGCGGCTGGTAATGGACAGATGCGAGGTTATCGATGGTTACATCCTCGTGCAATAAAGAGGATGAATGTTGTATCACAAGACGGCTGATCAATTTGTTTCACTAACTCATCTAAATAAGGAATTTTCTTTAGCGGATATAGCGCATGTGGCAGCTTGTGTTCAAACAGTAATGTCCATATCAACAACATTTCTGTTGTGGCTCTAATACTCCGTCGTAGGATAAAGCCTCCCTCTCTCCTCTGCAGCTCAGTTACTTCATCTAACTGCTTGATCAGCTGTCTGGTGTTCTGAAGCCTGTTTTCTCTCTGCAGGTATGGCAGGTCTGTCTGGGGCCGCCACCGCAGCCGTGGGTACTGTTGGAGGGGCTGTTGGAGGATTGGTGGCTGCTCTCATCTGAGACCAGGAAATTATGATAATCAGAAAGAAAAAAACAATAATAGTAATAAATGACATATTTACTGCTGCCAATTGGAAACAGTTGCAATAGTATCAGCGTCATGCTTCAGCAAAGCTTGGCTGAAACTTGCTTGCTGGTAATGCTGTGGTGTTTTATTACAAAACACATGGACACGGACAAATTGTGCAATTTTAAATAAAGCCCTAATAAAATACTGAAAAACGTTTTAAAGTTGTGTTTTGTTTATTTGCATTATTATGGTTATATGTTATTATTTATTTATGTATGTGTTATCTTAAAAAAATAAGACATGTATCATTATTTTTATATAACTGAGTCCCAAGGCTGACATACTTGCTATAAAAATAAAGCGATCACCAAAGCTTGAAGTGAAAACACAAAGTCGGACACACTCGAGTGTCGCACATGATACAAATTCTACTTGTAAGCACAAATTGTTTGGATTTTGTTTTATCAGTGCATTATTATGCACTGATAACAAAGTGACATATTACCATCTGGTTATAAATTGATGGTCTGCCAAAAACTAATTTCTGACATTTAAACTGTTGTGAATGACACACTGGCGTTTAATCTGATGCAAATTTCTCATGAACGAAATCAAAAATTATTTATTTTATTTTATGCTATAAAGAACATTTCTTTCAGACGCTACGGTCACAAACACTGGTTTCTTTATTTTATACATGTGACCACTTCATAAACGAAACACAAAAATACAGATACAGTTTGTGTTGCTCTCTGTCGCCCTCGGTTGTTCAGCTCTGAACATAAGGTTTTGTTACTGAGGAAAGGAAACCTTGCTTGCTATAAAAATCAGCCCATTTCAGAGCAGACGCAGGACAGAGGAGCAGTGGCAGCTGGACGTGTGGTGGCTGTTTTGCAGTCAGCAGGTAAATAAATACTTAGATGTTTCATTAGGATTTTAACTTGTAACAAAGAAAAAGTTCATGAAAATATCATAATCTTAGATTAGATAATGACACTATGCTCTATCATTATAATAGTACATATAACAATGACATAATCAATGATCTAATTAATGATAACAATAACTGTGAATAATGATTCAGTTCATTTTAATTGTATTTATACAGCGCTAAATCACAACAACAGTTGCTGAGTAACTGAGTCCCAGGGCTGACATACTTGTTATACTTGCTATAGAAATAAAGCGATCACCAAAGCTTGAAGTGAAAACACAAAGTCGGACACACTCGAGTGTCGCACATGATACAAATTCTACTTGTAAGCACAAATTGTTTGGATTTTGTTTTATCAGTGCATAATAATGCACTGATAACAAAGTGACATATTACCATCTGGTTATAAATTGATGGTCTGCCAAAAACTAATTTCTGACATTTAAACTGTTGTGAATGACACAGTGGCGTTTAATCTGATGCAAATTTCTCATGAACGAAATCAAAAATTATTTATTTTATTTTATGCTATAAAGAACATTTCTTTCAGAAGCTACAGCCACAAAGACACTGGTTTCTTTATTTTATACATGTGACCACTTCATAAATCCTACTAACACCACGGCATTTACCAATATAAGCAAAGATAAGAAACACAAAAAGTGAGGAGAAATGACTCTTCAGTTTGTGTGGCTCTCTGTCGCCCTCTGTTTTTCAGCTGTGAACATAAAGTTTTGTTTCCGAGGAAAGGAAACCTTTCTTGCTATAAAAATCACCCATTTCAGAGCAGAAACAGGGCAGATAAAGACATGGACCCCGGTGAGTCATTTGAGTTGCTGTGCATGAATCGTCTTTGATAAAAAAAAGGAAAGATGTTAATGTGTGTTCTTATGTTGTGTTGTAGTGACAGCTGTGTGCAGTGCTGCAGGAGCAGGTAAGCACTTTATTTAATTTTAACTCATTTGAATCAAAGCCCTGATCCATGTCTGATCCATGTCTTCTTCCTGCAGTAGGTGCCGTAGTCGCTGCTCCTGCTCTTCTGGGAGCTGCTGGTTTCACCTCAGCAGGAATAGCTGCAGGCTCCTACGCTGCAAGCATGATGTCTGCGCTGCTGTGCAATGGAGGAGGAGTGGCAGCAGGAAGTGGTGGCTGTTTTGCAGTCAGCAGGTAAAATAAATAAATAAATATTTTACCAGCAATTACTCAAAAACCTTTATTATAAACCTGAAATATCCCAGAAACAATAACATGTGACTGTGCTGCAGTGAGGATAATACGACGGACTATTAGGTCCACGTAAAGAAAAATATTATCAATCATTTTGAGAATAAAGTCGAAATGTGGAGATTACAAGTGTCTGAAGAAAAGCTCCCACGGTTGCTACTGTATGTCATCAGAGTTTGTGAAATTGTGCTTCAGAATCGGTTTTAGTAAGAAAGAAAGAAATGATTTTTCTTTAAGCTCATGAACACAGTGTGATGATAAGTGTTAGGCTGTACAAAAAGCTGCGGCTGGTAATGGACAGATGCGAGGTTATCGATGGTTACATCCTCGTGCAATAAAGAGGATGAATGTTGTATCACAAGACGGCTGATCAATTTGTTTCACTAACTCATCTAAATAAGGAATTTTCTTTAGCGGATATAGCGCATGTGGCAGCTTGTGTTCAAACAGTAATGTCCATATCAACAACATTTCTGTTGTGGCTCTAATACTCCGTCGTAGGATAAAGCCTCCCTCTCTCCTCTGCAGCTCAGTTACTTCATCTAACTGCTTGATCAGCTGTCTGGTGTTCTGAAGCCTGTTTTCTCTCTGCAGGTATGGCAGGTCTGTCTGGGGCCGCCACCGCAGCCGTGGGTACTGTTGGAGGGGCTGTTGGAGGATTGGTGGCTGCTCTCATCTGAGACCAGGAAATTATGATAATCAGAAAGAAAAAAACAATAATAGTAATAAATGACATATTTACTGCTGCCAATTGGAAACAGTTGCAATAGTATCAGCGTCATGCTTCAGCAAAGCTTGGCTGAAACTTGCTTGCTGGTAATGCTGTGGTGTTTTATTACAAAACACATGGACACGGACAAATTGTGCAATTTTAAATAAAGCCCTAATAAAATACTGAAAAACGTTTTAAAGTTGTGTTTTGTTTATTTGCATTATTATGGTTATATGTTATTATTTATTTATGTATGTGTTATCTTAAAAAAATAAGACATGTATCATTATTTTTATATAACTGAGTCCCAAGGCTGACATACTTGCTATAAAAATAAAGCGATCACCAAAGCTTGAAGTGAAAACACAAAGTTGGACACACTGAGTGTTGCACATGATACAAATTCTACCTGTAAGCATAAATTTTGAGATTTTATTTTTTACTGCATTATTATGACTGATAACAAAGTGACATATTACCATCTGGTTATAAATTGATGGTCTGCCAAAAACTAATTTCGACATTTAAACTGTTGTGAATGACACACTGGCGTTTAATCTGATGCAAATTTCTCATGAACGAAATCAAAAATTATTTATTTTATTTTATGCTATAAAGAACATTTCTTTCAGACGCTACGGTCACAAACACTGGTTTCTTTATTTTATACATGTGACCACTTCATAAACGAAACACAAAAATACAGATACAGTTTGTGTTGCTCTCTGTCGCCCTCGGTTGTTCAGCTCTGAACATAAGGTTTTGTTACTGAGGAAAGGAAACCTTGCTTGCTATAAAAATCAGCCCATTTCAGAGCAGACGCAGGACAGAGGAGCAGTGGCAGCTGGACGTGTGGTGGCTGTTTTGCAGTCAGCAGGTAAATAAATACTTAGATGTTTCATTAGGATTTTAACTTGTAACAAAGAAAAAGTTCATGAAAATATCATAATCTTAGATTAGATAATGACACTATGCTCTATCATTATAATAGTACATATAACAATGACATAATCAATGATCTAATTAATGATAACAATAACTGTGAATAATGATTCAGTTCATTTTAATTGTATTTATACAGCGCTAAATCACAACAACAGTTGCTGAGTAACTGAGTCCCAGGGCTGACATACTTGTTATACTTGCTATAGAAATAAAGCGATCACCAAAGCTTGAAGTGAAAACACAAAGTCGGACACACTCGAGTGTCGCACATGATACAAATTCTACTTGTAAGCACAAATTGTTTGGATTTTGTTTTATCAGTGCATAATAATGCACTGATAACAAAGTGACATATTACCATCTGGTTATAAATTGATGGTCTGCCAAAAACTAATTTCTGACATTTAAACTGTTGTGAATGACACAGTGGCGTTTAATCTGATGCAAATTTCTCATGAACGAAATCAAAAATTATTTATTTTATTTTATGCTATAAAGAACATTTCTTTCAGAAGCTACAGCACAGCACTGTCTTATTAACATGTGACCTCATCCAACCAGGCATACATATGCAGAACTTTCATAAATCAAATTTTTGTATGAAATCTTTCAGAGCTACAAACACTGTTCTTATTATATGTGACCACTTCATAAATCCTACTAACACCACGGCATTTACCAATATAAGCAAAGATAAGAAACACAAAAAGTGAGGAGAAATGACTCTTCAGTTTGTGTGCTCTCTGTCGCCCTCTGTTTTTCAGCTGTGAACATAAAGTTTTGTTTCCGAGGAAAGGAAACCTTTCTTGCTATAAAAATCAGCCCATTTCAGAGCAGAAACAGGGCAGATAAAGACATGGACCCCGGTGAGTCATTTGAGTTGCTGTGCATGAATCGTCTTTGATAAAAAAAAGGGAAAAAGATGTTAATGTGTGTTCTTATGTTGTGTTGTAGTGACAGCTGTGTGCAGTGCTGCAGGAGCAGGTAAGCACTTTATTCAATTTTAACTCATTTGAATCAAAGCCCGATCCATGTCTGATCCATGTCTTCTTCCTGCAGTAGGTGCCGTAGTCGCTGCTCCTGCTCTTCTGGGAGCTGCTGGTTTCACCTCAGCAGGAATAGCTGCAGGCTCCTACGCTGCAAGCATGATGTCGTCTGCTGCAGTTGCTAACGGAGGAGGAGTGGCAGCTGGAAGTGTGGTGGCTGCTTTGCAGTCAGCAGGTAAATAAATAATTAGACGTTTTATTCGGATTTTAACTTGCAACAACATGCAAAAAGACAATTTTCATGAAAATATCACAATGACATCATCACTGAAATCATTAATGATAACGATAACTGTGAATAATGACGATGATAATGATTCAGTACACTGTGATATCAGCAGGACTGAAGTTATATAGGCACAAAGTATAAGTATTTCTCAGCTTCTTTGTGTCATGGTGCTGCAGGTGCAGCTGGTCTGTCAGCTACTGCTGGTGCTGCTGTGGCTGGTGCTGGAGCAGCAGTGGGATGGCTGGCGAGTTTCATCAGCTGAAAATCATGAAGAACTCATATATTTGCTTTACCCATCTTTTTATGCCTAAAGACGAATAAAAATACTTAAGAAAAAAATCCTGATTGAAGTTGTCATAATTCATGCATGAAAGGCTTAAGTATTACATTAATAAAAAGATTTAAACTCCAGGTGATCTCAGCAATAATATTGTTTTTTAGCCGTTTGTAATACTAACTGTATTCTTAAACTTATATATAACAAGGACAACACAAGTTCTTACAGATAGACGACTGATGAGGCAGGTTTAAGAGTGCAGTCAGAAATGAACATGACTGCCATGTGTTATGTGTTTAGTTTATCTCTCTTTAAGTTTACAGTTAAAAGGAAGCCATTTTATCCAAAAAATCCAAATCCAATTTAAAAACAGAAGGTTTCCCCAAAGTGCTGTACAGAAACAAAAGGGTGAAACACAAGATAAAACCTCTGACACTCACATTGAAGCATAATAATATACATAATGAACATATCAACTCACACCAGTCTAGATGCTATCGAAAAAAGGTGTGTTTTCAAAAGCGACTTAAAAACAGGAAACGAAGATGCCTGTCTAATATTTAAAGGCAGCGTATTCCAAAGTTTGGGGGCCATAATTGAAAAGGCTCGTTCTCCTCTACGTTTTAGCCTAGATTTTGGGACAACCAACAGCTGCTGGTCAGCTTTTAATGTCACCTCACAGATTATCATCATCATGATTACAGCAACTGTTAGCGTGTTTATTAATTCACCTTGAGAACTCAAAGCCAAAACATTTCCTCTTTTGATAAATGTATTTGTTCAAGGTTCAAGGGTTCAAGGTTCAAGGTTCTTTATTTGTCACATGCATAGTTATACAAGTATAACACACAGTGAAATGTAGCCTGACACGCTCCTCGACATGTGCAAAAATAT
>NW_024582480.1:1767156-1769663 GCF_018398535.1 Haplochromis burtoni
CCTTCAGTGGTGCTAGTTTCAGTCATTATGCAAATGTACTGTTTATACGATTGGGGAAACCTGCAGTCAGCTGAGACTGAAGAAGTTACTTGGATGAGTGATGAAACGTTTCTCCCACAAAACGCTACGTCCAGATGAACACAACCAACTTTTGGGGATTTACTTACCTGAATGAGCATGCATCAAGAGGTTTTAACCCACTTTGGCAAGGACTGCCTAAAGCTAAATTTAAAAGCAGAAAATTAGAGGCCATCCAGGCCTTTATGTTTATGTGTGTTATCTGGCTTCATGGATAGATAAAGTTGGGTGTCATCTGTATAGCAGTGAAAATGTATGCTATGCGTTCTTATGATGATAATAATACAGTACACTATGATATCAGCAGGACTGAAGTGATATCTATTTATTAGGCACAACTGGAAGTCTTGTTATTCTGCTAAAGTTTTTTCCCACCAGTTTTTGCAAACACTTTAGAAAATTATATTAGCTTCAATAAAAATCATTTAAACATTTGCAATGTTTATTACCTCATTGTCTTACTTTAAACTAATTATTACAACAATACAAAGTTTTAAACTTTAGGTGATCTCAGTTATAATATTGTATTAAAGCATTATTGCAACTAATTGTACTATTAGCCATCAATACAAGGACGAGACAGCTTTAAAGATGGAATACAGATAAGGCAGGTTTAAGGGTGCAGTGAGAACTGAACATAACTGGCATCTCTTTAGTTTTTCTCTCTCTTTCAGTTTACAGTTAAAATGAAGACTGGCCATTTTAATGTCACCTCACAGATTATCATCATCACCAGGAGACCAAGATAACAATGAAAGATTACTGAACATCTGTTTTGTTGATTTGTTTGTGGCATTTTCTTTCAGCTGTCTTGTGTAACAGTTTCCAAAATGCTGATAGATTTTCACTAAGTGCAGCCAACACCTATGATACTCTCAGAGGTTGGGGAAACAGTAAGTCAATTTTAGTCAAATTTACTTGAGCATACAGTCAGTTATATTCAGGTGTGTTGCATCAGGGACACATGGAAAAGTTTCAGGACACCGGCCCTCAAGGACTGGAGTTTGACACCCCTGTCCTACATAGTCTCCCGTCAGAGTTGTGGCTCTGTAAGAGTGATAGATTTATGGACTATAGAAACATATGATATTGTTACTGTGCTTTACATTAAGTTGTTTACAATAAAAGCAAGGAAACACTTATTTTTGCATGACTTTTAATTTTCACATTGAATTAATGAAGAGAATAAAGGCACCATATCAGTTGTTTTTTGTTTTTGTTTTTAATGATGGATAAAATCTGAATGAAATTTTTATGAACCATTTTTGTAACTTAATTCTCAAAATATGCTTTAATCTCAGTGTTCGACATTCACACATAAGAATAACGTTTCATCCAGGCGATTAAAATTTGTCACAGGAGAAAACATTTGTAGGTCAGTTTCTGTCTTTTAACGTGTTAATCTTCATAAACTACAGTCACGTTACACACAGTTGAGAGCACCCAAGCCGCTGCTCCGCCAAAACTGCCAAATAATGCAGTGGCAGCCCATGACAAACCTGCTGCACCTACAGTGAAATCATGTTAGACACTATTAGCTCTATTAGCTTATTCAACATGAGCAAAGCTTTTAGAGAGAGAGAGAGATAATATATAGTAAATTATTCGGTTTACCCCAGGACTGCAAGGTTGCTATGAGACCTCCTGCTACAACTCCACCTCCACTAGCGATTGCCAAATATGACATCAGTTTGGCAGCGATGGAGCCTGCTGCTATTCCAGCTGAAGTGAACCCCAGTGAAGCCAGAATGGCAGGAGTCAGAATCACAGTTCCACCAGCTCCTAAAAAAACCCCAAAAAACATATATTAAAGATTTTCATTTCAAAATTATGCTGTGGTTAATGTCATGGCATACCTGCAGACACAAGGACCGTCTTGCCTGTTAAGGAAATACAAAAAGATGTCAAATAAATTCTTTACAATAATAATAATAATAATAATTCATATCCACTGTATAATGGGATAACACTGTTATTAAAAAAATAGACTCACATATTTCTTCCCATTCCATGTCTGTGCTTTCAAAGATAACATTCAAATGACACCAAGAGCTCAACTGCACAAACCTGATGTATGTTATTTACTTTACTTCCAAGAACTACCCCTCCCATTTATCAAATATGAACAGAGGAGGAGGAGCACAGGGATGTACCTTAAAAAAATAACACAGGCATGTACAGGGAGTGCAGAATTATTAGGCAAGTTGTATTTCTGAGGAATAATTTTATTATTGAACAACAACCATGTTCTCAATGAACCCAAAAACTCATTAATATCAAAGCTGAATGTTTTTGGAAGTAGTTTTTAGTTTGTTTTTAGTTTTAGCTATTTTAGGGGGATATCTGTGTGTGCAGGTGACTATTACTGTGCATAATTATTAGGCAACTTAACAAAAAACAAATATATACCCATTTCAATTATTGTTTTT
>NW_024582480.1:1769688-1780946 GCF_018398535.1 Haplochromis burtoni
GGCAGCAGAGGAGCAGTGGCAGCTGGACGTGTGGTGGCTGTTTTGCAGTCAGCAGGTAAATAAATACTTAGATGTTTCATTAGGATTTTAACTTGTAACAAAGAAAAAGTTCATGAAAATATCATAATCTTAGATTAGATAATGACATATGCTCTATCATTATAATAGTACATATAACAATGACATAATCAATGATCTAATTAATGATAACAATAACTGTGAATAATGATTCAGTTCATTTTAATTGTATTTATACAGCGCTAAATCACAACAACAGTTGCTGAGTAACTGAGTCCCAGGGCTGACATACTTGTTATACTTGCTATAGAAATAAAGCGATCACCAAAGCTTGAAGTGAAAACACAAAGTCGGACACACTCGAGTGTCGCACATGATACAAATTCTACTTGTAAGCACAAATTGTTTGGATTTTGTTTTATCAGTGCATAATAATGCACTGATAACAAAGTGACATATTACCATCTGGTTATAAATTGATGGTCTGCCAAAAACTAATTTCTGACATTTAAACTGTTGTGAATGACACAGTGGCGTTTAATCTGATGCAAATTTCTCATGAACGAAATCAAAAATTATTTATTTTATTTTATGCTATAAAGAACATTTCTTTCAGAAGCTACAGCCACAAAGACACTGGTTTCTTTATTTTATATCATGTGACCACTTCATAAATCCTACTAACACCACGGCATTTACCAATATAAGCAAAGATAAGAAACACAAAAAGTGAGGAGAAATGACTCTTCAGTTTGTGTGGCTCTCTGTCGCCCTCTGTTTTTCAGCTGTGAACATAAAGTTTTGTTTCCGAGGAAAGGAAACCTTTCTTGCTATAAAAATCATCCCATTTCAGAGCAGAAACAGGGCAGATAAAGACATGGACCCCGGTGAGTCATTTGAGTTGCTGTGCATGAATCGTCTTTGATAAAAAAATTATGGAATGTTAATGTGTGTTCTTATGTTGTGTTGTAGTGACAGCTGTGTGCAGTGCTGCAGGAGCAGGTAAGCACTTTATTTAATTTTAACTCATTTGAATCAAAGCCTGATCCATGTCTGATCCATGTCTTCTTCCTGCAGTAGGTGCCGTAGTCGCTGCTCCTGCTCTTCTGGGAGCTGCTGGTTTCACCTCAGCAGGAATAGCTGCAGGCTCCTACGCTGCAAGCATGATGTCTGCAGCTGCTGTGGCCAATGGAGGAGGAGTGGCAGCAGGAAGTGCAGTGGCTGTTTTGCAGTCAGCAGGTAAAAATAAATAAATAAATATTTTACCAGCAATTACTCAAAAACCTTTATTATAAACCTGAAATATCCCAGAAACAATAACATGTGACTGTGCTGCAGTGAGGATAATACGACGGACTATTAGGTCCACGTAAAGAAAAATATTATCAATCATTTTGAGAATAAAGTCGAAATGTGGAGATTACAAGTGTCTGAAGAAAAGCTCCCACGGTTGCTACTGTATGTCATCAGAGTTTGTGAAATTGTGCTTCAGAATCGGTTTTAGTAAGAAAGAAAGAAATGATTTTTCTTTAAGCTCATGAACACAGTGTGATGATAAGTGTTAGGCTGTACAAAAAGCTGCGGCTGGTAATGGACAGATGCGAGGTTATCGATGGTTACATCCTCGTGCAATAAAGAGGATGAATGTTGTATCACAAGACGGCTGATCAATTTGTTTCACTAACTCATCTAAATAAGGAATTTTCTTTAGCGGATATAGCGCATGTGGCAGCTTGTGTTCAAACAGTAATGTCCATATCAACAACATTTCTGTTGTGGCTCTAATACTCCGTCGTAGGATAAAGCCTCCCTCTCTCCTCTGCAGCTCAGTTACTTCATCTAACTGCTTGATCAGCTGTCTGGTGTTCTGAAGCCTGTTTTCTCTCTGCAGGTATGGCAGGTCTGTCTGGGGCCGCCACCGCAGCCGTGGGTACTGTTGGAGGGGCTGTTGGAGGATTGGTGGCTGCTCTCATCTGAGACCAGGAAATTATGATAATCAGAAAGAAAAAAACAATAATAGTAATAAATGACATATTTACTGCTGCCAATTGGAAACAGTTGCAATAGTATCAGCGTCATGCTTCAGCAAAGCTTGGCTGAAACTTGCTTGCTGGTAATGCTGTGGTGTTTTATTACAAAACACATGGACACGGACAAATTGTGCAATTTTAAATAAAGCCCTAATAAAATACTGAAAAACGTTTTAAAGTTGTGTTTTGTTTATTTGCATTATTATGGTTATATGTTATTATTTATTTATGTATGTGTTATCTTAAAAAAATAAGACATGTATCATTATTTTTATATAACTGAGTCCCAAGGCTGACATACTTGCTATAAAAATAAAGCGATCACCAAAGCTTGAAGTGAAAACACAAAGTTGGACACACTGAGTGTTGCACATGATACAAATTCTACCTGTAAGCATAAATTTTAGATTTTATTTTTTAACTGCATTATTATACTGATAACAAAGTGACATATTACCATCTGGTTATAAATTGATGGTCTGCCAAAAACTAATTTCCGACATTTAAACTGTTGTGAATGACACACTGGCGTTTAATCTGATGCAAATTTCTCATGAACGAAATCAAAAATTATTTATTTTATTTTATGCTATAAAGAACATTTCTTTCAGACGCTACGGTCACAAACACTGGTTTCTTTATTTTATACATGTGACCACTTCATAAACGAAACACAAAAATACAGATACAGTTTGTGTTGCTCTCTGTCGCCCTCGGTTGTTCAGCTCTGAACATAAGGTTTTGTTACTGAGGAAAGGAAACCTTGCTTGCTATAAAAATCAGCCCATTTCAGAGCAGACGCAGGACAGAGGAGCAGTGGCAGCTGGACGTGTGGTGGCTGTTTTGCAGTCAGCAGGTAAATAAATACTTAGATGTTTCATTAGGATTTTAACTTGTAACAAAGAAAAAGTTCATGAAAATATCATAATCTTAGATTAGATAATGACACTATGCTCTATCATTATAATAGTACATATAACAATGACATAATCAATGATCTAATTAATGATAACAATAACTGTGAATAATGATTCAGTTCATTTTAATTGTATTTATACAGCGCTAAATCACAACAACAGTTGCTGAGTAACTGAGTCCCAGGGCTGACATACTTGTTATACTTGCTATAGAAATAAAGCGATCACCAAAGCTTGAAGTGAAAACACAAAGTCGGACACACTCGAGTGTCGCACATGATACAAATTCTACTTGTAAGCACAAATTGTTTGGATTTTGTTTTATCAGTGCATAATAATGCACTGATAACAAAGTGACATATTACCATCTGGTTATAAATTGATGGTCTGCCAAAACTAATTCTGACATTTCTGTTTGATGAAAGCGTAATCTGATGAAATTCATAACGATAATATTTTTTTTTATGCATAAGAAATTTAGAGTACACAAAGACCTGGTATTTACATGACTTATAAATACTAACCACGCATATAGCAAACATTTCTCATGAACGAAATCAAAAATTATTTATTTTATTTTATGCTATAAAGAACATTTCTTTCAGAAGCTACAGCCACAAAGACACTGGTTTCTTTATTTTATATATGTGACCACTTCATAAATCCTACTAACACCACGGCATTTACCAATATAAGCAAAGATAAGAAACACAAAAAGTGAGGAGAAATGACTCTTCAGTTTGTGTGTGCTCTCTGTCGCCCTCTGTTTTTCAGCTGTGAACATAAAGTTTTGTTTCCGAGGAAAGGAAACCTTTCTTGCTATAAAAATCAGCCCATTTCAGAGCAGAAACAGGGCAGATAAAGACATGGACCCCGGTGAGTCATTTGAGTTGCTGTGCATGAATCGTCTTTGATAAAAAAAAGGGAAAAATAGATGTTAATGTGTGTTCTTATGTTGTGTTGTAGTGACAGCTGTGTGCAGTGCTGCAGGAGCAGGTAAGCACTTTATTCAATTTTAACTCATTTGAATCAAAGCCCGATCCATGTCTGATCCATGTCTTCTTCCTGCAGTAGGTGCCGTAGTCGCTGCTCCTGCTCTTCTGGGAGCTGCTGGTTTCACCTCAGCAGGAATAGCTGCAGGCTCCTACGCTGCAAGCATGATGTCGTCTGCTGCAGTTGCTAACGGAGGAGGAGTGGCAGCTGGAAGTGTGGTGGCTGCTTTGCAGTCAGCAGGTAAATAAATAATTAGACGTTTTATTCGGATTTTAACTTGCAACAACATGCAAAAAGACAATTTTCATGAAAATATCACAATGACATCATCACTGAAATCATTAATGATAACGATAACTGTGAATAATGACGATGATAATGATTCAGTACACTGTGATATCAGCAGGACTGAAGTTATATAGGCACAAAGTATAAGTATTTCTCAGCTTCTTTGTGTCATGGTGCTGCAGGTGCAGCTGGTCTGTCAGCTACTGCTGGTGCTGCTGTGGCTGGTGCTGGAGCAGCAGTGGGATGGCTGGCGAGTTTCATCAGCTGAAAATCATGAAGAACTCATATATTTGCTTTACCCATCTTTTTATGCCTAAAGACGAATAAAAATACTTAAGAAAAAAATCCTGATTGAAGTTGTCATAATTCATGCATGAAAGGCTTAAGTATTACATTAATAAAAAGATTTAAACTCCAGGTGATCTCAGCAATAATATTGTTTTTTAGCCGTTTGTAATACTAACTGTATTCTTAAACTTATATATAACAAGGACAACACAAGTTCTTACAGATAGACGACTGATGAGGCAGGTTTAAGAGTGCAGTCAGAAATGAACATGACTGCCATGTGTTATGTGTTTAGTTTATCTCTCTTTAAGTTTACAGTTAAAAGGAAGCCATTTTATCCAAAAAATCCAAATCCAATTTAAAAACAGAAGGTTTCCCCAAAGTGCTGTACAGAAACAAAAGGGTAGAAACACAAGATACAACCCTGACACTCACATATAAGCATAATAATATACATAAGAACATATCAACTCACAGCCAGTCTGAGCTATCGAAAAAAGGTGTGTTTTCAAAAGCGATCTTAAAAACAGGAAACGAAGATGCCTGTCTAATATTTAAAGGCAGCGTATTCCAAAGTTTTGGGGCCATAACTGAAAAGGCTCGTTCTCCTCTACATTTAGCCTTAGATTTTGGGACAACCAACAGCAGCTGGTCAGCTATCTTAGGTGTCCCTAAGAATTATCATCATCATGATTACAGCAACTGTTAGCGTGTTTATTAATTCACCTTGAGAACTCAAAGCCAAAACATTTCCTCTTTGATAAATGTATTATTTAAGGTTCAAGGTTCAAGGTTCAAGGTTCTTTATTTGTCACATGCATAGTTATACAAGTATAACACACAGTGAAATGTAGCCTGACACGCTCCTCGACATGTGCAAAAAATTGGGGGGGGGGGGGGGGGGGGGGTGTAGAGGAAAACATTTTATATATATATATATATATATATATATATATATATATATATATATATATATATATATATATATATATATATATATATATATATATATAATAATATCAATATATAATATATATATATATATGTTATATATATACTATATACACATACAGTGGGGCAAAAAAGTATTTAGTCAGCCACCGATTGTGCAAGTTCCCCCACTTAAAATGATGACAGAGGTCAGTAATTTGCACCAGAGGTACACTTCAACTGTGAGAGACAGAATGTGAAAAAAAATCCATGAATCCACATGGTAGGATTTGTAAAGAATTTATTCGTAAATCAGGGTGGAAAATAAGTATTTGGTCAATAACAAAAATACAACTCAATACTTTGTAACATAACCTTTGTTGGCAATAACAGAGGTCAAACGTTTACTATAGGTCTTTACCAGGTTTGCACACACAGTAGCTGGTATTTTGGCCCATTCCTCCATGCAGATCTTCTCGAGAGCAGTGATGTTTTGGGGCTGTCGCCGAGCAACACGGACTTTCAACTCCCGCCACAGATTTTCTATGGGGTTGAGGTCTGGAGACTGGCTAGGCCACTCCAGGACTTTCAAATGCTTCTTACGGAGCCACTCCTTTGTTGCCCGGGCGGTGTGTTTTGGATCATTGTCATGTTGGAAGACCCAGCCTCGTTTCATCTTCAAAGTTCTCACTGATGGAAGGAGGTTTTGGCTCAAAATCTCACGATACATGGCCCCATTCATTCTGTCCTTAACACGGATCAGTCGTCCTGTCCCCTTGGCAGAAAAACAGCCCCATAGCATGATGTTTCCACCCCCATGCTTCACAGTAGGTATGGTGTTCTTGGGATGCAACTCAGTATTCTTCTTCCTCCAAACACGACGAGTTGAGTTTATACCAAAAAGTTCTACTTTGGTTTCATCTGACCACATGACATTCTCCCAATCCTCTGCTGTATCATCCATGTGCTCTCTGGCAAACTTCAGACGGGCCTGGACATGCACTGGCTTCAGCAGCGGAACACGTCTGGCACTGCGGGATTTGATTCCCTGCCGTTGTAGTGTGTTACTGATGGTGACCTTTGTTACTTTGGTCCCAGCTCTCTGCAGGTCATTCACCAGGTCCCCCCGTGTGGTTCTGGGATCTTTGCTCACCGTTCTCATGATCATTTTGACCCCACGGGATGAGATCTTGCGTGGAGCCCCAGATCGAGGGAGATTATCAGTGGTCTTGTATGTCTTCCATTTTCTGATGATTGCTCCCACAGTTGATTTTTTCACACCAAGCTGCTTGCCTATTGTAGATTCACTCTTCCCAGTCTGGTGCAGGTCTACAATACTTTTCCTGGTGTCCTTCGAAAGCTCTTTGGTCTTGGCCATGGCGGAGTTTGGAGTCTGACTGTTTGAGGCTGTGGACAGGTGTCTTTTATACAGATGATGAGTTCAAACAGGTGCCATTCATACAGGTAACGAGTGGGGGACAGAAAAGCTTCTTACAGAAGACGTTACAGGTCTGTGAGAGCCAGAGATTTTCCTTGTTTGAGGTGACCAAATACTTATTTTCCACCCTAATTTACGAATAAATTCTTTACAAATCCTACCATGTGGAATTCATGGATTTTTTTTTTCACATTCTGTCTCTCACAGTTGAAGTGTACCTCTGGTGCAAATTACTGACCTCTGTCATCATTTTAAGTGGGGGAACTTGCACAATCGGTGGCTGACTAAATACTTTTTTGCCCCACTGTATATATATATATGTATATACATTGGGTGAATGTGCAGTAGTAGCAGCAAGCAGGTGAATTCTGTACATTAATATGAATAGACATCTGACTATTTTACAGGATAGACAATATAAACATATTTAAAATTAAAGGAATTGAAATGTACATTGTGCCTTGGTTTAGTGTCTGGAAGAGTCCTGTCTCAGTCAATTATAGATGATGTGAGAGGGCGGGTGTGTGTGTTTAGGGCACGGATGGCTTGGGGATAGAAGCTCCTCTTGAGTCTCTCTGTCCTTGCCCGGAAGATGCGGAACCTTCTACCAGATTGCAGAAGTTGGAACAGTTTGTTGCCAGGATGGGACGGGTCCTTCAGTATCTGTAAGGCATTGAATGATTAAAGATGAGCATGTACATGAGACCTGTCAGGCTCATGTGCTGAACTGAACCAGAAACACACATGCAGAATCAACAATGACAATAAACTGAGAGAAACAGAGGGTTTAAATTAAACTGGGTAATGGTGATAAGAACAAGGTGATACACACAGCTGAAGTAATAACACAGGAAGTGGAACAAAAGATAACGCACACAGGTCGGAGCTAACATAATAAAACAGGAAACAGTGACAAAGTCCAAAACTGAAAAACACTGGGACAATGACCCAGGAACACTGACAGATCTCTTTTGTTCAGAAAACCACAGGCAGTTAACTGCAGCCAGTTTTCCCAAGAGAGAGTAACCTGGCTCAGCAGTATACAAAGTTTTATATGTGAATGTGCGTCTGTGTAACTGGTTAAAACTGATGGGGAGAAATTATAGTTTGCACTAAACTATCCCTTCATTGGTGCCCCAAACTAGTCCCAGCCTCTCAGCACTAACGATTTTTCCCTATTTTCTAACCTTTACCAAATGACTTGCTGTATTAGTGACCATGAGAGCAACCCTGGTTGAGTTACAGGATGCAGTTTTTGTCTCACGCAGTCCCGATGACCCACACACCACAGCATTTCAGTCAGGTTAAGCTCTGGACTTTAATTTGCATGTGTTTTTATTTTCACATTAAATTTGTAAAGACAACAGGAGCATGCAGTCATTGGACCAGATAAAACATCTTTATCCTCTACAATTATATTTTATTTCAAAATCATGAGTAAAAATCAGCAACAAAGGTTATCAAACATTTTTGTAATTCTCAAATCATGCTTTAATCTGAGTCTTTGACATTTACATATAAGAATACATTTTCATTCAGGATATTGAGATTTGTCACAGGAGGAAACATTTGTAGGCCAGTATACGTTATTCAATGGTTTAATCTTCATATTTCACAGTCACGTTACACATAGTTGAGATCACCCAACCCACTGCTCTTAATAATAATAACAATAATAATGGATTGCATTTATATAGCGCTTTTGGGGCCCTCAAAGCGCTTTACAATTCCACTATTCATTCACTCTCACATTCACACACTGGTGGAGGCAAGCCACAGTTGTAGCCACAGTTGTGCTGGGGCAGACTGACAGAATGCAAGAAGGAATTTCCTCTTAAGCAAACAGAACATACAACAAAAGAAAAAACAGGTCACTCAAACTAACCTGCCTTAATAATTAAAAGTACAGAACTTGTTTTGAAGTAAGAAAGAAAAGGCCCTAAAGGCAAATTCCTACGAGGGCCTAAGAGTACATCTTTCACCATCTTACAATACTGTGATTACAGCCATTCCCCAACTCTCTGTCAATGGTATTCATGGCCAATGATCAGTGGGCTTTGATCAATGGTTGCTGATCAATGGTCATGAGAATTTGCATAATCATGATGAAGGAACTGACCTCCCAGCCCATCCCAAGAAGGGATTTCCTCCTAAGCAAACAGAACATATAACAAAAGGTAAAACGGGTCATTCAAACTAACCTGCCCTGACAAATTCAATGCACAGAACTTGTTTTGAAGTAAGAAAGAAAAGGCCCCGATTCTTTATTTATCTGGTTCCTGAATGTAAAGGAGAACTCTTCATGGGCGAGGCTTCATCACATTCCACTGCTGTTGTCACTGCAGTGGTGTGACGTCACAATTACGTTTGAACAACTACTAGAAGATACAAAGTGCTTCAAAAATAGAAATAGTACAAATTTAAATAGAACAAGTATGATAAAAAAAAAAACATTAAAAAACATAACTACATGTCAAATATTCATAAAAGCTTTTTAATGTTAAAAAAAGAGCATTAAGAAGCAACACCTAAGGCAATAAAGTTCCTGTCCTCCATGAACTGTTCTGTGACAAAAAGACCACTGTGGGGTCACCTGTCCGAATGACAAGTTTTGTGGTTTGTTTAGATGAATCTTTGCAAAGCTGCTGCCTTGTTCTTTTGAAAGATAACAGGCTTCTCATGGCAGCCCTTCCAGCCATTTTCTAATTGTATGAGCTTTAGGATAATAACAGAGAAATCTATAGAAAGTAATAAAGTCAGTGATGAAGCTCTTTGTTTTCATTTTGTTTTATTTGCAGTTTCTCTAATCCTTGCATGGTCTGAGCTTCCAATAACATTGTGGGACTGTGCAGAAAACAAGCACCAAGCAGTATATCAGTGAAGAGCCGGGGTAAAAAAACGAAAAGACTTTCTTTCTTACATATCTGCCTTAATTTGTATCTCCATCAATGATATTATTGTAAGTGATCTCAGTCCTCAAATTGTCAGTGTTGTCTTCAGGCCTTTAAATCCAGTCTCTATATTTCTTCCACGTTTCAGTTACAGTGGTAGAAAAAATTTTTGAACCCTAAACAATTTGTATGCTTCCCCAGTTACAGAGAAATGAACAGTCACTCGTTTTTATGGTAATTTAATTTTAATGGAGAGGGACAGAAAACCCAGGAAAAAAACACATGACAAAAAAGGTGTAACTTGCCCATCACTGACTGAAACAGGTGTTTGAGCTCATTGAACACAGTCAGATTACTGGCTCTGTAAGAGTGATGCATTTATGGACTATGGATTTGATATTGTTACTGTACATTACATTATGGTGTTTACAATAAAACCAACTATACTTTTATTTTGCATGTGTTTTTATTTTCACATTAGATTCATGAAGAGAACAGAAGCGTCAAACAGTCTTTGGACCTGATAAAACATCTTTACCCTTTACAATAATATTTTACTTCAAAATGACAGGTAAAAATCAGCAACAATTTTTATCAATGATTTTTGTAATTCAGTTCTCAACACATGCTTTATCTAAGTGTTTGAAAATTTGTGTTTATTCAGTGTGTTAACCTTCAAATTTCACAGTCACGTTACACGCAATTGTGAACATCCAACTTGCTGCTCCTCCAACACTGCCAAACAATAAAGGGGCAATCCAAGACAGACATGCTGCGCCTACAGTAAAATCACATTAGACACCATTAGCTGCTTGTTATACTTGTTCAACATGAGCAAAGCTTTTATTTTTCCATCTTCACCACCTGATACATAAATTATTTTAGTCGTGAACATTTATTTATAGAGTCGTGTTCAATAAGAGCATTTTATATGTTTTACATGTACTTAGATAAACATCAAAAGCGAAGTGGACTAAAATATTACTATTCTGAATTTACCTGAAGCTGATCCTGTTCCCGCTCAATGAGAAAACATGTCTGTTTGTTTGGTTTTGTTTTACACACATTTAGAGAGAGTGAGAGGGAGAGAGAGAATATATAACAAAAATGTTTTTTTACCCCAGGACTGCAAGATTGCTATGAGACCTGCTCCACCTACATTAGCGAGTGCTAAATGTGGAATCAGGTTGGCAGCGATGGAGCCTGCTGCTATTCCAGCTGAAGTGAACCCCAGTGTAGGCAAATAGGCAGGGGTCAGAATCACAGTTCCATCAGGTAGGTACTAGATTAAAAACAAAAAACAAAAACAAACTTATAATAAAGATTTTCATATCAAAACTATGCTGTGGTGATGTGATGGTGTACCTGGGGACCCAAGAACTGCCTTGCCTGTTAATAAAATACAAAAAGATATCAAATAAAATCTTGACAGTAACAATAATAATTCATATAGACTGCATATATA
>NW_024582480.1:1808039-1826310 GCF_018398535.1 Haplochromis burtoni
TTGTTTATGAATTACGACAGATCCTCGATAGGCTGGAAATGTAGCTTAACTATTGTTTTATTGTAGGTAAAGTTCACAGTTTCGTTCTGATGCGTTTTGATTTCAATATGAATATTTTTGATATGGTTCCGACACTGGCATGTAATCTAGTTTGTTAAAACTCAGTGTAACGACATCTCCATAGGTACCCTGTATTTTGACAGCATGCAGCAGAAGCAAATAGATGTCACCAACAAGCTATGGCGTCACAATGTCAGAATAACAAAAGAAATGGTAACAGCCAGCCGTCATATCCGCGGGATACAGGGCACACTTCCGCTTAAATCTTAACCAGACCCCTAGTGTGACACCAAGCATATATGCAAGGGGGGGAATAAACTCTGAGATGATATATTCCACCAGATGTAAATTCAGACTTTTTCTGAATTGGGTTATATTTGAGAAAAATATCAAATTCAATACGTCTAAGGCAGGCATCATCAATCTGTGATCTCAGCATGTTAGGATCCTCATAAAAACCATAAAAAAATATTTTTTGCTTATCAACATCAGCGGGCTTCTGCTCTGCATCACTCTTTTTCCTCCATTCAAAGTATGCCATATCATTTGGGAGATTGAACCATGTATAGGGATAGGAAATTTTAATGACAGCCACCTCCCAGGGCCCAGCGAGATAGAGATACTGGGCGAGATCCTCACGGAAACGGCTACTCGTGTTATTTTTAAATACATTTAGGCTAGCGTTTGAAGGTAGTGTTACGTAAAAGCCTTGAGACCTGAGAGTCATGTCACCAGCATGAAATGAGGTGGAAGGTTTTTATTTTAGGTTTTTAAGGTCACTGGCTTTAATCCAGCTATTAAACTTTTCAGGCCAGTTTCCCCATTTGACAGGAAATACATTTGCCCCCTCTGTTTACGTTTTGTCAGAATGCTCTCTATATGATACAGCTTACCCACAACCACATTGATTTTCTGTGGCTCATGCTCGTAAAAACTACCGATAATTAGTTCCCCATCGTAATCTTTGATTTTACAAACCGGAGGATCCCTAGGTATGCATTGGTCTATAGTGAATATTTCATCCGTGAAAGTCTGTTCATAGTGTTTATCAAACACACCTCTAACTTGAGACAATCTCACGTGATCTCCCTTTTTAAATTTCATGAGCTTATTTCTGGAACAAATAGAAAAAGTGCCATACATTTGGCGCCAGCTGCGGTCTCAAGGCTGGAGCCGAACAAAAACACCCTGATAACGACTGTTTAGTCTGTTCCTTCTCATTCCATGCAAGGCCACCTGGGTTGGCTGGAAGACTGTTTTTACCTAACCTGGCAGGGCGAAGGACACTGTCTCAGCTGAACTATGGACACACACATACATATACAGTGATATGCACACACTCATCCCCCCTCCCTTTCCAAATGCCTTCGAATCTTGTTCCCTCCTGAGAACATGGCGAGTCTGAGCCCGCGCTGGAATGGTAGCGCTGGGCAGGATGGCTGCTGTGTTTGCTTCGGATTACTCTTCACCCCCCACCCGACCCTGTGGCTGGTCGCGTGCTCCATAATGTTGTGCTGTGGACATTTATGTGCTTCTTTGTGCAGAGGAGTTTTTTTGTTTTCTGTTCTCATGCTGTCCTCCCAGGAGCCCAGCATGAGCAGAGCTCTCTTTTTTCCCTCTTGTACTTTCCCATTGTAGTGTATATTTCAGTGTTTTTCTGTAACGCTACCGATCTCTGACCTGTATCCCCATGTGATGTCTGTGTTGTGTGTGTGCAACCTGCACGTGGCGAATAAAGCTTTGATTGATTGATTGATTGATTGATTAAATACTAGTGGTGTGTTCTCTCAATGTACTTGACTGGGGGAACGATGATGACTGGTAACATCCACATATCTCCAAGTATTTACAGCCGTGAAATATCTGCTCGATGGTGTTACACCCCGGCCTAGGCAACCGGCGTGCAACGCAAGAAAATAAAAATAAGGAAAATACACACGAGAAAAAAAACACTAAGGCTCTCCACCAAAATCCCAAAACGAAAGTATTGACAAATCCATTCACAGCTATTTACAACAAACTATTTATTTACAACACAGGGGGAGATCGCGACCATGACATACTGAAACACAAGGCTTAAATACATAGAAGGAGCAATCAGGGAATGGACCACAGGAGGGAAACACAGCTGGGGCAAATTAGACCTGACGAGACAAGGAAACGTAAACTGAACACACTGAGATAACACAGACTTTCAAAGTAAAGCAGGAAATACATGACAGTCACGCAAAAAACAAAACACTGACAACACCGAAACGTAACAATGGGCATAAGTGAGGCGGTGGACCCTAAAGACTTGCCGGGTGTCTGGTTTGGAGATTCCCAGGGAGATTCGCGAGGCCCGGGTATGAGTTCCATCCTTGAGGGGATGACGGTGGCGGGGTCGCACATTTGCCGGCAGGCTCGGGGGAGGCATAGTTTCAGAGCAAGGCTCGAACCAGGCATGAGCAGCAAGGGCTCTGAAGCTTATGTTCAGGTTCATTTATGATCTTAGGTATTTTATTGTGAGTTTTCTCACTTGATTATTAGATTCCCTCTTGTGTCTTTGCCCTGTGTGTCTGTTTATATATGTTGTGTGAGCCCTTGCGTCTTGTTTCCCTCCTTGTGTTCAATTCCAGATAAACACTCCTCTACCTCACCAACCCCCTAAAACGAGTGAACATACAAAACCGTAACAAGTTTATTCTTACTAAGAAACTTGCTTATGTATGTTACATTCTTTGTTGTTACTTTTTCATCTCAATAAACTTGCTGTGTGTTTCAGGTGTGTCAAACTCCGTGTGTGCAAGCGCCGGCTCTTCACTTGCACTTTAATAACCTTTTTTTTGGCAGCCTTTAATAACCTACTTATGTAAACAACGTCTCATACAATCTCTGTTGACCTCATTTGTTTATCATCTATCGTCTCCTTTAACCAGTGGAATTGTTTCATCCTCAGGGCCTCTCCTGGCACTACAAACATGAATCTGCACTTCTGCATACCTGTGAACTCACCTGTGCTTAGCTGTTCCTTATTCTGATTCTAATCTTTTACTGGTAGATCCAGTTTGCCGACAGACATGAAAGCATTGTTCCAGGAAATCATCTTTTACATAACAGTTTCCAAAAATACACTGATCACATGATGGCCAGAACAAGCCAAAGAACCTGCTGAGACAAAGGTACTGTGCAGAAGGGAGTATGGCTCTTTAACCCTTTAACAACCTGCTAAACCAAACGGTTGAGAATCATTTTAGGAAGGCATATTTTTTTGACATGTGATAGATGAATGAAATTTAATGTTTGATTTTTTTTTTAAAGTGCTCCACCAAACGGTTGATTTGTCACTTTATGGTGCTAATGCAAACATTAACCTAAATGTTATTAAAAGCTTATCAAACATCCAGACTACAACTCTGATACCAATGACAGCGACGTCTGCCTCCTGCAGCTCTCCTCATCTGTGACTTTCAGCAGCTACATTTCTCCCGTCTGCCTGGCAGCTTCAGACAGCACCTTCTACAGCGGTGTTAACAGCTGGGTCACCGGCTGGGGCAACATAGGAAGTGGAGGTGGGTCATAAAGACACCCGTTCAGAGAAATAATCACTTTAATGCAGGAAACAAGTGTGCTGTCTCACAAGTATCTAGAATAAGCACATTCTTCTATAAGGTTAAGTCTGTGGAGACAATTCAAAACAAGAAAGAAAGATTATGTGTAACCAGTTGGAAACTATATATTAGTCTATTTCAATCAAAATCAATCCTTTTATACAATTTGTGTCTCAGACTTTGTTGGCACATTTCTACATTTACTTTGTTTTACTGCCACCAACTGTCAGCCAGTGGAACAGCACAGGATGAGCCACAGCAGACAGACATGTCCAACCTTTGAGGTGACGCTGAATGTGACAAATATCACTCTGAGCAACACGACCGGGACCAACATAGCCATCCTCCGTCTATCTGCCCAGCCCACCCTGACCGACTACATCCAGCCCATCTGCTTGGACAACGGGGGAACCTTCGCCGAGGGCTTGGCGTGCTGGGCGGCCGGTTGGAGTCCTGGAAGAGGAGGAGGTGAGTCAGCAACATGAAGGCTGACAGAGTTCTGCCCAGACTCTGCACCAGTCCATCCCTCAGATTACACATGTGGACCACTGCACTTACAGATTCTTTAGTCAAACATCAGGATTTTCTTATCTTTCATGATGTTAGCTGAGGAAGTTATGCAGCAGTTTCAGACCTCGGTGGTAAACTGTGGGAACTCATCATCGAGTGAGAGCATCTGTACAGACGTGTTTGCACTGCAGCAGGTAAATGACTGGATTCTTCTTCTTATAACACTGTCTGCTGACATGTTGTTTATTCTGGATTTAGCTGCTTATTACAGTCACATGTTGAATTTGGATAGTTCATCATCTTGAGTTTCCAGAGTGCTTACAATCTTTAGAAACATGTACAAACATAAAGCAGATCTAGCTTTGAAGTTTCAGTCTTCATTATGGGCCAATTCGATTTCATTTAAAAGAGCTTCTCTATTTTGTGTTATTTTTAAGCCTTTTTACATTTTTTATTAGAGGGAACAACCTGGCACCCAAATAATTCTGAATTTTAAATTTGAACCTTCCCGTCTCTTTGTTCAGGGTGATTCTGGCGGCCCGCTGATGTGTAAGCAGGGCGGCTCTTGGTTCCAGGCGGTCATGTTAACAGCTCCAAGCTCCTCTGCCAGGAGGAGACGAAGCTCAGTCATGACCTTCACCAGAGTGAGCACCTTTAACTCCTTCCTGACTGAGACCCTTGAGATGCGCTTGGCTCCGGCTTCCAACACCACTGCCAACCCCACCAATGCCCCCATCACTACCTCTACCAGCAGCACCTATACCGCCACTATGGCCACCACTACAAATGACTCAAATAGTGTGTTTGACACCAGCGGGGGTCGTCCGGCTCAGGCCTACACATTTGCCATCTTCCACCTCCTCAGCCTCTCCCTTTGTCTCCAACTCTTCCTGTAGAGAGTCTGACCTGATTTACATGATGTCGCGGACACAAATGAATGTGAACAAGCCTCGACCTTGAGACTTTCAGTCGTAAAGCTGTGCCTGCAAAAATTTGACTTGATTCTTAACAGGTTATCTAAAGAAAGCTCAGTGTTGAAGCTGTGGGGGATCAAATCATACATTCTGCTGGACGAATCATCAGCACAAACATCTGGAACACCTGATGGAGAGGTTGACTACAAATCTTAGTTAATGAGCAGAAGTCAGCAAATATCTGCTAAACAGATAAAATGACAAAGAATTTACATGTGGAAAACAAATGTTTGATATGAGGGATGAAAGAATAAAAAAAATTGTGGGGTAAACACAAAATATGTCTGTTTTATTGCTTTGAGATGACGTGGAAATCCTTCCTGTTTGCAGTAGTCCTGGAAACATAAACAGGAGTACAATCCCTGAACATGCTCATGTACATATGGCACTGTGTGCAAACTCAGCTGTAACTTTGTAGCTACTTCCCGAGGAGGGAGGTTTTAGTGGGAGGAGATAAAACAAAAAGAAGCTTCTGTGGTGTAAATGTGGATTTAATAAACCATTCGTCAAAAACAAGGTACTGAAGGTACTTTCAGCAAAACAGACATCAGCTCGGCGTGACCTCAGGCCGTTTCATAAGGCACAAGCTGTCTTTTGGCGTTGATGCTTTTAATCCAAGACCCGCTGCTCAGGGATAATAGCACCGTTTTAGAGACCTACAGTCGACATTATCACAATCCACCAAGGGCGGACCCTGATCAGGAAGGAAGCGAAAACCTGCCCATTCAGTCAGCTCCGTGTGATCAGAGTAAGAGCGATGCAGCTACTCAGATGAACACACAGATGGTCCAAAGGCAGTAATTATAGTAAATGTAGAGGAGGATATGTGATGGTGGTGGTGGGTAGTCTCTTAAATTAGCGGAAATTAGTGTATAGAAAAGGCCAGCCAACCATAGCGATTATGGAGCCACATTTACAGAAGAAATATATCAGCATACAGCTGCCGGTTAGCCTATCAGTGGCAAGGCAACCCATTCTCTGGCAATGAAAGAAAAATGTTCAGTCTCAAAAAGTCAAAGAGAAAAAGTCAGTGAATGACTCAGAAGAGAAGGTGTAAGGCCGGTTCTGTGTGTAGCCACCTCCATCTCCGCTGTAAATGCTATAACAAGTATAAAATTAGTTCGGTGGATGAGCACCTCCATCCTCGCCTCCTACTTCATCCTGATCTCGAAGCATAAACAGTTGCAGGTGTCGCAGTCAGGAACCTGGCAGGTACAGGCACAGTCCCACCTGGAGCACTGTAGGAAAGAAAAACACAGCAGCTCAGACAGGAGACTAACTTTCTGGGCGAGGATTTAACGGCAGCACCTGCTGTGTCCTGAAGAACCCGCAGAAACCAACAAGCACGCTTGTGTAGCTTCACTTTTTTTTTCTTCTTTATTCTTTCTTCTCTCTCCTAGTTTTCCTTTCTTTCTTTCTATTCTCTCTTTTTTTCTTCTTCTTCTTTTTATCATCTTTCCGTTTCTTTTTTTTTTTCAAAGGAAAAAGCTTCACCTGTCCCAGCAGGTGAACTTCTCCTGCAGCCAGGAAGCTGTTTTACCCACACACATTCATTATTTTAAGTTACCATTATAACCCTGACAATAACACTTAGATCATGAGGCGTGTGGTGATTCATACCTCCTGATTTTATTAATGCAAACCAAACTACACATTTTGCATTAATGATACACTTTGATCAGCTAACACAGCTGACAATCTTGATCATATGTAAGCTCACTTTCTTCACATAAGGCAACAACAAGAAGCAGCTTTTTCTACGGCAGCACAGAGTTCAGAGGTCAGCTGTGGGTTTAACAGCCTGCTGATTCAAATTCTTTGTGGGTTGCAGCATGATATGGAAAACGCAGTGTTGTTTAACATTTACATGATCTGCAAACCTTTGTCAGTCACGGTGGGGCGGTCCAGCACCCTCTGAGGAACCTTTCCTTTCTGGCGACAGCTGACACACAGCTCTGCAGCAAATGTTCACCTCACTGTGAATGGGGTCACTGGCTTCCCAGTTCACAGACATTATCAATACACCATGTCATTACTGATAACATCTGAGATCACCAGGATTAGTGCCTCCAAAGTGGTTTGAGAAAGTGAAGGGTTGCTGGTTTGTCTCCAGTAATCTCATTTGGTTTAGGGGTAGTGGCACCTGATGTGACCACTACAGGAACAGTGAGGCTTCATTTTATTTACGTCAGTTTTTAATCGCTCTGCTTTTAATGACTATCATTGATTTATTTTATATAATTATTCACTGTAAAATGAACCTTCTGCACACCTCATCAGCATCATTGTTTGAATGTGTCTGAGTGTTTTATCACATTTTACACCAACATTGAGGAGAGTGTTTCCAAACGTGAGCTGATGGTTTCTGTGCCGGAGCTCGTGTGACCGCCAGTGCTGCTGGTTTACTTACAGAAGCCGGAGAGCAGGATTCAGCCAGGAATGGTCCCACAGCCGGCAGGCGGCAGTCGCACATTTCACCCAGTCTGATGCACTGCTCGCACACAGAGAGGCCTGCACAGC
Source organism: Haplochromis burtoni (assembly GCF_018398535.1). Classification (NCBI taxonomy): domain Eukaryota; kingdom Metazoa; phylum Chordata; class Actinopteri; order Cichliformes; family Cichlidae; genus Haplochromis; species Haplochromis burtoni. The sequence continues at coordinate 1,815,694 of NW_024582480.1, forward strand.
ATTCACTGCACTCTAAAGAACAGTAGTCCTTAAAGGCACACAGAAATGCAAAAATCTGTCACATGACCTCAGTCAGAATCCTGCTAGACCCCGGACGTCACGCTGTAACCTCAAATACAAACTTCTTTAAATGCTGAATAAATAACCCTTCCACAGCTGGGTCGGATGATCTTCTCCAGAGTCCAGTCGTCTGTGTTACACTTTATAAACTGCATCAGTCAGAATCAGGGGAACAGTAAAAGTGCATGCCTGCCTGCACAGCCACAACCTGAATAAACCCACAGGGTTAACTACTGCAGCTCAAGCAGACACAGGCATGTTTCTGAGAACTACTGAGACATAAAAGTGTTCATAAGCTGTAAAATGATAACTGCCAGCTTTACAATATAAACGTTTCATGTATATTTTCCTATACCTGCATGAATCCAGCAGAGAATTTTATTATAAGTTCAAAGCTGACAGCACAGTGGGTAAAACACAGCCCATAGAGCAAAGACGGGTCCCTGCAGGGGTCAAACCAAAGGTAAGTACCTCACAGGGAACCATTTCTTAGTTTTCTGGTCTGTAAGAAGCATGAACAGAGCACCAACCTTGAGGCAGTATCGGATCCAGAGCCCAATCCCTAGGACGATCATGTACAGGCTCACAGTGATCATCAGCACTGCAGGTAGAGGGATTGCAAGCCTCCAAACAGGCAACACCTGAAGAAGAAGACCAACTGAACATCAAACACGTGACAGTCGAGCTGAAGAGGCGTCACACCTGCCGTCCTTTGACAAAAGTAATGGATTAAGGTTCCTCACCGGCATTGTGTTTTTCTGAAGTCAGAGGAGCCTCGGGAGTGTCTGAGGAAAACACAGAGACTTAAAGTTTCACCACGACACAGGAAAAACTTTGCGTTATCTTCTGTTTCAGAGAAAATCAGCTGCCAGAAGCACCGCGGCTCGTCCACAAGCATTTCAGAAACCTGTGCTCAGCTCTTCTACGTTTGTGGACACGAGGGTGCTGCCGGAGCCACCCCCATCAGAGAGCCACGTGCACTACAACCACACAGGATTATCTCAGAGGTTTCTGTCGCTTTTCCTCCTAAACCTCTCCACCTGTTAAAATCGGGTCTGCAGCCACGCCCATCAGCTCCAGGTTTGTCCTCAGTGCTTTTACCAATCTGGAGTGCTTCAGAAACCAATTTAATGGAAGGAAGTCTAACGCTGTTATTAAAGTCTGGCCGTTTCTGAGCTTTGAGTGATGTCCCTGTCTGTTGTTCTGATTCTATCTCATTTACTTTTCTTTTGTTTCCCTCTAAAGGATTTTGGCTGGTTCCTTGTTTACAATACTTCTTTAATGTATTTATTTATTTCACATTATTCTGTCATCTTTAGCTCGTTCTGTGTCGTTAGCTCTGAAACGTTTTTATTCCTGACGAATCCGTTTTGGCAATTACAGTTTAACTGCAGTTACCTGTTAAACTGAAGATGCTGCCGTTAATGAAACCATTTAAAAGCCTGAAACGTTACAGACGTTTTACAACGAAACAAACGACCGGAAGCTCCTCCTGCGCGTTCACGGCGCTCTCGGTAACAAACATGAGCGCGGAGAGTTTCGGTGAACTCACATTTGTCAGGTTTGATCGTTAAATGTGGAAGAAAGCAGTTTCTCTGGACCCGCCGCACTGCTACTGCTCAAAAACAAGACAACGCTCGCGCTATGGCGGTGCCTGCGTTACCATGGAGACAGAGGGGAGCCCACCAGGAACAAAAAAGGCGAGCGCGAAAACCATCCAGCTGTCCACAGCTTTGTTAAAACCGATTATTTTGTTATGAAATTTGTTTCGTGTGGTACAAATCTGACAGATTATGATGATGATTTATGATTAGAATGAAATGCAAATTCTGATTGTGGTTGAAAATTAGGAAAAACTTTTTTTAGATAAGAGAGAGATAAGATTGTGTTGATAGGAGTTATGTGGGTTAGTTCAGCTTCACAACTAGGGGGCTGTCTAAACCAAATTGTGATATATACTGTGTCATATTTACATGCATGGATGTGAGCCACGTTAAAATAAAGAAGCTTGCTCACTACTACTGATGTTTTAGAGGGAGTCTATGGCTGACGCGTGTTCCTGGTTTCCAAAAGAAATGCATTCAGTTGCATTATGATTTGAAGACTATTTATTACAAACTGAAGATGTAACAGTTATCCAGAACTACCTGTGCACACGGTCAGAAAACCGTGAGACTCCTAACCTCTCTGTCCATGCTCCGCCCCTTCCCTCTTACACAGGGTTTCAAGCTACTATCCGGTCGTTAAGTGATGACGTGACGAATCCTACTTCCGGGCCTAAAGTAGTCTGCGTTTAATATGGCTTTTGTGTTGTTAACATGTTTAATGTTTTGTATTTTCTTCTATTTAATCTCAAAAAGCTCCTAAAACAGTCAGTGATCAAAAACCGGCAGAGCACCATCAGGTGAATGTCACCTGTCAACGTTCCTGCATGCTGATATTATTCTGATACTAATCTGTCAATCAGTGAACACCAACCTCACCCAAACTTTCACACTCCGTGGAGTGTACAGCGTTTTTTGTTTTCCAATGATTTACATAATTCAGTTCCTGTTTTCCTTTCAAATTTACACAGCAGAGAATTTTTAATAATAGTCTAACTCAGACCTTCCCAAAGTGTGTGTGTGTGTGGGGGGGGGGGGGCAGAAAAAACAAACGCTTGAATCACTGAGCTTGCGGATGGAGCCACAGAGCGCGCTGACACGAGATGGGGAGATGCAGAGCAGTGACGATCAGATCCAGCTGAATGAATATATACCTCAAAGGCAGAACGTGGTGAGATATAATAGAGAAGTTGGTGATCCCAGTCGACCCTTCGTCGGTATTGCGGTGTACCTGACATGACAAGCTGGCAGAGTGGGGAGCTCATGCCACTGACGAGCAACTGGCTCTTTAGCCGCGGTCGGAGGTAGAGGGCGGCTGCGAGCTGTGTCTAACTTGGGACCACCGTGGTCTCAATACCGTCGCTAAGCCTGCTGTTCATCAGGAAGCTCGTCGTCGCGATAGGAAGCAGTACGTAAAGAACTAGTTACTCTATCCCGGCTATTGTACTCGCAATGAAATGTGGCACACTTATCCGGACACTAGTAGACTGGCGTTTGCTTCTGACCTCTTCCTTTTCATACTGCTTGATAGGGACAGCAAAACACGGTCACTCAAGTTTTCCTTAGTGATACCCTTTCTTTGTCATCGACGGAGGGGACTCTTATATGTGGTGCTAGTTCACCGGTTTGTAATTCACCCGAACAAAGTGCGGAATGAACCGGAATTTAAATAGTTAGGGAGGTGTAGAGAAAGGACACTTTTTCTAGAACGAAACCTTTAAATCAATCAAACAGGTATCCACAGTTGTTTATGTTTTTAAACCCATTTTGCACAGAGAGGTTTTTTGAAAAATGCATTGACAGCAATGTTGAATATTATTACACATACAGTAAAATAATCACACCGTGACGCCTCTGCCTTTCTAAATGGAGGGACAGTAACTGCGTGTAAACCTGCAGACAGTCAGATTAACAGTATTTTGTCTCTATCATTCTGCAATTCATCTCATGTAAACAATAACGTGGCCACAGCGTGACGTGAATAAAGGCACATACCTTTGACGTTGCGTGACGAACTCTGTATTCCTCGTCCACACGTAAACACAAAAAAGGAGTTTTAAAAAATCTCCGTTTTCAGTTTCTTTGTTATTCTCATTTAAAATTTCCAGCGTTTATTAAAGAATTATCTGAATCTTACAACAAACGATTGATAGATTGATGCATATATACCACGAAAACATTGTATGTCACTGTCACAACAGCGTTTGTTTTCATTCAAAGGCATTATGGTTTTTCCTATAATGGTGGTCGGTCTCTAGTCAAAATGCCCGGCGATTTTTGTCCCAGTCCAGCCCTGTATGCAGCTCACTGCAGTCTTTTTTTGACCTACATCTTCCTATTCGGAAGGCTGAATTTCCGATCTGGTCGCATGGTGTCTAACTATATCGCTTGCCTCTTCGTCTGGGCGGCCTACTAGAGAGGCAGCACGTAGTGCCTGGTATAGGTTTGAAGTGATTATCAAGATGCTCGCGCGTTGACATTTTCTTAGCCCTGTGACGAAGCTGTGTTTAGCTATTTGTATACTTGAACACTGCTTGTTCTGGTGTCCATGTGGCTCAGAAATCGCAAAAGCTGATAGAAAGCACAAAAACAGCAACATTTTGGTCCTGAGTGGCCGACCTCCGCATCACCTCTGAGGTCTTCCTCTTGTCCTCCTGCCTGGCAGCTCCATCTTTATCATCTTTTATCAAGTTAACCACCCTCCCTCCTCTACACATGCTCAATCCATCCCAGCCTGTTTGATTCTCAATTGTCCCACTGATGGAGGAATTTCCATCCCACTCACTGCCAGTGAACATCTTAACATCTTTAGCTTGACCTCCACAACTCCAGTGCTTCCACAGATGGAACATCGTGACCACCATCTATTTCTAGCTTCTGGTCATTGGCCACAGACTTCCGAGTAGCTGCTCACCCGCAACCCACCGGTCTACCGTAGCGGACTTACTCTCATCTTCCAAAACCTTAGCGACCACACCTCGTTGCTCGGGCTCCCTTACTTCTGTCACAAGATTACTCTGCATACCTGCAGTCCCCCACTACATTGCTGAACAATTCAGCGCTGCAAGACTTGATCATCCGGTGTGTACCAAGAGGAGGCTAGGTCGGTCTAAACATTTAGTGACAGATAGGACAAAGTCATATTACTCCTGTATGCTATGTTACAAATCTCAAAGCAGTAAAGTGCGTCCGTGGTGGGCCGCACCCACCCAGCTCACAAGAAGCAATTATATCGCCACTAGCAGTGGCTTGCCCGGTCTCACTCCAGTAGCATGCATCTAACCGGCTCCTAGATGTAGCATCCAAACGCTTGTTACGAGTTATAGAGAGGTTGGGAATCTCTCTCTTAAAAGAGCACAAACCACTGACAGATGTTGCCGCAGAATGCGAGCCCCGTAGCGGCGAAGAGCGCTGGAACCAAACTGGGTCTTTAATGCGTTACAAAGCGTTACCTATTGGTCACACCACTGCACACAACGCGATTCGATGACTTTGTAGGTGGTTTATGAAAGGCCGTTATATTCTTCCCAAACGGACTAAACACGCGACCTGGGTCGTTGGCCTTCGCCTAGTATTTATTCTCAAGCCCAACATGTGTACTAACTTTCAATCCTCTGGCGCAATATCGAGTGCTTTTTACCCTATAGTTGAGTTTTACACATAAACACAGTGATCGTTAGAAAAAAAAGAATACTCGGAAAAACAAACGTGGACTAGAAGAATCCTTTAAACACAGCGTTCGCGCACGGCCGAGTCTGGTCTAGCTTCCTTGCAATAGTGGAAAAGTCGTGGAATAAGGTGCGATTACCAACGAAGAAAATTAAACCTGCTCCGTGTTATTTTCATGTGCGTGATCGTAACGAAGTGTAATTTGACTCTTTTTCATGCCCTGCAGTCAGCTGCTGATGTTGGGCCTATGTGTGTTTGAGTTGTATTTATTTACAATAAATAATGCTCAGCTGTATACTGTCTCAACAGCTTTCCAAGGCTTTCCGAAGATCAGTTAGAATTTCCCAAATATGGGATAAATCTAGGCTTTGATCTTTTTTCATGTTATCTGGATATTTGTGTGAAACTTTTTATTGTGTGTTTATGTTTTATGTTCATTGTCCAAAGACAGTCGTAACCCGATGGTCATGGCCCTGGGTCTGGTGACCAAGTGTTATGTTTTTGATTATTAACATCCTTTGATTTACTGTTAGTCATGGTTCTGTTCCTTCTGAGTGTGTCATGTCCCTTATGTAGGTTGAATTCTGTCTCCATGTTTATTTATTCGTTTCCCAGTTACATCTCATGCTCCCTCTGTTTGTGAGTCTGTGGTTTCCTGTTTTCTTGTAATAGTTCTGTGTGCTGTGTTAGTGTATTCTGTTTTCCATCGTTACCCTTGGTGTATATATTGTGTATGTTTTCCAAGGTTTTTGTAGTGGTCTGGTTATTATTTTGTGTTTAGGCATTCCTCTGTTTAGTTTGAGACTTATGTTTTTTCCCTTTCTTGTGGATCTGTCTTAATAAACGGCACGCCTTCAATTAAATCAGTTACTTTCTCTTATTTGGGTACTCATCCTTGTCGCTGCATGCTGTCTGCTTTAGCAGATGTGACGCTGATAACTGGTGTTCATTTTTTAAAATAAAACCCTTGTTGCTTCATTGCCCATGTCAGTCATGAAAAGGACATTTTTTAATCTCAGTGATATTTACACCAGAATAAAAAAATAACATTATAAAGTAGAACTTCAGCAGAATCAGTGAAAGAGCTTGCAACCATTCTCCAATAATCACTCACTTTACTGCCACCATAACAGATCCAATACCAGAGAGAGGTCAGTATGTGTGCTGCCCTTAAAGGCAGTTCGGTTCTGTGAGCATTAAGTGCTTAACATTGGCCCAGGACATGAGGTAGGGATGGTCATTGTCTCTGTGTTCGAAAGAATCCACAAATATATTTCTCTAAATCTGATAAATATCCTACTGATCTGTTCAGTTTCAGAAAAACATGAAGTTTAAACTGCTGGGCTACATTTTATGTTAGACATTGCCAAGATTTAGTAGGCACTTCTTCCCAGTCAGCCTGATAGGGCTTGCGGCTCCGCATGTAGTGTACGTGAGTGGACCTCCTATCCAAAGAGAGTGTGGAGGGAGGGCACTCGGACATTTCATATAAATGAATTCTAGGCATTTTTATCTAATTGTCTAATAATGTGTTCCATCAAATATGAGGTAGTGTAAGGACCAAGGCCCACTAATTATCGACAAATGTGGATCTCCTTCACTCGATCAACTTTCTGATTCCTGTTCAAGCCTCCACTGTGTCGTTTGATCGCCTACTTCCTGTAACTATCAACCAGAGGCTCGATATACAGAGGTTGTGTACTAAGATCAGAGAAGCGGTTCCTCTAGCTCGGACAGTCGAAACATGCCACTGCTATATCCTGCTCACAGGGGCAGTGATTCCGAGGGTGGTGGCCTATAGACAATATCCAAATTCCGAGTGACGTGGCTCCTCACCTGTCCGATCCGAGCGAGCCTCATAGGTTAGCCGCAAGTACCGACTCGAACGCGTTGTTATGGTGGAGCGAGCGAGAGAGAGGTGTTGTTCCGCATTGGCACCGTTTGAGACTGTAATGACTAAACTATACAAGTTTAAAGCTCTGTCAGAATATAGTTGTAATCGAAGGTAAAAGAGAGTAACACACCAGCAATCCCTTAAAATTGATTGAGTGCGATTCGGCACGTGTGGCAGTAATAAATGGGGTCACTGCCCCGACTTGTAGGGATGTGCACACGTAGTCCGACCCTCTGTCATATCAGGCAGTTGCACGTTGTGGACCGGGCAGGTAACAATTGTCTCGCGCATAGTGTGTGGCACGGAATGACCGTCATCCATAATAGTGGGAGTAATTTATTGGTATGGAGTAAATGTCTTGTTGGCTTCTCAGGTGAATTATTGAACCTATACTCCATTAACCTGTGAGCTAATTTACCTGTATCGTAAACCAAATAGCCTTGAGATATAGATCATTTAGAGTTGGCGGGCAATAGGCGAAGCTGTCACTACCCTGGTAAGTCTAATCGGGCAGAAGCTTTGTTTCCATTTTTACCTGATGTTACAGGTCAGATCAATGCGATGAACTCAATCAGCTGTGGTCCGGTGCTGCCTGAATTACACTAAAGATTCAAAAGGGAGAAAATCCCGGTGGAGAGGAACGCTTGGGCAGGCCAGTCCCCAGCAACAGTGGCGGAAAATGATGAAGGAGAACAGGAGGAGGTACTAGAAAGAGCACACAGTAAGGATGTCAAGCAGAAGTTGAGATGAGCGTGTCATCTCGTATAATCGCGAAACTCTTCGCCGATATCAGGGTGGTACTGGCTTAAAGTCTTATTTCAGTTTGGCGCGGCTCAGCTAAGTGTCCAAGGCCTCGTCAGGGGTCGTGGAGTGTGACCAGTTAGACTACTGTTGGGTCGGAATGGAGATTTAAGTGACCAAGGGTTAAATTTCGTAGCAGTTTCCCGCCGCAGTGGTGTAAGTAGGCTGAGACTAGTGACAGGGAGGAGAATCGTGCACTCTCTGTGGGTTCAGCGGTGCATAGTATCTTGCGCGGGTATGTTGGCATCGGGGTGATTTGACCTAGTTACTCAGAGCTGGGAGAAGATAGTAGGCTGACATTTATAGTTGAACCGGGCTTGCGTCGAAAGGAACAAAGCGAGTTTTGAACAAGGAGTGTGATGAGTGAATAGCATGGCAGTCAGTATCTCTTTCGGGATTCCGACTCGGGAGATGACCTGAAACAGTGCCTGCGCCACACTCTTTGCAGAGATGGTGCGCAGCGGAACTGCTTCCGGGTACCGCGTTGCGTAATCCACCAGGACTAACACAAAGCGGTAGCCGCGTGCACTCCGGTGAAACGGCCCGATGAGGTCCATGCCGATGCGCTCAAACGGGACCTCAATGAGGGGGAGAGGGCGCAGCGGCGCCTTCGGTATGGCCGGCTGGTTAACAAGTTGGCAGTCCGGGCAGGACGCGCACCAGCGGCGCACATCCGCTCGGATGCCCGGCCAATAAAATCGGGCCGTTATTCGCTCCAGAGTTTTCTCATAGCCCATATGCCCTGCCATGGGGTTATAGTGGGCCGCCTGGAAAAGCGTTTCCCGGCGGCCCTGCGGCACCAACAACTGGGTGTGTGTTTCCTCTGTCTGAGTGTCACGACTCACTCGATATAATCGGTCGTTTAATAAGACGAAACGCGGGTAGGTCTGCGCGGCCTCAGGGCGCACCACGTGACCATCAATAGCCATCACTTGGTCAAAGGCTGAGCGTAGGGTGCCGTCACGAGACTGCTCCAGTGGGAAATCACCCATGGGGGACACTTCCGGGGCCGGCGGGACGTCCCGTGAGGGACCCGCCGGCTCCTCCCCCCCGGAGTCAGTGTCGGACGACCCCGCGTCACCGCTGAACGCCGCGCACACGCTACACCCCGCTTCCGGTCGTGATCGCACCCCCGCGTACTGCCCCAGTAGCTGATGAAACCCCGGCCAATTGGTACCCAGAATCAGGGGGTGCGACAGGCGCGGGCTAACCGCCGCCGTTACTCTATGCGTTTTGCCCTTATACTTCAATAACAGCGGCACTATGGGATACTTGTGAACGTCACCATGCACACACCTCACCTCCACCCATTCTGCCTCCAGCAATGCCCCGGGGCGAACCAAGCTTTGGTGTACGAGGGTCTGCGTGCAGCCCGTGTCCACCAACGCCTGGCGTATACCCCCTCGAGTCCTTACCGGAATACTGTATGTCCCTCCTGGACCGGGGGAGGGTGCTGGGGCGCCAGCAACACGAAACACCTGCCCCACTTCCATAAGCGGACAATCCCTCCTCAGGTGCCCCGGCTGCCCGCACTTCCAACACTCCGGCCCCGGCGTCTGTGCTGCTCTCCGTGGCTCGGGGGCGGCTCCACTTGGCTCGGTTCCCCTGGACGGCACCAACGCCGCGAAAGGGTTAGTGGGGCTCAGCGCCGGCAGCCGTTCTGCCTGCCCTGGTGTCGGCACACGGCGCCTCGGGGCCGGCACTGGGGCCTGTTTGTTCGGCCTCCGCCCGGCGTCCCCGGGTTCCCCTGCTCCAGCGGCAAGGTGGTCCTCCGCCAGCGTCACCGCTACCTCCAAGCTTGCGGGCCGGTGGCACCGGACCCATCTCGCCGTCTCCGCTGGCAATCCCTCCGTGAACTGCTCCAGCACCACCTTGTCCACCAGCTTCGTCTCCCCCTCCGATGTCCCCGGTTGCAGCCAGCGTACCGCCGCGTCGCGCAGCTGCCGGGCCCAGGCGAATGGTCGGTCCGTTGTAGCCAGCCGACAGGCCCGGAACCGCCGGCGGTGGTCTTCGGCGGTGAGCCCCAGCCTGTCCACCACCGCCCGGCTCACGTCCGCGAAGCTGCTCCTCGACGCCGGAGGCAGACTCAGGGCCGCTGTTTGTGCCTCCCCGGACAGCAGGGGAAGCAGCCGCGGAGCCCACTCCTCCCGCGGCCATTGGCAAGCCTCCGCCGTGGCACGGAAGGTCTCCAAGAAAACCTGTGGGTCGTCCCCGTCCCCCATCCGGGGCACCGCCACCGACAGTGGCGAGGGCTTCGGCGTGGCAGCGGCCCCGACCAGCCGCTCCAGAACCTGCGTCTGCCGGTCCGTCTGCTCCCGCAGCGCGGCCAGGTGGGCACGCTGGTCGGCCGCCTGGTCCCGGCTCATCGTCGCCATCTCCGCCAGCATCTGCGCCAAGAATTGCAGAGGCTGGGCGGGTGGCGCGGCCTGTGGGTCGGACATTTCCCCACCGGCACTCTCCTGGGTTTCGGCACCACTTGTGGAATACACCAGGCACAGACACACGCACACACAGGTAGGTACAGCCAACTTCCACATTTATTTAAGTGTTGTTGTTTTCACAGCTGACTCAGTCACACAGTCTGACAGC
>NW_024582480.1:1840580-1846070 GCF_018398535.1 Haplochromis burtoni
ACTGTTGACCTCCCTCGGCTTTTATTACCACTAATCATTTATTTAAGCTCAGTTTTTAAAACCTTAGGATGTAACTACAGCCCAGCCCATGCAGCAGTATATGAATGACTAACCTCGTATTGTGGATGGATTATCTCAGTTGTTCTCCTGGCTGAAGTTTGGTCCTTTTACAGCATCCTGCCATGCGATTACATTTGTTCCTGACCACCGAGAACACTCACGTTAACTTTTATCGAGTGGAAAAAAAGTTAGCTTGTTTATATTATGCTAACATAGCTGTGTCGCTAGCGGTCACGTAGCACATCATTATATACCAGCTAGCCCAACTTCAGTAACCCTACAAACGTCACTGCTGTTTAGTTTTCTGTCTTCATTTATGCTGGAAGTGATAGCAGAGCTGTACGTTTAATTTGTTTCCAAAACCCCGCAGTCAGGACATGCTATATTGTATTTAGATAGAAGCTAGCGAGCTAACTCCCTGCTAACTTCTAACTCCGTTAAATGTCATAAATTCCGTTTTCATGGATGCCTGGATGTTAAACTCAATTGTTACACCTGGTAGAGCAGAACGCTGATCATTTTATTAAAGATGAAAGACTTTAGACAGTTTTTCAACTCTCAGTAATGCCACAGTGATCGTTTGATATATGGACCTGCAGCGGAGTTTAGGTCCAGACACGGCTAGTGACGTCAGACTGAATGACGGATACTTGCACTTAACATACTTGATAGTGGAGAAGGTAACCAAGCCCGCATCCTGACTTTTAGGTTCCAATCCCAAAACAGTGACTTAAAATTACTTTATGTAAACACATATATTTTCACATTTATTAATCCTGAAAAGATGACTTATGTAATGAATCTATGAATTATAAAACAAACATGAACTCAATCGTAAATAAAAATATAAAGCAGAGGTAGAGGCGCTATAAGATAAGATAAGATAATGACTTTATTAATCCCTCGGGTGGATTCCTCTCGGGAAATTCAGTTTCCAAAGTAGCACAGCACCACAGAAGTTGCAGAATGTGAGCAGAATATCCATATATACACATATATAAATACAGAGAATATAAATAGTACAAAAGGGATAAATAGAATAAATAGGAATAAGAATACAAGGGAAGGCACATTTCAAGTATTGATAGTCTATTGCACCGTTGGTATATTAACAAAAACTATTGCACAGTGAAAAGGCACTACAGCTTATTGTTCCCCCCTCCTTTGTCCCCGGTTCCTCCCCTCCAGAGAGGAGTTAAACAGTCTGATGGCGTGTGGGACAAAGGAGTTTTTAAGTCTGTTGTTCTTGCTTTAGAAGCAACCTGTCACTGAACAGACTCCTCTGGTTGTTTATGGCCGTGTGCAGAGGATGCCCAGCATTGTCCATAATGTCCAGCAGTTTTTTAGTGTCCTTTTCTCTGCCACTGTCACCAGAGTGTCCAGCTTCATGCCGACCACAGAGCAGCCTTCCTGATCAGTTTTTCCAGCCTGGATGAGTCCTTCTTTGCTGTGCTGCTCCCCCAGCACACCACAGCATGAAAAGTACTCCAGCAACCACCGACTGGTAAAACATCCTCAGGAGCTTCCGCAGATGTTAAAATTTTAAATTTAATTCTAATTTTGATTTTACGAAGATCAATGAAAGATGAGAAAGAACAGGAATTCTCAGAGAAAAGACAAAAAGCGTCTCTTACTCAGGGGAACACATCGCTGCATCTTTCGAGGTGAAGTTGGAGTTTGATAGCACTGAAACCAATAACTCACAAAAATCTTTCAGGGTAATGTTGTTTTACCATTTGTGTAGTCTACACACTCAACCTTTTGAACAATAATTGAGTAACTGGCATTTTAACTAGGGAATGACTTACACTCGCTTCACTGGCCTCTTCATTAGGTACACCTTGGTAGTCCTGGGCTGGCCCCATTTTTCATATGGAGAGGGGTCAATTAATTGATACCCAATCAACGACGGCACCAGTGGTTGTGAATTTTTCACTCACTCTGTGTCTACACACCTCTCTGCATTTAATTATTAGTTATTCTTAATCTCTGGCTCTCTTCCACCGTGTGTCTTTGTCCTGTCTTATTCACTCCTTTCACCTCCCACGCTACTGACCTGGTGTCTGCTGGAGTTTCTTTCTGTTTAAGTTTTCCTTCCCATTTTGCCAAGTGCTTGATGTGTACTGTTGTTGTGATTTGGTGCTTTTTAACATGAAATCGACCTGAAAAAAGACACTCTACCACCAATACAATATTAAGAAAATATGTTTAGCTGTGAAGGTTCTCAGTATCATGACTGTGACTAATTGAAGTATTAAGCATTAACAGTGTGGTTAGTAGTTCATTTCGAACTAACACCATCTCCTGTGCATTTGTCAGGAACTACGATGGACCGCTCTTAAATTTAATGATGGGTTTTGATCAAGTTTCATTAGTTTTTTTCCCACCACTCTCTCAACCTGTTTACAGCAAAGACTTCTGTAGCAGACAGGAAAGTACTGCAGAGGGTCATCAACACAGCCCAGAAGATCACTGGCTGCTCTCTGCCCAGCCTGGAGGTCACTGCAAACTCTCGGTACCTCAGCAGAGCTGGCAATATCATCAAGGACCACTCTCACCCCAGCAACCAACTGTTTGAACTATTACCGTCAGGCCGACGGTACAGGTCACATAAAACCAGGACAAACAGATTCAGGGATAGCTTCTTTCCCAGAGCTATCACCGTAGTAAATAAGCACAAAAACAATTGAACCTATTCCATACCGTCACTGTCATTATATTATGCTGCTATTCATACTGTCATTATATTAATGCTGCTATCCTGTATATATCGTACTTACTATTGTTTGAGTACTTACGATTATTTTATTGTACTTTTTATATTTTACATTTATATTTATTATTTATCTTGCACCAAGGGAGTGGCACTCCAATTTCGTTGTACTCTGTACTCACGAGCCCAGCTGATCTCTCCCTGGCCGCTCCTCCTCGTCTCACTATAAACACAGCGGAGGGAGACCATCATCAGTCCATAAACAACATCAGCTGTTCTTACCGGCCTTGCAGCGCCGCCCTGTTGAGCCTTCCGCTCCACTCCTCCCCTGCAGCTGCGCCCGGGGCCACGCCTCCGCCACAGGCGGTTACCCCTGGACTGGCAGACCGGGGTGGTAGTTCCAATTTTTAGCAAGGGGGACCGGAGGGTGTGTTCCAACTACAGGGGGATCACACTCCTCAGCCTCCCCGGGAAAGTTTATGCCAGGGTGCTGGAACCTTGGATACAGGAAGAGCAATGCGGTTTTCGTCCTGGTCACGGAACACTGGACCAGCTCTTTATCCTCTCAAGGATACTCGAGGGTGCATGGGTGTTTGCCCAACCAGTCTACATGTGTTTTGTGGACTTGGAGAAGGCATTCGACCGTGTCTGGCCCATTGCTACGGGTCATTCAATCCCTATACAACCGTTGCAAGAGCTTGGTTCGCATAGCCGGCAATAAGTTGGACTCGTTCCCAGTGGGTGATGGGCTTCTCCAGGGCTGCCCTTTGTCACCGATTCTGTTCATAACTTTTATGGATAGAATTTCTAGGTGCAGCCAAGTGGCGGAGGGCTTTCACTTCGGTGGCCTCAGAATCTCAACTATGCTTTCCGTAGATATGTGGTTCTGTTGGCTTCAATGGGTAACGGCCTCCAGCTCGCGCTGGAATGGTTTGCAGCTGAGTGTGAAGCAGCGGGATTGAGGATCAGCACCTCCAAATCTGAGGCCATGGTTCTTATCCGGAAAAGGGTGAAGTGCCCACGCCGGGTCAGAGATGAGTTCCTGCCTCAAGTGGAGGAGTTTGAGTATCTTGGGGTCTCGCTGCATCAGTCCCTCGTGGTGAAGAACGAGCTGAGCTTAAAAGCAAAACTCTCAATTTACCGGTCGATCTACGTCCCTACTCTCACCTATGGTCACGACCGAAAGAATGAGAGAGCGGATACAAGCGTTGGAAATGAGCTTCCTCCGAAGGGTGGCTGGCCTCTCCCTTAGAGATAGGGTGACAAGTTCGGCCATCTGGGAGGGGCTCAGAGTAGAGCCGCTGCTACTCCACATCGAAAGGAGCCAGCTGAGGTGGTTCGGGAATCTGACAAGGATGCCTCCTGGGCTCCTTATGGGGAGGTGTACCGGGCATGTGCCACCGGGAGGAGGCCCCAGGGCAGACGCACGACACGCTTGAGAGATTATATCTCTCGGCTGGCCTGGGAACGCCTTGGTGTTCCCCCAGACAAGCTAGAGGAGGTGGCTGGGGAGAGGGAGGTCTGGGCTTCTCCGCTGGTATAAAGCGGAAGAAGATGGATGGCTTTTAAAACATGAGGTTATTATAAAATGAGGTTGATACATGAGGAATCGTGGCTACAAGATCATTCTGGTACCAAACTTATGCTGACCACCCACATGTTCCACAAGCAGATAGGACAATAAATGTTGAACTTTTTGAGCAGATTTTTGTTTGTTTGTTTTTGTCCGTCTCAGTGTCCCTTCCTTCTCCACAAAACCTGATGGAGGTGGAGGTTCCTGTTGTGGGAAACAGGCAGTGTAACTGTAACTATGGAGTGGGATCAATCACTGACAACATGATCTGTGCCGGGTTAAGTGCAGGAGGAAAGGACTCCTGTCAGGTGATTGTTGTTACCTGTGTTTGGCACATTTTCACCTTGATTCGGCCTGGCACAACCTTCCCCAAAACTGACGACTCCCGCCTGAATCCAGCGACCGCTCTGCTTGCTCACCATTGGACCTCCTGAATCTCCCTTTGAGAGCAGAAACATTTACTGTTAGCTGAGGAGAAGAAACTGTAGAAGGTGAAAATGTGCCAAACACAGGTAACAACAATCACCTGACAGGAGTCCTTTCCTCCTGCACTTAACCCGGCACAGATCATGTTGTCAGTGATTGATCCCACTCCATAGTCACAGTTACACTGCCTGTTTCCCACAACAGGAACCTCCACCTCCATCAGGTTTTGTGGAGAAGGAAGGGACACTGAGACGGAAAAAACAAACAAACAAAAATCTGCTCAAAAAGTTCAACATTTATTGTCCTATCTGCTTGTGGAACATGTGGGTGGTCAGCATAAGTTTGGTACCAGAATGATCTTGTAGCCACGATTCCTCATGTATCAACCTCATTTTATAATAACCTCATGTTTTAAAAGCCATCCATCTTCTTCCGCTTTATACCAGCGGAGAAGCCCAGACCTCCCTCTCCCCAGCCACCTCCTCAGCTTGTCTCGGGGGAACACCAAGGCGTTCCCAGGCCAGCCGAGAGATATAATCTCTCAGCGTGTCCTGCGGTCTGCCCCGGGGCCTCCTCCCGGTGGGACATGCCTGGAACACCTCACCCAGGAGGCGCCCAGGAGGCATCCTTGTCAGATGCCCGAACCACCTCAGCTGGCTCCTTTCGATGTGGAGCAGCAGCGGCTCTACTCTGAGCCCCTCCCAGATGGCCGAACTTG
>NW_024582480.1:1846095-1868858 GCF_018398535.1 Haplochromis burtoni
TTCCAGGAGTCTACGCCAGAGTATCCCAGTACCAGACCTGGATCAACAGCCAGATCTCCTTCAACCAGCCGGGCTTCATGACGTTCACGTCCACTGGGACCAACAGTGACCTCAGTGTCTCCTGCACAGGACTGACACCAGTGCCAACCACCACCCCTCCAACCACCACCACACCTTCAACCACCACCACCACCCCTCCAACCACCACCACACCTGCAACCACAATCCCCACCACAACAACCACAGTCCCTGCAACAACCACCAACAGAGCTGCCATCATTACAACAACCACGCGACCTTCGAGCACTCCCCACTGTGAGTGTCCATCATGAAAGCACTTTATTTAAAAATGGTTTGGTCTAACCTACCTGACCTCAAGCTGATGGGTTCATGTGGTCTAAGTTTTTAAAATTTCTTTGTGTCTTCCTCTGTTTATTTTTTCAGCACTGGTCTGTGGACAAGCTCCAAGGAATTCTCGCAACATGGGGGGACCCTCAGTGGTGGCTGGTTCGTGGCCGTGGATGGCGAGCCTACAGAAGAATGGAAGGCACGTGTGTGATGGGTCTCTGGTGGCCTTGGACTCAGTGTTGAGCAACGCCAACTGCTTCTCAAGGTCAGTTGAAGTTTGGACAGACAATGATACAGTTCATCCTCTGGGGACTGAGTAAATGACATGACTTTCCCTCCACCACAGTCGTGTTCACGTTCAGTTGACATTGATGACACTGTGCATCGGTCAAATGCTGATTAGTTGACAAGTGGGCCAGAACCGGAAGAGACAAAGAGACAGTTGAGTTCACAAAAAGAGGCACAAGAAAATCATTAAAGATTTGAAAAAAAAATGCAGCATAAAGGGTACAGACAGCGGCTGCAGTGGATACTATTCATTGTTTTAAACCTTCAGTTTCACTTCAGCTCTTTGTAGTCTAGAATTCTTCTCCATAGCTGGCTGACAGACCAACAACAGCACAAGCAAAAGTTGTACCACGGACCAGTTGTACCACATATTTACATTTTATGTTGAAACATATTTTCCCTATTTGACAGCGAAGATCTAAGAGGCAGAGCCAATACCAAGATGATTAGCTCAGGTGGAATTTAAAAAATCTGTCTACCGTCCAAAATGGTAGTGCTGGCTCTGATAATCACTATTAAAAACCTTTACTGGGACAAGACTGGCAGGAATCAAATCACCATCAAGCTCCAACATGATAAAGGGGGTCCTGTTGTCCCTCTCTGGGGGGGACACTCCCACGGGATTTGAATCTGGGACTTTCCACCATTTGACCTTAGAACTGAAGAAGCTTCTCGGATGAGAGATCTTCAAGCAACTTAAAGAAGTCCAGACATGTTTCTTTCCAAGCTCCTTAGACTACGATGACCTGGATGACTGAGAACCTTCACAGACAACATGAAGAAAAGTTTAGTTTGCAGCTGTTCAACACTGTTTGGATTACAACATGAAAAATCTAAAGTAAAGGTACAGAATTAAATTAAAAGCATAAACATGCAGATGAACAACCACCAATGGTGGTCAAAAAACATGGTGGAGATCTTTTTGAGACTGAACACTCTCTCTTTCCACTGAGTCAAAATTTTGTAAACAAACTTTATTCCATTGTGGATTAATCCACCAGTGAAAACTGTGCCCAAAAGACTGAAAATGTAACCATCCCTTTAAGGAAATGAGCGAGTCTTTAAAAATGAAAACTGAACACAGTCCCAGCAGATCAGATGATCTCAGTGCCAGCCCACATCACCTGATGGTGCCACACTTCCACACTTTCCACACATGTAGCTGATCAGTCCAACACATGGTTATCATTTAAGCTGATTCTGTGTTAAAACTAGTCCATGGGTACATTGTCATTTACAGTGCAACCTGATGTGCAGCTCTATAAAGATAAAGCAAGGCTTCGACTCAGATTGTTTTTTTCATCAGCAACATTTTCTGTGACGTGTTTTGTACTTTTTTCAAATTAAATCAAAGAGAAAAACTTCACCATTAACTGATTAGCTCTCTGGGTCTTCTAGTTAAATATATACCTCTTTAATTAGAACCAGGCCTGAATGTCACCAGGTTCAAGTCTGTAAAACTTGGGTCCCATGAAGTTGAGTGTAAAGGTGTAGATCTTGTTTGAAGCTGATGAAGTTTATGTTTGTGTGCTTCGTTCCTCCCACAGCTCCCCTGTAGCGTCCGAGTGGACTGTCGTGTTGGGGCGTCTGAAGCTAAATGGATCCAACCCCTTTGAGGTGACGCTGAATGTGACAAATATCACTCTGAGCAACACGACCGGGACCAACATAGCCATCCTCCGTCTATCTGCCCAGCCCACCCTGACCGACTACATCCAGCCCATCTGCTTGGACAATGGGAGAACCTTCGCCGAGGGCTTGGCGTGCTGGGCGGCCGGTTGGAGTCCTGGAAGAGGAGGTGGTGAGTCAGCAACATGAAGGCTGACAGAGTTCTGCCCAGACTCTGCACCAGTCCATCCCTCAGATTACACATGTGGACCACTGCACTTACAGATTCTTTAGTCAAACATCAGGATTTTCTTATCTTTCATGATGTTAGCTGAGGAAGTTATGCAGCAGTTTCAGACCTCGGTGGTAAACTGTGGGAACTCATCATCGAGTGAGAGCATCTGTACAGACGTGTTTGCACTGCAGCAGGTAAATGACTGGATTCTTCTTCTTATAACACTGTCTGCTGACATGTTGTTTATTCTGGACCTTGGATTTAGCTGCTTATCTAAGCTCACGATGATGAATTTGGATAGTTCATCAATCATTCAGTTTAACCAGAGATGCTTATCATTTTAAAACATGTAAGAATTTCCAGCTTTGAAATCTCAGTCTTCATTATGGGCCAATTAGATTTAAGGCTAATTTAATTTAGTGCCATCCTCTTCATCCCTCCAGCCACCTCCTCCAGCTTGTCCGGGGGAATACCAAGGCGTTCCCAGGCCAGCCGAGAGATATAATCTCTCCAGCGTGTCCTGGGTCTGCCCCGGGGCCTCCTCCCGGTGGGACATGCCTGGAACACCTCCCCCAGGAGGCGCCCAGGGGGCATCCTTGTCAGATGCCCGAACCACCTCAGCTGGCTCCTTTCGATGTGGAGCAGCAGCTGCTCTACTCTGAGCCCCTCCCGGATGGCCGAACTTCTCACCCTATCTCTAAGGGAGAGGCCAGCCACCCTTCGGAGGAAGCTCATTTCTGCCGCTTGTATCCGCGATCTCGTTCTTTCGGTCACTACCCACAGCTCGTGGCCATAGGTGAGGGTAGGGACGTAGATCGACCGGTAAATTGAGAGCTTCGCTTTTACACTCAGCTCCCTCTTCACCACGACGGACCGGTGCAGCGTCCGCATCACTGCAGCTGCAGCACCAATCCGTCTGTCAAGAACTCTCCGTCTCTCCAAACTTCTCCCACACCCGAGTTTTTGCTTCAGCCACTTTAGTGCCTTTGTATGTTTGTTTTAAGCCTAAATTTCTTATTAGAGTGAATGTATTCTGATTATTATTGTTGTTGTTGTTACAACTGTCTAAAATGTTTTTAACACCTAGTTGAATCTGGTCGTTTAGTTATAGGTAGTTAATATAATCTTGGTCCAAGGTTTTCACTGGGCAGGGATAGCTCAGTAGGTAGAGTGGTGGCCCCATGATCGGAAGGTCGGGGGTTCGACTCCACTGAACGGCTACCCTGAGGTACCCCTGAGGAAGGTACCGTCCCTACACACTGCTCCCCGGGCGGTGCATTGGTCGCTGCCCACTGCTTCACTGGGTGAATGGGTTAAATGCAGAGGAACTATTTCCCTATGGGGACTAACACATACACATTACATTACACACATTCTAGTAAACAGAGTGTCTCAAACTCTGAAACACTAACTTTCCTGTCTGTTTGTTCAGGGTGATTCTGGCGGGCCGCTGATGTGTAAGCAGGGCGGCTCTTGGTTCCAGGCAGTCGTGTTAACAGCTCCAAGCTCCTCTGCCGGGAGAAGACGAAGCTCAGTCATGACCTTCACCAGACTGAGCACCTTTGACTCCTTCCTGTCTGAGACGGTCAAGTCACTCTTGTCTCCAGCCTTGAATATCACCAGTGCCAACTCCGCCAATCCCACCAATGTCTCCGTCACTACCACTACCAGCAGTACCTACACCACCACAATGGTTACCACTACTACTGACTCGAAAAGTGTGTTCGACAGCAGCGAGGGTCGTCCTGCTCACTCCTTCATCTTTGTCTTCTTCCATCTCCTCAGCTTCGCCTTTTGTCTCCAACTCTGCCTTTAGGGAACCCAAACTTGATTCACATGATGTGATGGACACAGATGAATGTGAACAAGCTTCGATGTTGAGACTTTACAGGTTTAGAGCTTTGCCTGCCAATCTTTGATCTGATTCTGCCGTCATTGGATTTCTACAGAGAGCTCAGTAATGATATTCTGGATAATGAAAACAGGCATTCATACATGAAATACTCCTGGATGAATCTTCAGCGCAAACATCATGACCCTCCGACAGAGAGGTCGACTTCAAATCCCAGAGGGCAGTACAGTGCCATCATCCAATCCAATCATTGGAGGGGGTTCTACTGATTACAATGAAAGTAATTTTTTTTAAATAGGCAAATGATTTATGTGCACTATGAGACATTTGTTGTGATGAATTCAGGCTCACGCTGTGCAGCCTGGAGAGTTGAGTTGAGTTCCTTCCACTGAGGAAGTTTTATTTACACAACCTCTGTAATCCCGATTTAGTTAATGAGCATAACACAGTGAGCTGAACAGATCAAATGACATGAAGGAATTACATTTGTCTATATTTAGTGGGGCCTTGTCCTTACACTGACCTCATTATGAGAAACTATAGACATTTAAGAAAAAGCAGATTAATGAAATGTGTTTCTGTACCTCTGAGGGACGACTACCTGGAGCCCAAGATTCAGGCTGGACTGGAAGAAATCCTCTAAATCTTGCACTGAACATAAAAATGTAGCCCAGCAGTTTAAACTTCATGTTTTTCTGAAACTGAACAGATCAGTAGGATATTTATCAGATTTAGAGAAATATATTTGTGGATTCTTTCGAACACAGAGACAATGACCATCCCTACCTCATGTCCTGGGCCAATGTTAAGCACTTAATGCTCACAGAACCGAACTGTCTTTAAGGGCAGCACACATACTGACCTCTCTCTGGTATTGGATCTGTTATGGTGGCAGTAAAGTGAGTGATTATTGGAGAATGGTTGCAAGCTCTTTCACTGATTCTGCTGAAGTTCTACTTTATAATGTTATTTTTTTATTCTGGTGTAAATATCACTGAGATTAAAAAATGTCCTTTTCATGACTGACATGGGCAATGAAGCAACAAGGGTTTTATTTTAAAAAATGAACACCAGTTATCAGCGTCACATCTGCTAAAGCAGACAGCATGCAGCGACAAGGATGAGTACCCAAATAAGAGAAAGTAACTGATTTAATTGAAGGCGTGCCGTTTATTAAGACAGATCCACAAGAAAGGGAAAAAACATAAGTCTCAAACTAAACAGAGGAATGCCTAAACACAAAATAATAACCAGACCACTACAAAAACCTTGGAAAACATACACAATATATACACCAAGGGTAACGATGGAAAACAGAATACACTAACACAGCACACAGAACTATTACAAGAAAACAGGAAACCACAGACTCACAAACAGAGGGAGCATGAGATGTAACTGGGAAACGAATAAATAAACATGGAGACAGAATTCAACCTACATAAGGGACATGACACACTCAGAAGGAACAGAACCATGACTAACAGTAAATCAAAGGATGTTAATAATCAAAAACATAACACTTGGTCACCAGACCCAGGGCCATGACCATCGGGTTACGACTGTCTTTGGACAATGAACATAAAACATAAACACACAATAAAAAGTTTCACACAAATATCCAGATAACATGAAAAAAGATCAAAGCCTAGATTTATCCCATATTTGGGAAATTCTAACTGATCTTCGGAAAGCCTTGGAAAGCTGTTGAGACAGTATACAGCTGAGCATTATTTATTGTAAATAAATACAACTCAAACACACATAGGCCCAACATCAGCAGCTGACTGCAGGGCATGAAAAAGAGTCAAATTACACTTCGTTACGATCACGCACATGAAAATAACACGGAGCAGGTTTAATTTTCTGTCAGTTTTAGTATTTTATTTGATTACTATGTAAACAACGATGTGGGAGAAAGTTAGTAAATGTTGGGAAAAACTAAAAAGCCAACACCGTCTTTGTCCGGTGGGAAATAACACAAACTGAATCGTGTGCAGTGTGAAAAGACAGCTTTCAGCGCCCCCTACTGGTGGATTTGTGCACATGCAGTGTTTGGCTTCTTTAATGAGAGAGATTCTGTTAAACTCTTACTCTACAAGGTTGGATGCATCAGTGATGAGCAGCTGGAGGAGATCGGAGCACTTGTGGATAATTCTGTGGAGCTGGGTGGTGCGGCCACAGACCATTTGTTAATTTTACAACATCAGAGGAATTTGACTTTGTCTGTGTTTTAATGTTACACCTGCCTGTTTTACACACCTGAGAGAATTCAGCCTGAAGTTTTAGACTGAGGGTGAAGTATCAGAGGTTATCTGTGACAGAAGGAGAGCAGCAAGAGGGAAGGTTTGAAGATGGCAGTGAGACCTGTTGTGAAGCACTGGAGTTGTGGAGGTCAAGCTAAAGATGTTAAGATGTTCACTGGCAGTGAGTGGGATGGAAATTCCTCCATCAGTGGGACAATTGAGAATCAAACAGGCTGGGATGGATTGAGCATGTGTAGAGGAGGGAGGGTGGTTAACTTGATAAAAGATGATAAAGATGGAGCTGCCAGGCAGGAGGACAAGAGGAAGACCTCAGAGGTGATGCGGAGGTCGGCCACTCAGGACCAAAATGTTGCTGTTTTTGTGCTTTCTATCAGCTTTTGCGATTTCTGAGCCACATGGACACCAGAACAAGCAGTGTTCAAGTATACAAATAGTAAACACTCCTAAATTACAATCATGATACAAAACCTAACCAGGAACTGCTGCCTTCTGAGTAGGAGGACGTAGGTAACACCATGCTGCAGATGAGCTGCATACAGGGCTGGACTGGGACAAAAAAATCAGCCCGGGCATTTTGACTAGAGACCGACCACCATTATAGGAAAAACCATAAAGCCTTTGAATGAAAACAAACGCTGTTGTGACAGTGACATACAATGTTTTCGTGGTATATATGCATCAATCTATCAATCGTTTGTTGTAAGATTCAGATAATTCTTTAATAAACGCTGGAAATTTTAAATGAGAATAACAAAGAAACTGAAAACGGAGATTTTTTAAAACTCCTTTTTTGCGTTTACGTGTGGACGAGGAATACAGAGTTCGTCACGCAGCGTCAAAGGTATGTGCCTTTATTCACGACACGCTGTGCGCCGCGTTATTGTTTACATGAGATGAACTGCAGAATGGCAGATAGAGACAAAATACTGTTAATCTGACTGTCTGCAGGTTTTACACGCAGTTACTGTCCCTCCATTTAGAAAGGCAGAGGCGTCACGGTGTGATTATTTTACTGTACGTGTAATAATATTCAACGTTGCTATCAATGCATTTTTCAAAAAATGCCTCTCTGTGCAAAGTGGGTCCAAAAACACCCATATGGAAAAGATATATATAAATCTTATAAAGTTTATAAAGTTGTATGAAACTTGTATGAAAAGAATACAAGAGTGAAACCACATATAAGATCCCTTGAAAAATTATACAATGAAACTTGTATGTTTTGTATACTTACTAAAAAAACATATGAAAGTAATGAGAAAGTGGCCACTTTCATGAGTAAATCATGTATGTTTTTACTATTTCTTTTCCATATGGGCATGAACAGCTGTGGGATCCTGTTTGTCCGTGGTTTAAACAGCCCAGCGCTGCTCTCGACGCAGGGAAAACCAGTTCTGCAGGAGACCTACCTCGGCACTTGTGCAGGTGAAGCCAAAGGGAAGGTTTGCTTCACCATATTTTCCAGTCTTTGGCTTAGATATATTCATTCAGCGATGCTTCATCTCCTGCTTTGCATTTCTGTGGGCGCACTGTGCTAGCAGTGTTCAAGCGTTTGTTTTTTCTGCCCCCCCCCCCACACCCACACACCCTTTGGGAAGGTCTGAGTTAGACTATTATTAAAAATTCTCTGCTGTGTAAATTTGAAAGGAAAACAGGAACTGAAATATGTAAATCATTGGAAAACAAAAAACGCTGTACACTCCACGGAGTGTGAAAGTTTGGGTGAGGTTGGTGTTCACTGATTGACAGATTAGTATCAGAATAATATCAGCATGCAGGAACGTTGACAGGTGACATTCACCTGATGGTGCTCTGCTGTTGTTCTTCCTGTGCAGGTCAGCTGAAGTCTTCATTATAATCTGGGACTGTAAATTAAAATGAAATGTTCTGGCCACCTCCGTTATTTTTATGTGGACTTTACTAACTGTAAAAAGTATAATATCACTGCAGATCTAACATCTAAGTGAATAAACGACAGGGCAAATTATAATTGCCACAATGAAACTGAACTACATTTGATTAGGTGACATCAGAAAAACGCACTTCTTACATCGATCTAATGAACGTTTGTAAAAAGTGTCCAAGGGGGGACAGAGGGGTGATTGGAGGAGACTTTAATGGGCATGTAAGTGAAGGAGACAGAAGGAAGAATGTGACTAGCCAGCATTAGATGGTATTCTGTAGTATTACTTTAAAAATCAAGACTAGGAAGCAGCTGAAGGCAAGGACTGAATGCTTGACGTTAAAGAAGGAAGAAGGTTGCACCGAGTTCAGGTTCTGTGTTGTAGGGAACAGATACCAGGTAGCTGGAGAGTGAAGCTGCACTGCTGAGGGAAACTGCCAAGAAGGCGTTTGGTGAATCCTCCACACAGAGGAAAGCGAGCAGGGAGACTTAGTGGTGGAATGAGGACATACAAGAAAGTATACGAAGGAAGAGGCTAATGAAGAAAAAGAAGGGTAATCAGGGAGATGAAGGAAGTAGGCAGGACAAGCTAAATGAAATGAATGAAAGGGAAGGTTTACAAGATGGTAGTGACACCTGCTGTGATGTATGGCTTGGAGACAGTGGCCATGAGAAAAAGGCAGGATCAGAAATGAATCCATCATAGAGACAGCAGAGAGGCAGCGATGGCTCGAGCATGTACAGAGGGTGGAGGGTGGATATACTGGACAAAAGGATGAAGATGGAGGTGCTGGGCAGGAAGAGAAGAGGAGGATCTCAGAGAAGATTCATGAATGTACTTAAGGAGGACATGCAGAGGGTTGGTGTGACAGAGGAGGATGCTGGGTTATAGTTTCTGACCCAAACCAAAATCAGGGAGTCCATCAGGGTTTTGGAAATAGAAAAGGTTGCTTTAAGTGAAGTCATGATTGCTCAGCTCCACCTTTTTCATGTCGCCCATATTAGATTCTTTGCTTTGTCACTGTATTTCCTGGCAGCTTATCACCTCTTAAGTCCTACTCGAGATTGAGATAAAGACTGAGAGCGTTTAGTGTGATGCCTTTTTAGTCAGAAGTCTGATGGCTTTTTGTTTGTGGTCTGACGTTTGAGGCTGAGAATAAATGCACACTGTTAAATATCAACACTTCACTGTTCTTTTGATTCCTCATAGGCATCTGATGGAAGACAACACACTGCTCAGTAGACCATTTTACACTTTATTCTCTCACAAAATCACTTCTACAAGGGAGATGCGTCCTGAATGACACTCTGCGTGGATCTGGTGATGGCGGTGTGCCCCTAACAACAGTGTTACACAGGCATTCAGTAGTCACGTTGCACAGCGCACTCAGAGGTTATTGTCTATTAGCTGCACAACATCTTTTCTCAGCTCTGGCGAGGCTGTGACCTTTCCCTACTCCCTTCCAGTAAATTTCTACTGGCAGATGGTTCCCTGTTATCAACTCCTGCAGACAAGCGTGGGTGAGGGTCTCCAACAATCTACCACTAAAGGACACGTAGTCTAAGGCCTTTATTATCAGGGCCGTGTCCACTTAATACTACGCTATATAATTATATGACACTTATTAATATAAAACATAGCTTTGAGGCACTGTGTGTGAATGGGTGGATGACTGGGTGTGTAAAGCACTTTGGGGTCCCTAGGGGGGACTAGTAAAAGCGCTACACAAATACAGGCCATTTAACATTTACATTTATATTATTCAGCTTTTAAAATACTTCAGTCTGTAGCAGGATTTTGGTTTCATGATGTAAAATTAATAATTAATTCTAAAAATAAGTTACTCATCAGTAAAAAGGTTGCTGCCTGAAAGCCGAAATTCCTGTTTAATACAACATGTTTGATGTGAGGAAGATCAGGTGACCCGCATTGAAGTGTTGGGTGTGTCGCCAGACAGAAAACTGAGAGGTGTGTTTAATGCAGACAAAAAGGAGGCCAGAGGAAGGGTATTTAAGCCTCAGCAGGTCTGGAGGTTTGGATCTTACAGCGATGGCTTTCTACAAAGTGATGTGTTTGGCTGCTGGGCTGATGCTCCTGACCCAAGGTAAGAGCTCTCTGCACACACCTGCAGCAGGTACGACTCAGAGGGTGAAAACACTCAGGAGCACAGCGCTTCACTTTAAAGTGGCACTGCAGGAAGTAACACAGCAGGAAAAGGAGGACTGGTGGTTTATTTTAGCTTCATCTTTATCTTGATGATGAAAGCTTAAACACAGATTAATATGACGATCTGTTTGGTTTGGGGAGCAGCTGAGAGGCTGAACTGCTCTCCATCAATCAGCGTCTGTATAATAATAATGGATTGGATTTATATAGCGCTTTTCAAGGCACCTAAAGCGCTTTACAATGCCACTATTCAGTCCCTCTCACATTCACACACTGGTGGAGGCAGCTACAGTTGTAGCCACAGCTGCCCTGGGGCAGACTGACAAAAGCGAGGCTGCCATATCGCGCCATCGGCCTCTCTGGCGAACACCAGTAGGCGGTAGGGTAAAGTGTCTTGCCCAAGGACACAACAACCAGGACAGAGAGCCCAGGGATCGAACCAGCGACCTTCCGGTTACAGATGTGCTTCCCAACCAAGGTCGCCCCTGTATCACAGTTATTAGAGCTGCTTTATTTTATTTTAGCTTTGATTCAGTTTTTAACTTTCATTTTCAATTCAATTTATTTTTTGATGATTTAATCAGTCAGTTTTGAGTCATACACAGAGATTTATTCATGAGGGTGTACATGTTTAAAAAAAAACTAAAAACGTTTATTAATGATTATTTGATGGTTGTTTATAACTTTTCTATCAAACAATGGAGTAATTGTGGAGAGTGGAAAATGAAAGCAAAACTATAAAAACACTGAGTAGCTGAGATGAGAACACACACAAACATAAACACACAAAAAGATCAGAAAGCTTTAAAGAAAAGAGTTCACTGATCTTTGTCAGAAAACAACTACATGATAACAATCCTCTCAGAAGAGGTGGTAAAACCAGTCTAAAGGGACAGCTCGCCAATCAAAAATGATAATGGTGTAAATGGTAACCACATACAAACACACACACAACTAGCTACAGAAATTGCATTTAACAGATGAAGGAAGCGCCCACTGGAGCCTTTGACTGCTTTGCATGGTTAACCACGACTGTAAAACTGGGAAAACGAAACATAACACATAAATATATGTTAATATTTATATAAAAATATATATAAAGATTCTTCATAATACATTCAATTTATTAACATCTTACTGAAAAATTAGAACACTTGAAATTAACAGGCTGGCTTACTTAGAATAGCACCTTCAAACTAGCCAAATAAAAAAAGCAGAAAACAAACTTTTGGAAATACAGTCAAAAACTAACCACGAATAATAAATGAACTACTTACAGACACATGTGTCCACGGCATAAACATAAGGAAGCAGCGTACTGGTCACATAATCAAGATTTTAAATGACACCTATTTTTCTGAAAAACAGCACAGTTATCTCAGACTGTATGGAAGCATCACACAGACACATTACTTTCCTGTTCAGTAACACCCAATCAAAATCCTAGAATGTTTCAAATGCAGGTTTGACAGGTTTGTGAGTGTACACTTTATCCAAAACCTAGTGAGGGTTTACTCATGTTTACCACCGGGTGGCTGTAGCTCAGGAGGTAGACCAGCTCACCAACTGGTCAGAAGGTTAGTGGTTTGATCCCTGGCTCCTTCAGTTCACATGTCAAGAGTGTGAATGTGTGTGAATGTAGTTAGGAAGCACTCAGTGTAGAGAAAGTGTGTGAATGTGGTATGTTGTACAGAGCACTTTAAGTAATCCGGGAGAGTAGAAAAATGCTATATTAAGAGTCAGTCCATTCACTGTCTGAACATGTGTCATGTTACTTTTGCACTGTTTTGCATATTCTGACACGTGTTGTTATTACATGGCTTGATTAAGGTACACATTATTCTGACATCTGGGGCCAGAGCTGAAACTGGTCAGGGCCAGCACAGTTTGTCTACAACTGGCCCGTGGCTGTGCACAACTTACACATGGCCCACGTACCGCAAACAATGACGGCCCTTTGGTGGTCCAGATCAGGTTTGCCAGAGGTAGTCCACAGATGGGCCAGCACAGGACCCCCGGTGTGTCTGCAAATGGCCTCGTGCTGACCCATGTGTGGGCCGTCATTCTTTGCGGTGTATGGGCCAGATCCGGGCCATACCAATTTTGCTATGTGGGTTGGAGGGTCTGTTAGTACAGTAACCTCACAGCAGCTGTGTTATTGATCAGATTATGTCATTAAAAATGCTCCAACAGCCCAGAGGTCGAGTTCAGGTAAAGCCAAACAGACAGCTAGCAGCTACAGCCCCTCCCCCAAGGGGACTGACTCACTGCTGGATGCTTTTAGCTAACCACAGATATTGACTATTGACTGACCCACTATTATTACAGACAATGAACAAACCACAGACAGATGAATGCAGATTTTTTGTTTAAACATTGTTTGTTTTCTGTATTTCAGAGTCTGAGTCACAGCTGGATGGTAAGATAAGATTTACTTTTATGTGTAATAAATCTTTAGTTTCATATGAATATTAGTTTGTGAGTGAACTGTAGACTCCAGGATCACTGTGTCCTCACTCAGCAGTTTGTAGTGCTGAGAGTTTACAGCTCCTACATTAATGCTCACTCTGTGTTTTAATGTCGGTCTTCAGTTTGTGGTCAGCCAAAGCTCAACACCAGGATTGTAGGAGGACAGGTGGCCCCTGTTGGCAGCTGGCCCTGGCAGGTCAGTCTGCAAACATCTGGGTCCCACTTCTGTGGAGGATCCCTCATTAACAGTCAGTGGGTGCTGACTGCTGCTCACTGCTTTCCAACGTGAGTAATGAGGCTGAAGCTGCACTCTAAACATGATTTAAGGAAATTATGGAGGGTCCTAATCTGGGGGAGGGATCAATATTTACATTTACATATAAAAAAAATGTAAGTGTTTCTTCATTTTCTGTTGAACACATTGAATTTTCATGTAATGAAATGTGGTATATAAATGAAATGATCACTTGCAAATATTTAACAGGGCAGGAAGTCAAACTTTATATATGTTTTCTCGTCTATAACAATTGTAACAACTGTGCACTGTTCGTGTCGCTCCTGATGATCTCAGCAGTACTCCAACCGGTCTGACTGTGAATCTGGGCCGTCAGAGTCTACGGGGATCTAATCCCAATGCAGTGTCTCGGACAGTAACACAGATCATCAAACATCCAAACTACAACTCTGGTACCAACGACAACGACATCTGCCTCCTGAGGCTCTCTTCACCGGTGACTTTCAACAACTACATTTCTCCCGTCTGCCTGGCAGCTTCAGACAGCATCTTCTACAGCGGTGTTAACAGCTGGGTCACCGGCTGGGGCGATATAGGAAGTGGAGGTGGGTCACTGGTTAGAACAGATTAATATTGTCTGAGGATGACAGGAAACAAACAGCTTCTCCAAAGTATCCACAAAGGAGCCTTTGTCTGCTTATTTTATGATTCTGTTGCTGAAGAGAAGCCTAAATGTTTCAGAAACTATGATTTATGAATTTATAGAAAAGACACCAAGTTTCTGAGCCAACCTCAAAGGAAATGTTTGTAAAAAAGAAACTGGCCTCATGCAGTTTCGTTTTTGATGATAAACCTGTGCGCGTGGAGGGGAAACAGACTTTATAAACACTAAAAGAAACATGGACTGAAATATTTGGGAAATGTCTGAAGCATCAAAGATAGAAATACAAACCAAATGTCAAAAACACTTTAAAAACTGATTGTGCATATTTTTTTACTTTTAATCAGATTTGTCTGGTGGTTCAATATATACAGCTTTCAGTCATGTGACCACTGAAAGTTGGAAATCCTTTGAGGTAAAACTTAGTCACCACCAGAATAAATGCCTGGAAGTGGAACGATCCTTTGTTTACTGTTCAGGTTTGTATCTTTAATCTGTCACACGCTGTTTATTAAACAGATTTTTTTTTACCCCCTTCAGTGCCCCTTCCTTCTCCACAAAACCTGATGGAGGTGCAGGTTCCTGTTGTGGGAAACAGGCAGTGTAACTGTAACTATGGAGTGGGAAGAATCACTGACAACATGATCTGTGCCGGGTTAAGTGCAGGAGGAAAGGACTCCTGTCAGGTGATTGTTGTTACCTGTGTTTGGCACATTTTCACCTTTTACAGATTATTCTTCTTAGTTTTTCAGGTGCACACAGATGCAGTCAGTTCTATTTAACATACCTGATCTGCTAAGAGAGACCATATTGAGCTGTGTGTAATTTACTAATAGAACAGATGCAGTTTTTTTTAACTATAACCAGGAAATCATATATGTGGCTCAGTCATGGGGAATGAGACAGGACACAGGAAAGATTCTTGGGTTTTTTATTTTCTGATTGCATTCAGAAAAGCTTAAATTTAACAATAAATCGGGAGAGATCCCACGTTGGGGTCCCATGTTTAACAGAATATAAAGTATACCATATTTTAACAAATTCAAAGGTAGGTTTTGAATTGTCACTAACCCAAAACCAGTGGAAGCAACTGTCAGGACACTTAACCACTGCAGGCATGCACTCACTTAACTTGGCTCACAAAGAACACTGACGTGGAGTCTCACGCAACGATCCCGCGCCGAGGAGCGCTCAGCCACACTCTTGAGTAGCTCCCTGATGAGGCTTCGTTAGCTGCAGGTGGGGCCAGCCTTCAGATGGGACACACCCACCAAGCCTACCTGAAACCCTGTGCTCAGCCACACTCACAGACACACCCACTTGCCTATACATACAAGCATGGAGAGCACAAGAACAGCACAGTGCAGCAAACATACATCATATATTATATTGGTCCATAACTGCTCATGGACCCTGGGTCTCTCAGATCCAGGTCACTGACACAAGCTATGCGTTAGGACAAATACACACACACAGGAATCATACAGCAAGCTAGCTCTCACAGTACATGACCATTAAACACACGCACGTGACACATTTCAGAATCTCTGTGGAATGCCTCCCACTCACAGCTCACTGTCTGTGCTCTAGTTTAAGGCAGCTCTTAAAGGGGCGGTATAGAACCAAAAACCCTGATCTAGTCATCACCATGACAGCTCTACAAAAAGACCTCTGGTGGACAGTTAAACAGTTTAAAAGATGTGATTGTGTTTTAAACTTTTTTTAAACTTGTTTCTAAAGTGTGTTACGGCTGGTTTTCCCAGAACCAATGCAACCTTTCTCAGGTGAAATTTTTTTTTAATTAAAAAACCCCCAAGATATATAAAAAGTGGATTTGCAAATGTTTGTTTTTATTGTTTGTGTGTGTTAATAATCCGACTGACATTCAATCAAGGTCTGGTTATATTCAGGAAAGGTTTCCAAATTCAACATGTGAAGCACAAAAAATAACAAATGTATTTTCGTTGGGAAAGGAACTCACAGAAATGCATAAGCAGTTCATTCCTCTTACATGCCATCTTCTCACTGCACCCCCTTAATAAACCCTGATGGTTCAGTCTAACAGTAAATGTTTCTGCTCTCAAAGGGGGATTCAGGAGGTCCAATGGTGAGCAAGCAGATTGGTCGCTGGATTCAGGCGGGAATCGTCAGTTTTAGGGAAGGTTGTGCCAGGCCGAATCTTCCAGGAGTCTACACCAGAGTATCCAAGTACCAGACCTGGATCACGAGCCAGATCACCTCCAACCGGCCGGGTTTCATGACGTTCACGTCTACTGGGACCAACAGTGATCTCAGTGTTACCTGCACAGGACTGCTACCAGTGCCAACCACCACCAATATCACCACCACCACACTTCCAACAACCACCAACCGTCTAACAAACACCACAAGACCTACAAACACGACACTTCCAACAACTATGAACCGTCCAACAAATACAACCACAACTACAAACACCACACTTTCAACAACCACCAACCGTCCAACAAACACCACAAGACCTACAAACATGACACTTCCAACAACTATCAACCGTCCAACAAATACAACCACAACTACGAGCACCACACTTAAACAAACACTACAAGATCTACAAACACCACATCCAACAAACACAACACTTCAACAACCACCAACCGTCCAACAAACACCACAAGACCTACAAACACGACACTTCCAACAACTATCAACCGTCCAACAAACACCACACCTACAAACAACACACTTCCAACAACTATCAACCGTCCAACAAATACAACCACAACTACAAACACCACACTTCCAACAACCACCAACCGTCCAACAAACACCACAAGACCTACAAACACACACTTCCAACAACTATGAACCGTCCAACAAATACAACCACAACTACAAACACCACACTTCCAACAACCACCAACCGTCCAACAAACACTACACTTCCAACAACCACCAACCGTCCAACAAACAGCACAAGACCTACAAACACTACACTTCCAACAACTATCAACCGTCAAACACCACTAGCTCTACAAACACCACACTTTCAACAAACACCAACCGTCCAACAAACACCACACGCACCTACAAACACCACACTTCCAACAACTATAACCGTCCAACAAATACAACCACAACTACAAACACCACACTTTCAAACACCAACCGTCCAACAAACACCACAAGACCTACAAACATGACACTTCCAACAACTATCAACCGTCCAACAAATACAACCACAACTACGAGCACCACACTTATAACAAACACTACAAGATCTACAAACACCACATTTCCAACAAACACCACACTTACAACAACCACCAACCGTCCAACAAACAGCACAAGACCTACAAACACTACACTTCCAACAACTATCAACCGTCCAACAAACACCACTAGCTCTACAAACACCACACTTTCAACAACTATCAACCGTCCAACAAATACAACCACAACTACAAACACCACACTTCCAACAACCACCAACCGTCCAACAAACACCACAAGACCTACAAACACGACACTTCCAACAACTATGAACCGTCCAACAAATACAACCACAACTACAAACACCACACTTCCAACAACCACCAACCGTCCAACAAACACAACACTTCCAACAACCACCAACCGTGCAACAAACAGCACAAGACCTACAAACACTACACTTCCAACAACTATCAACCGTCCAACAAACACCACTAGCTCTACAAACACCACACTTTCAACAAACACCACAATTCCAACAGACACCAACCGTCCAACAAACACCACAAGACCTACAAACACACACTTCCAACAACAAAACCGTCCAACAAAACAACCACAACTACAAACACCACACTTCCAACAACCATCAACCATCCAACAAACACCACAAGACCTACAAACACCACACTTCCAACAACTATCAACCGTCCAACAAATACAACCACAACTACAAACACCACACTTCCAACAACCACCAACCGTCCAACAAACACAGACCTACAAACACACTTCCAAAACACCAACACCAACAAACACTACACTTCCAACAACCACCAACCGTCAACAAACACACAAGACCTACAAACACTACAACTTCCAACAACCACCAACCGTCCAACAAACACTACACTTTCAACAACCACCAACCGTCCAACAAACACCACAAGACCTACAAACACCACACTTCCAACAACCACCAACCGTCCAACAAACACCACAAGACCTACAAACACGACACTTCCAACAACTATCAACCGTCCAACAAATACAACCACAACTACAAACACTACACTTCCAACAACTATGAACCGTCCAACAAATACAACCACAACTACAAACACCACACTTCCAACATCACCAACCGTCCAACAAACACCACAACCGCAACCAACAAACCCAACAAACACACACTTCCAACAACCACCAACCGTCCAACAAACACCACAAGACCTACAAACACACACTTCCAACAACTATCAACCGTCCAACAAATACAACCACAACTACAAACACCACACTTCCAACACCACCAACCGTCCCAAACACCACAAGACCTACAAACACGACACTTCCAACAACTATCAACCGTCCAACAAATACAACCACAACTACAAACACCACACTTCCAACAACCACCAACCGTCCAACAAACACCACAAGACCTACAAACACCACACTTCCAACAACTATTAACCGTCCAACAAATACAACCACAACTACAAACACTACACTTTCAACAACCACCAACCATCCAACAAACACCACAAGACCTACAAACACGACACTTCCAACAACACCAACCGTCCAACAAAACAACCACAAACACCAACTTCCAACAACACACCAACCTACAAACACCACACTTCAACAAACACTACACTTTCAACAACCACCAACCATTCAACAAACACCACAAGACCTACAAACACGACACTTCCAACAACTAACCGTCCAACAAATACAACACAACTACAAACACCACACTTCCAACAACAACACCACCTCAACAAACACTACACTTCCAACAACCACCAACCATTCAACAAACACCACAAGACCTACAAACACGACACTTCCAACAACTATCAACCGTCCAACAAATACAACCACAACTACAAACACCACACTTCCAACACCACCAACCGTCCAACAAACACCACAAGACCTACAAACACCACACTTCCAACAACTATCAACCGTCCAACAAATACAACCACAACTACAAACACCACACTTCCAACAACCACCAACCGTCCAACAAACACCACAAGACCTACAAACACACACTTCCAACAACTATCAACCGTCCAACAAATACAACCACAACTACAAACACCACACTTCCAACAACCACCAACCGTCCAACAAACACTACACTTCCAACAACCACCAACCATTCAACAAACACCACAAGACCTACAAACACGACACTTCCAACAACTATCAACCGTCCAACAAATACAACCACAACTACAAACACCACACTTCCAACAACCACCAACCGTCCAACAAACACCACAAGACCTACAAACACCACACTTCCAACAACTATAACCGTCCAACAAATACAACCACAACTACAAACACCACACTTCCAACAACCACCAACCGTCCAACAAACACCACAAGACCTACAAACACCACACTTCCAACAAAACTACATAACAACCACCTACCATTCAACAAACACCACAAGACCTACAAACACGACACTTCCAACAACTATCAACCGTCCAACAAATACAACCACAACTACAAACACCACACTTATAACAACCAACCAACCCAACAACCACCAACCGTCCAACAAAACAGCACAAGACCTACAAACACTACACTTCCAACAACTATCAACCGTCCAACAAACACCACACTACAAACACAACACTTCCAACAGCCACCAACCGTCCAACAAACACCACAAGACCTACAAACACTGACACTTCCAACAACTATCAACCGTCCAACAAATACAACCACAACTACAAACAACACACTTCCAACAAACACTACAATTTAAACAACCATCAACCGTCCAACACTGTGAACACCCGCCTTATACTGACGTGCGGCTAATGCATATTTTTTTTCATGCGTTCAAAAACATTTTGCCTGGTAACAGTAGACCAATAAAATTGATAAGTAGTATATATACGGTATATATTTTTACCGGTTGTTAAGAGACGTTGTAATGTTGTTTGTGCACTGTTCCGTAAAAAAACATAAGCAATGTAATTTGTGTGTTACTGATACGTACGTATACTTAAAGGTAGCCGTGTTACAGGCGCTGTTCGAGGAAAAAAAGCATTTGCAGTATGTATTTTTGTATGTTACCATAACGTTTATGTTACCATGTTTATGTTACCTTACGGATTAAGATCCGGTGCGGCCTGTAGAAGTACAAAATTGATTTTCTTTCTAAAATTAGAGCATGCGGCTTTTAATCAGGTGCGCTCTGTAGTCCGGGAGTTACGGTACAAGTTCGTAATAAAGTGCAAAAAAGGTTAAGATTATAAGTGATGTTTAAGTTAAAAAGTAATAGGTCAAAGGTCAGATTAAAAACAGGTTAAATAGAGATTTACTAAGAACAAGGAAATGATGTATACAAAGATCAAACAAGGAAATAAATCAAGAGCGTGAGTAATGAGAAATTCAAACAGCTTAACCTCCTAAGACGCAAACTCTTCCACAGCATGTATTTTTAATTTCTCTTTGATATTCGGGCATATTGGAGCCTGATGAATGTAAAAACAAAGAACTACCAGATGTTTTTACCTGATCTTTGTTTCTAAGAAAAATGAGAGCCACATATGAGGATATTCGTTTAAAATTTTGATAGAACAGTAGCAGTATAATGTCCTCATAAGTGGATATCAGGCCCTTGTAGAGCAAAATTGAGTATTTTGGTCTAAATAACCCAAAATGTGATGTCCACATATGTGGACGCCAGGTCCTAGGAGGTTAAGTAAAAGGCTAAGTTTTAAAAATAAAATATGGATTAAATAACATGATGGTGAATAATCATTGTCATTGTCACTGTAAGAAGGAGGGAATTCTCCTTTAGTAAACACTAGTGGTTCTCAACAGTAAAGAAATAAACACATGATAACCACATAAATAACTACAATCACACGATCAAGGTTTGTTACGGAAGCCAGAGAGTGAAAAACAATTTCTTGAGTAATTGTTTCTGAAGTTAAATTCTAAATTGAACTTCATTTTTGTTTGATAAATGATTAAATGTTTCTGGAAAATTACACTCTAAACTGACCTTTTTTAAAATCTGATATTTTAGAAGATAAATATTAAACTGACTCTTATTTTTGTTTGGTAAAAAGTTAACAACTATAGAGTTAACTGCTAATTGGGTTTTGTATTCTGTTTTCTTTAAGTTGATTTCTGATATCAGGAAAAAGCTATAGAATTAACTGGTGTGTTTTCTTTATATATATATATATATATTTGTTTCTGCATTCTGATTTTGAGCTATTTAAATAAAGTTGAATTGAATTGAATTGATTTGAATTGAATTGAATTGAATTGAATTAACTGATTTTTTTATTAGTTCTTAATCAGTTGATTTCGGGATTCATTTCTGTTATTAATTGATGACAAGTTAACATTCCCCAACCCTAAGGCGCAGGGAACAAACCCTCTCTCCACCGGGAAAAACCCCAACGTACCGGCAGCAAGCTGAGGGGATATTAGAATACCCACCCCAGCCCGCCGCCTCTCACCAGGGGCAACTCCAGACTGAGACAGAGTCCAGCCCCTCTCCAGGAGACTGGTTCCAGAGCCCAAGCCATGCGTAGAGGTGAGCCCGACTATATCTAGCCGGTACCTCTCAACCTCACGCACTAACTCAGGCTCCTTCCCCACCAGAGAGGTGACATTGCATGTCCCAATTGCCAGTCTTGGTAGCCGGTGATCAGTCTGCCATGGCCTCCGCTTCTGGCTGCCCTCAATGCACCCAAACCCTACGGTGCCTCCTGCGGGTGGTGGACCTGCGGGAGGATGGGCCCATGTCCCCTTTTAGGGCTGTGCCCGGCCGGGCCCCATGTACTAAGGCCCAGCCACCAGACGCTCGCCCTCGGGCACCCTCCCCAGGCTTGGCTCCAGAGCGTGGCCCCAGTAACCCTATCCCGGGCTGGGTAAACTGTTCCCTCGATGTTTTCCTCATAAGGGTCTTCTGAATCGCTCTTTGTCTGGTCCCTCACTCAGGGCCAATTTGCCATGGGAGACCCTACCAGAGGGCAAAAAGCCCCCGGACAACATAGCCCCTGGGATCCCTGGAACACACAAACCCCTCCACCACGATAAGGTAGCAATTCACGGAGAGGGACCTGACAAATGCAAGTTCTAAATAATTCCATTGACTAGTTTTTACCTTGCTGTTGTCTAACTTTGAGCTGTTTCCGTGACTATTTTTAGAGGTGTTTTGCTAAAAAAAACAGCTCCTGGTGGAAATTGGGTTGATAAAGGTGCATTTACACAGGACTCACTGCTGGGTTAGATGTGTTATTTGAGGGAGCTGCAGAGCAAAGTGCGAAACTGAGTGTCTTTAAAATTTCCACCAGGATGTGTTGTGTCTCTGCCTCGTTTCCACATTATCTCAAGACCTTCAGCAGATGGATAACAGATCTAACCTGTACTTACACTCACTGCAGTTTTGAGATCCCTTCCCAGACGCCTTAACGCCCACTCACATCCTGGGCCATCTGACCTCAGGAATTCGCATGATAAGGTGGGGCCAGG
>NW_024582481.1:0-11598 GCF_018398535.1 Haplochromis burtoni
AACCTCGTGTACTTCCTGTTTTACTTTGACAGTCTCTCGTCAGTATGCGTCATGTTGTGTTCACTCCTGCCCTGTCTCGTTATGATTATCTGTGTCAGCTGTGTTCCCCGTGTGCTCCCACTTCCCTCATGTCTCCCTCAGTTCAGTGTCGCGTTGTCAATGTCTCCTCCCCGGACCTGTGTGTCTTTCTGTGTTCCCTCGGTCTTCTGTTAGCATTCCCAGTTTAGTTCTGTTTCTTTGTGAAGCCTGCAATAAAGCAGTGATTTTGAGTTCAGCTTTTTGTCTCCGTGAGTTTTGCGTTTGGGTCCTCTTCTGCTTCCACACAGCCAGTTCATGACAAATGTAATGTCAAAAGCTTCAATAAATGTTTAATGCAAAGCTGGTTATATGATTCTGATGTACTAATAATGCCGATACTAAAATAACAGAAAAAACACCCCCTTTTTATCCCACAGCATCCACAGCTGTGCCACCAATTTACTCACATGGACTCTACTAACCTTTCAGAAGCTTCTTCAGCTCAGAATGGAATCGTCTGGAGTTTCTTATTAATTAACAATAAACTTAGTGTATATGTACTCCTAAATTTGATGAAAGTGATAAAAAATAGACAGCTCTGTCTCTCTTTATTCTGACATTTAACTAATTCAAAAGATATTTCAATATTTATTTATCCAAAACAAAACAAGTTTACTCTAAATTGATGTTGTACAGTAAAAAAAAATGTTCTTGTGTTTTCCATAAAGTGTATGTAAATATCTGGTTTCAACTGTGAATATACTGCTGTGTATTGAAGTTCCTCTTGTTTTGCATAGAAATATACTGAACAACATACAAAGCATAATATATAAAATACTACCAGAGTTTTTTCTTTGAAAGAAGCCCCTTATGTCCATTCTTGTATATCAGTGCATTACTGAAACCGATTTATTTAGCCGTGGAGGGTAACAACTGAAAATATGAAATAAACACACATGTAAGCTAAGACTCTCTAAAGAAACAGCATTGTTGTTGTTCGGCTTTTCATTTCGCCATTTGTTGATTCACTTGAAGAGCAAGTAACGTAATATGGGTCAAGTGATCAGTTTGATATCAATCTTTGTGATACACCGTCATATTTACATTATTTGTACAGTACGAATGATTTGCTTTGGTACCTGGTCGAACTTCAGTTCTCCTCTGTCTGCCTGGCTCCGTTTCTCCAACAGCGCACTCGCAGGCAGCCGTTTTTGCTGAATTAGCATGTTCTACAGTGTTCCTGTTTTCTTTTCCCAACTCTTTTCTGCATGTGCATACTGCCTCATTTATAGCTGCATAATCTGAGAGGGAGGGTTAAGCAAAGACAGACAGCAAGCAAAAAGAAGATAAAATCCACTTGGAGTAAAGACAGACTCTCTCATGGGGACAGGTAAGACAATTTAAACATCTATGAGCATTTCTTTTAAATTGCATTAAGTGAATGTCATTAGGATTTCTTGCTAAAATGATTAATATGAGTATGCCTGCTTGTTATTAGTTCTGATCACAACAGAAATTAAGAAATTAAGAAATAAATATGTGAAATTGCACAAGGAATTCTGTGAGTACTTCACATAATGTGGTACTCTATCTTGAGCAACTACTGTAGCCCATGTGGCAGGCCAAAGCACTGTAATATAGAATTATATGCACTTGAAAATTGTATATATATATATATATATAATGTTTTTAACCTGCTAACACAATCAAACCTTTTTTGTGGTTTTGTTTCTTTTTTTTATCTTGTTTTTCTGATATTTTATGTGATTTTTTATGATAAAAGAAGTATGTATGTCACATATTCTGGATACTATACTAGAAGCTAGTGTTGCACAGAATATGTGTTAGAATCAAGCACTATAACATACAGCCATAACAATTACATAGCCATGTACACTTAAGTAAAGAAGCGTTTTTATAAGTTTCAACTAATGTCTGTGATGCATTGCTTTCATGTTTTTCTGTTTCGCAACAGGTCAGTCATCTGGGCTGGAAGCAGCTTCCACACACATACAAACAGCCTCCAT
Organism: Haplochromis burtoni; assembly: GCF_018398535.1. Classification (NCBI taxonomy): domain Eukaryota; kingdom Metazoa; phylum Chordata; class Actinopteri; order Cichliformes; family Cichlidae; genus Haplochromis; species Haplochromis burtoni. The sequence continues at coordinate 2,046 of NW_024582481.1, forward strand.
TCTCATCTACTGTGTGATATTTATAGTTGGAACTCTGGGCAACGCCCTGGTTATCTACATGGCGGGATTCAAAATGCAGAAAACAGTCAACTCAATTTGGTTTCTCAACCTGGCCATAGCTGACTTCCTTTTCACGGCCTTCCTGATTTTCTCGATCATTTCTCTCTCTCAGAGTCACCAATGGCCTTTTGGACAATTCGTGTGCAAGCTCAACAACTTTGTCACTTTAGTCAACATGTTTGCCAGCATCTTTACTCTGACAGCTATAAGTTTGGATCGTTGTCTGTCCATCTGGGTGGTGGTGTGGGCACACAACAAACGCACAGTCTGCAAAGCTCAGCTCATATGTGTTGGTATCTGGGTGACTGCTGCGATCTGCAGCACTCCTTATGCCACTTTTCGCACCGTGTTAGGAGATAATGGGACATATTACTGTGGTTATTCTATGACACATGAACAAAAATGGAGTCTCCACATTTTTCGCTTTGTTATGGGCTTTGTGATCCCATTCCTGGTAATAGTCATCTCTTATGTGGCCATAGGGATCCGTGCAATGCGCATGCAGAGAACAAGGAGAAGGAGATCTCACAGAATCATTTTCTCCATCATTTTTGCATTCTTCATCTGCTGGTTACCCTTCCATGTTTTTAACTTTATAGAATTAAAGGCTGTGAATAACCCAGACCTCAGGAACATTGTTAGAATCATGGGTCCTCTGACTGTGAGTCTGGCTTTTCTGAACAGCTGCCTGAACCCCATCCTCTATGTTTTCATGTGTGAAGAATTCACGAAGAAGCTTCGGCAGTCCATATGTTTTGTACTTGAGAGTGCTCTGGCAGAGGACCATGTGTCCAGTCACTGTACGTCATCAACCATTTCAAAAATGTCTCAAAAATTTGATCCTGCTGCAACTTTAAAAATAATTGACCCAGCCATTTATGAAAACATCCCAGTAAGCAACGTGATCATCACTGAGGAGATTCCGGTCTCCGAGTAAAATCAACACACAGCAACAAAATCCAGTGTAACAAAAGGCAATGTAAAAAGGAATTAATTGATTTTTAATCCAAAACTTTCACATCAGATTATAACATAAAGTACATTCATGCACAGAAACACAAAGCAAATGTTTTTGTCTTGTCATATTATTAGACAAGCAAGAAAGAGTCAGAGTAACTGAAAACCCATGTTATTGTGCTGCAGCTTGGAGTTATAGCTATTGAGTTCTTGATTAAAACAAAGGATTAATTCAATTCAATTAAATTTTATTTATATAGCGCCAAATCACAACAAAAGTCGCCTCAAGGCGCTTCATAGATACAGAGAAAAACCCAACAATCATATGACCCCCTATGAGCAAGCACTTTGGCACAGTGGGAAGGAAAAACTCCCTTTTAACAGGAAGAAACCTCCGGCAGAACCAGGCTCAGGGAGGGGCGGCCATCTGCTGCGACCGGTTGGGGTGAGAGAAGGAAGACAGGAAGACATGCTGTGGAAGAAGCGTTTTTTTTTTTATTTCTTTCTTTGGAGAGGGGGTTGTTTTTTTTTCTTTTTTTTGAACTTTATATTGTTCATAGAAATTGGATTGCCATCATTAAATTTCCTTTGAGAAAAGTTATATATGTTTCTAAGTAAGCTTTTAATACTCCTGCTCATCAACCAGTTTTTTCTTTATGATCAGAATTCATAATGATGTCAGAAGACACTGAACTTTAATAGAGCATTATGATTTTGTTACACTTGTATATAAAATAAAGGAATAAAAACATTCTGATGAAGTCTGATTCTGAGTCTGATTCTGTTTATCTGGACGTAGCGTTTTCAGTGGGAGAAATGTTTCGTCACTCATCCCATTGTCTTCTTCAGTCTCAGCTGGCTGCAGTTTTCACCAATCTTTTAAACAGTATATTTGCATAATGACTGAAACCTGCCCACTGAAGGAACAATGGGCTGGGAGGTCAGTTTCTTAATCTTAATTATGCAGATTCTCATGACCATTGATCAACAACCACTGACCAAAACCCACTGATCAAAGGCCATGAGCAGTGTTGGGTGTAATGCGTTACTAAGTAACGAGTTACTGTAATTAAATTACTTTTCCACTGAAAAAGTAGAGTAACTAATTACTGTTCATTTTTAGGTATTTTAATTACAGTTACTTACAATGTACTTGTGTTACATTGTAAAATAATTAAACTCGCTGAATATCATTATTTAATTTCAATAATTTGTCTTCTAAACGTAGAAGTAAACTCTGCCGCTTTAACATCGCTGTAGTGCAGCTGCACGTCATTTCGCGCCAGTTTGCTGCATAGTCGTATTCTAAAGCAGAAGATGTCGGACTCGGCTGAAGCGAGTGGCTGTTTTATGAAATGGAAATATTCCCGTCTCTTCACTTTTCTGAAACAAGCAGACAAGAACATTACAGTAATATGTAAGCTATGTCCTGGGGAGAAAAAACTATCGGCTGCTGTTAATAGCATGAGTAATCTACTGAAGCGCCTGACACGAGAGCATAGACGAACACTTCTGAGTGATCCTTGTTCATCATCCATGGATAACACCGCGGCAACTCCTGCTAAGCAGGCAAAACCTGATTTTATTTCAGCAGCACAGAAAGCGTCTGAAGGTGATCTTAAAAAAATTATTGCAGTCTACATTGTGGAAGAGATGCTACCGCTGTGTATTGTAGAGTCTCCGTCTTTAAAAAAAAATGTATTTATTATTTAAAGAGTTTAATTTCTATTGTTTGCCCGCTCAAGGTTTATAGGGATTTTAAGAAGTATTTAGTAAAATTACTTATTTAGTAATTAAGTTACTTTTCTGACACAGTAATTAGATAAGTCAAACCAGCGTTCCTCCCTGTCCAGGATGAGTACATCCTCATCCTTGAAAGAGTGTCCACTGGCCTGTAGCAGCTTTCTTTTGGCGCCTTCCCAGCTTTGACAAAAGTCCAGCTGGGATAACCACATTTACTCAGGGCCTTCACATCAAGAAGGCCCCGAGGGCCTTCACATCACACAACTGTGTGCGTTAGGGTCCAATCCATACACCGGCCACTCAGCCTTGACAATGAATATAAGACTGAACTCAACAGCATCATTTTTTTAACTGAATTTTACTGTTTGTATTGACACTTGTTAACAACATACCAAACATACACTATAATGTTAATTGGTAAATCTATGAACGATTTTTAAATGATCTCTAAAACTATTAGCATATGTGTGTCTTTCATGTCCATCTGATAAGTCAAGTGACTTTTTGTGTAGCAGAAGCACAATGTAGGTAACCACAAATGGGACTCTCTACAGCAAAATATGCAAGAAGGGTACAATAGTTAGCTATAAAATAATACTCTATTAAGACTTGTCATCACAAAAATGTTCATTCAGTTCAGGCAAATGTTGCTGCATTAGTGTGTTCTGAGAAATTACTGTTTTGTTATCTGCTCATTTCTGTATTTGCATACTGATTCATCTGCAGCTGCAAAAACTGAGAGGGAGGAGAAATCAAAGACAGAGAGCAAGTAGAAGCAGCAACTGATAGAGATCAACTTACAACCACGGCAGACTCTCTCAGCTAAAAAGAGCATGGGGACGGGTAAGTTAATTTAGTCTAGACATATATTATTATTTCTCTTTAAGCAGCAATATGTGAAAGGTTATTTGAGTTCTTGTTAAACTGTTCAAAATGAGCACTCATACCTGTTATTAATTATGTTATTAATCACAAAAAAAGTTAGATAAATGCATATGCCAACTTGCACACAGAATTCTGTATGTGCATCACAAAAGTAGAAGCTAGTATTGCATAGAACATGTGTTGGAGCCAACTATGAAAATGCATAGCTGTATTTTGTTAATTAAAAATGACTTAATTTGTATAATTTGGCAACAAATGTAATGAAATCCTCTTATTTTATCTGTTCATATAATATATCGTGGAAACATGATTTGTTTAATAAAACATTTTCTTTTTTGCTTTCAGATAACATCACTTTCAATGCAACTCAGTCACCTGAACAAGATGCAGCTTTCACACACATACAAACAGCCTCCATTGTCATCTACTGTGTGATATTTATAGCTGGAACTCTGGGCAATGGCCTTGTTATCTACGTGGCGGGATTCAAAATGCAGAAAACAGTCGACTCGGTTTGGTTTCTCAACCTGGCCATAGCTGACTTCCTCTTCACGGCCTTCCTTATTTTCTCGATCATTTCTCTCTCTCAGAGTCACCGATGGCCTTTTGGAGCATTCATGTGCAAGCTCAACACCTTTGTGAGTGTAGTCAACATGTTTGTCAGCATCTTTACTCTGACAGCTATGAGTTTGGATCGTTGTCTGTGTATCTGTGTGGTGGTGTGGGCACACAACAAACGCACAGTCAGCAAAGCTCAGCTTATATCAGCTGGAATCTGGGTGATCGCTGGCGTCTTCAGCACTCCTTATGCCACTTTTCGCACTGCATCAGTGGGGAACGGAGGGGAAAGTTCCTGTGGTTATTCTGCAACAATCAAAGAACACAAATTGACTCTCAACATTTTTCGCTTTGTTATGGGCTTTGTGATCCCATTCCTGATAATAGTGATCTCTTATGTGTCCATTGGTATCCGTGCAATGCGCATGCCGAGAACAAGGAGACGCAGATCTCGCCGGGTCATTTTCTCCATCATTTTTGCATTCTTCATCTGTTGGTTGCCTTTCCACATTTTCAATTTCATAGAATTGAAGTTAGAGCTCCAGGGGATTGTTAGAATGTATGGTCCTCTGACTGTGAGTCTGGCTTTTCTGAACAGCTGCTTAAACCCCATCCTTTATGTTTTCATGTGTGAAGAATTCCAGAAGAAATTTCGACAGTCCATTTGTTTTGTACTCGAGAGTGCACTGGCAGAAGACCATTTGTCATTTCTGTCCACCCGCTCCATGTCATCAACCTTTTCAAAAGCTTCCCAAAAATCAGACACTGCTGCCACTTTAGATCGGATCGACCCAGCCATTTATGAAAACATCCCAGGAAGCACAGTAATCATCACTGAGGGGATTCCTAGAACTGAAGAAGAGTGCCCCACCAGACAATGAATATTGAAATGAATCATTGTTTTTTGTTTTACATATTTACGCTCATGCACAGACATACACAATATTTCCAAAAGTGTTTGCTTGTCTGCCTTCACATGTATATGAACTTGAATGAAATCCCATTCTAATGTATAGTGTTTAAGATGATGTCAGCCCACCCTTCAACTCATTGAGATGTTTAGGAATGTGTTTACCATTCTTCCAGAAGACCACTTGTGAGATTAGACAGCGATGTTGGATGAGAAGGCCTGACTCGCAGTCTCGGCTCTAATTCATCGCAAAGATGGTCTATTGAGGTCAGGAACCTGTGCAGGCCAGTCCAGTTCTTCAACACCAAACCCGCTCATCCATGTTTTTATGGACACAGTGCTTTGTGCATTCTTGCACAGTCATATTGGAACAGGCAGGGGCCATCCCCAAATTGTTTCAAAAAATTTGGGAGGATTAAATATTCATTACAGTTCCTTTCACTTGGCACAATGCAGTCAGAAAATTACCATTCTCCTGGCAACAACCAAACCCAGACTTATCCATCAGATTTCCAGACTGAGAAGTGTGTTTCATAACTCCAGAGAACCATCAAACAAACTCCAGGGAGTTTCTTTTTTTTTTCTTTCATGCTGTCAATTTCCATGATTTGAAATACCATTATGACATTTCATTTTAAATTACTTTCACTTTTTTGTATGTATGTTTCTAACCATGTTTAAACAATATGCATCATACTCTTACACGAGAGCTGTGTCTTTTTATTGATCATTAAGGTTTTTTTGATCAACCTGTTAATAAAAACATGCTGATGTTGTCTGCATGACAAAACTGGCTTACACTCTGCTTACTCTTCTTTTATTTCACTGGATATTTATAAGGCTGTATACTTTATGTTACAGTGTAGTATTGAACACACTATGCAAATTGAAAAATAAAAGGAATCCTTTTATATATATTATATATATATTATATATAATATTAATATATATATAATTAATATTAATTTAATAATATATATATATATATATATATATATAAAATCAGTACTTTGCAAAAGTTTTATAACCAACAGATTAACACATTAGATTTTTTTGTAGGCTATTAAACTATGGAAATACAGTCAAGAGAACTAGAGATAGCCTCCGCTTATTATAGGTTTGTTATTGCACGGATGAGCTGTGCCCTTCTCAATTAGGACTTGTGGTTGTTGCAACATCAAAATGGTATTGTCTCACTATTCGTTCTGAGACTAAAAATAAAATTAAGTCAAGAATTATTTTTTTTAAAAAAATGGCTACTAAACACATTTTTCTTACACAAGGATAGATGTAGAACTGCAAAGCAAAAAATAAATAATAGGTATGATGGCTCCGGCCTTGTTATTGATTGGTGGGCATTTTTTTGTTTACTATTTTAATTTCCTCATTAACAGCTCCTCCCATCCACTGAAAGAAAACCTGTTTAGTATACGGTTTATATTACATTCTTCTTATAAGCAGGACAGAGGAGAGAAGAGAAGGTGCGGAGAGCAGAGGAGCTGAACAGCGAGATACCAAAATAACAGGAAAGAAGTTATGAGACCAGGGCAGGTAAAATTTAAAAACTTAACTAGATAAATACTTTCACAAATGAATACTTCATCAACATTCTAACGTTTTTTTAAAAAAAAAGTTTTATTCCTGTTGCTTAATTTTTTTTATTGCATCAAACAAGAAGAACTCAAATTGAACTTTTTATTGTTTACCGTTTATTTCTGAATCATTCTAAGAATTCAACCTTTAGTGTTCATAATGTTTGATATGTTATATGAATTATACTATAAAATGTAATTTTAAAAAAAACTTTAAAGAGGTGTTGTTATCAAAGGAAAATCCAAAACATTTCAAAGCTGGGGCCTGTTCTTCGTACCGCGCTAAGTGAGTTAGCTGGATGAGATTGTTGACGATTTCGCGTGATCCAGGATCGTTCGGTTCCCCGAAGCCCATCCGGGACTTGCTGTCATAGCAACAGAGCCGTAAGCGTAAACCTGCTGGGGAGCAGGTTTACTTTATGTAAACAGGATTAGATCGCGGCCACGCAGGTATGCCCGCGTCATTTATACGAAAGCAACAGCGATATTCCACCACTGTTTCACCATAAATAAATAACATCAATGTAACTAAAGACAATGCAGCACCTGATCCATTTATTGATTTCACACAGATACATACAGGTCATTTCCTAAAAAAGGGAAATGTACTATTAACATACTATTACATGTATGTGATTATTACAGATGTAATTCATATTTCAGAGTAGCAATTGCAAATTACTTCGTGTAATCAAGATGAGAGACCACGGCTATAAAAGCGAAGGTGGATTTGGGAAGCCTGTCGCAGCCATGTCCTGCGGAAGGTGCAAGATTGATAAGGAGAGTTTTCAGAATTCAGCGTATATTGCGGGACAGACAGGATCCTTTAGCTCAGCGCGACAGTGTGCTCATAGAGAGATATCGATTTTCCCGTGAGGGTATTATTTACTTAACCAACTTGTTGACGAGGGGGTGCAGGACCACCACCTGTCTTTTTTGCTCTGCCCTTTTCTTGGTTGCTGTTATGAACAAACAAACAGATTATTTCAGGGTCTCTTTCCAAGAGACTAAAAGCAATATAAGTGATAAATATTACCATTCTGTAGAATATTCCTATATTTCACTTTTACCTGTTCCCATGTTCTAGTGGGTCCTGTTGTGGCTCTAATGTGAAAGGGGATATAATATAACATATTATAATATAATGTAATATAATATTGGATAATATAGTGTAATATAATAAATCTACCCTACCGCCTACTGGTGTTGGCCAGAGGGGCCGATGGCGCGATATGGCAGCCTGGCTTCTGTCAGTCTGCCCCAGGGCAGCTGTGGCTACAACCGTAGCTGCCTCCACCAGTGTGTGAATGTGAGAGTGACTGAATAGTGGCATTGTAAAGCGCTTTGGGTGCCTTGAAAAGCGCTATATCAATCCACTCCATTATTATTGTTCTTATTAAATTACTTACGAGTTTAATTTGTCAGCAACTTTCTGCCAGCCCTCTCTCCTTGCTTTTGCAGCCTTTGCAGTGTTCCCTTGCGTTTTAATTAAACTCTGAAACTCCTGAAATCCCTCACTCAAGAGTTCTTGCTCTGCTGCCGAAAAATACCGAGCCGAGCGCGCTCCATCGACATTTTCGCCGACCAATCAGAGGGTTGCCGATCAATGTTTCTACTATCGATGCGTAGCCCCTTTTACGACACCCAGTGATGTCACATTACTGCGTCCAGCTGTACTAATCGTCAACAGCAGGTGTGTTCGGGGAACCGGATTAGCGCGCTCACAGTTAGCGCGATGGTTTGGTCTTGGATGTTTCATTTGATCTTGGATGTAGTGAGCGACGTACGAAGCACAGGGCCCTGGGCTAAGGGCTCAGTTTTTCAAAACCCTAACAACCCCCCTGGTATAAAGTAACAAATTTACTAAGAAATAAGAATAACTGAATATGTGATTAAGAAAAAAGCAAAACTAATAAATGAATAAATAAACAGAAGAACATCATAAAAACGCACTCCTGTAACGAGCTGTCATTTAGGATGGCACCGTGGTAGTAGAATCGTGAAATGGACACTTGTGGCAATGATTCTGATATATGACAATTTATGTCATCTTTTTCAATGATATTACTGCCACGGCGAGGTGCGCCGATGTGTATGGAAACAGGACCCAAAAGCAGATGAAGACGAGGAGTTGTAAGTTTAAACAGAAAAGTGATCCTGGTGAAATTAACAGAGGACCCGACAAATGACATGCAAAAAACAGAGGACTTAAATACACACATGAGGTGATCAGGGGAAGTGGAGACACATGAGGAAACAGCTGACTAACATGAACCTAATGACAGGAGCAGTGAAGCTAAATACAAAGAACCAAGAACACACGACTCCTTCCAAAATAAAACAGGAAACACTGAAACTAGACATGACAACAAACTTAACAGACCTAACAAGTGATGAACGATACAAGAACTCAAACATAGAAACCAAGAAAACAATAAATAATAAGTGCCTAAACGAAAGATAAATAGGAAATGACACAAACTAATCAAATATCTAAAATGAGACAAATACAAAAATGAGTTCAGAGCGCTGGGTCAGAGACCCAGCCTGTGACAATTACTGAAGTCAAGTACTCAGTGCAGACTTCAGAAATTACAAAAGAAATAGCAAGATCGTATCAATAAATTATAAACAAACCACTATTAATGCAAATGATTACCCAGTGCCATGTGCAGAAAGTAATGATATACATGGTCAGAGGGACCGGTGGCGCCAGTGTCCGGCAGCCTCGCCTCTGTCAGTGCGCCCCAGAGCGGCTGTGGCTACAATGTAGCTTGCCATCACCAGTGTGTGAATGTGTGTGTGAATGGGTGGATGACTGAATGTGTAAAGTGCTTTGGGGTCCTTA
>NW_024582481.1:35552-40707 GCF_018398535.1 Haplochromis burtoni
AAATGTTGTACATATATCACTGTAGACAATCACCGATCGTGGTTAGCTACATCGTTCTTGTGCTGCACTGTACTCACATTCATGCACCCTTACAGACACTCTTTGGCTTATCAGATGAACACAAAAGACAAAGAAGTGCTAAAAATGTAAGAGCTTATTGCATAAAGATTCACCAAATAACATTAAAGTGGCTGTTTGGCAAAGACTGTTGTTATTAAGTGTCGATGCAAACAGTAAAACTGTATATTATTGATTTTGTATGGAAGTAGTCACTGGTGCGGATGGAAAAAATATAAATTGTTTTGCTTCTTTGTTACATTAGCTGTGCTTTAAACAGTAATCTTCCTGCACACGTGTTGGAAAGTTTCTGTGTGTTTGCACATTAGCTGTAATTATCTGGTTGATCTAGATGTTCAGATAGAACTAAGTAGAGGTGCCCAAGGACACTTTTCAAATAATAGAATACCATGTCTCAAGCTGTTGATTTTTCTCGGTGGTCATGCATTTAAGAGTGTATACCAGTACTATGTAAAAATGGTAAATGGCCTGTATTTGTATAGCGCTTTAACTAGTCCCTGTGTGTGTGTGTGTGTGTGTGTGTGTGTGTGTGTTCCGGGGTCCTGTGTCACAAGCATATTTATATATTAAACATATATAAATAAAAAGTCATTCATTTTGTGCATAATTTTGTATTGTTGTTGATAATATATTAATTAAAGCAACAAAAAAACCTGAAGAGCTGCTTGGGAGCCGAAAGAGCCGGTTCTTTTTAGTGAGCCAAGCTTAAAGAGCCGGTTTTCTAAAAAGAGCTGGAATTCCCATCACTAGTGGCATCAATAGATTTTAATTGATAGCTCAGGATGGCCTCTTACAGGATATTACAGTAGGACCTATATGAATTACAAGAATGGTGCTTTATGTAAAGGTCTCACACTCATGTTCCTGGCAAAAATTAATTGCCGAGTCTTTGAAGAATATGGGAACCCAGAGACTCATATTTGTCCACCACAACAATCCACCTCAACATCCTGTCCCTGAACAGACACAAGTCACGTAGCCATCCTTTCCCTTAAGAAGTCAATCACCATCTAAGGTGTTATTCAGTTTCAGTAGCAGTTATTGCACTGATGGTCTGATGTGTTGCTGTTTTTACTGACATTTCCTGTAGCTTCATGTTGTTGAGTCCTTTTAAAAGCACAGAAATTACAGAAGCTGATCCTCACAAGGCAGTTGTAAGCTCACTGCAGCATAGATGATCCACTCCCAGAATTAGGCTGTATGCAAATTGCACAGAAGTCTCTCTAGTGCATTCGTCACATGTGATATGGGGGCAACTGGATTATAGTCATTCAGTTCTGATGGTGTTGGATTATTCAGTACAGAACAAGGCAGCATGTTTTCCATATCTTCTCCTGAATTTCTGTGTTTGTATTTTGGTTCTGTATTCCTTATTTAGTCTTCTGGTTATGAAATTATATTTACATTTCCAGGCTTAGGACGATGCTATGTTCTGTGCCTGTAGTTTCCTGATTGCTTTTTCTGTGGGGTTTATTTATCCCCTTTTGTATTCCCTTTCTATGCCTCCTGTCTTGCCTTGGTGCCATCCCTTCTGTGTGTCTGTCAAGCTCTGGTGTCTTTGTCTTTAAAAAAGCCGCTGCAACACATGCAGGAAGGATTAGTTTAGAGCACAGCTAATGAATATTTTAACAAAGAAACCAAAACACCTTTACATGTTTCTCATCCCAGCATCAATGAGTACTTCCATATAGCATTGATATTTTACTGGATTGTAGGGCTGTGCGATATGACCAAAATCTCATATCCCGATATAAGAATTCTATTGTCCCAATAACGATCGAAATCACAAAAATGTAACATTTTCTTTAAATTCTGTGAATCTCGACTGCGCGTCATGTAGCTGGAGTCGAGTGTTTTAACCGATGTATGAAACGATACATTTTTAGCCATAAGTTGTAACGACCGCCGTTTTCTTTGTATTTATTACACGGCGTGCTGCGGGGAAAAGCCTGTTCTAACGTTTGAGTCTAAGGTTTATTTTTTAGCACCTGGCGGCTCTTTTTTACTTCTCATCCGTAAATAATCTGCTCTTTCACGTGATTCAGTTTATTTTGAAAAGTCTCAACAGGATCTTGAGCTTTATTGTGAAAGGTTTATGTGGAACATAAACAAGCGGACACGCGATGCTGTTTACCGTCGTTGTTGCTAACCACAACGCATAAAAACAGGCGCTTGTCCGTCCTAGTGTGGTTATATTAAATATAAGAGAAAGAGAGAACTTTAAGAAATTAATATAGCCACTACAGTGACCATCAAAACAGAAAAAATATTGCCGTAACAGTTTATTTTGCGACACCACGAAACAAACGATAGCGTAAAATGAAACGATAGACGTTTTTATATCGTCATCCGATATATATCCTTATATCGAACACCCCTACTGGATTGTACTACTTTTACTGACAATTAATAATAGTCTGCAAAACAGCTACTGCACTGCTGTTGGGTTAATCTGTGAAACATATACTCAGACAGCTAGTGAGTGTTTGATAGGTCAAAGAGTTGTAAAAGTGTATGAGGAAGTTTAAAATTTAGCACAGTGTAGAAGAAAAAAATACACTTAACCACAAGCAATTACTCTTATACAATGAAATATGCAAAATACAAATACAACACACTGCAATAAATACTAATCTAGTAAGACGTGTAACCTTTTAAAAGTAATCAAAAAATATTCATTTAGGTTCACCAAATGTCATGCACTCCTCTGTTGCTTCATCAGTGTATATTGAGGCATTTCTGTTATTTTGTCTTTTCATCTCTCTGTGTGAGTATTGCCTCATCTGCAGCAACTCAGAGGGAGGAGTAATCGAAGATAGAGAGCAAGTATAAGCAGCAACAGATAGAGATCAATTTAGAATAACGTCTGTCAGCAAAAAGAAACATGAGTGGGGGTAAGATGATTTACTTTAAATATAAAATGTATTAGCATTTAATGCTGATATGAACTCCTGCTAAAGTGATTTAGATGAGCATGCATGCCTGTTATCATTTCTGATTACAACATAAATTAAGTTAAACAAATTCAAAATTCCAGCTTGCATAAAGTACTTGACATAATCTAGTAGCATATTGGAAGTAAGGGTTGCATAGTGGATGTGACACGGTCAAGATATATCTTGACCGTATATAAATATATATAATATATATATATAATATATATATACACATGTTATATATATATATATATATATATATATATTATTATATATATATATATATATATATAATATTATACACATGTGATATATATATACCACATGTGATATATATATATATATAATATATAATATAGATATATAATATATATACATATATATATATGTATGTATATATAATATATATATATATATATATACACACACACATGAAATATATATATATATATATATATATATATATATATATATATATATATATATATATATAATATATATATAAATAAATATATATAATATATTATATAATATATATATACATATATATACATATATACATATACACATATATATATATACATATATATACGCATATACACACACACACACGTATATACACACACACACACACTCACTCACTACCGGTCAAAAGTTGTAGAACACCCCAATTTTTCCAGTTATTTATTGCGGTTCAGTTCAGATCAAGCTTGAAGTGGTACATAGCTAAATGGTTGACTGCCACAGGTTAAAAAAAGGTAAGGTTACCTAAAACTGAGAAGTAATGTATATTTTAAAATTACACAAAAAGACCTGTTTCAGCAAACACAAAATGAGTTGACAATTTAAAGCTGTTCTGCAGCAATGGAGGTTGTCATGCCTTGAAAGCTGGTACTACTAATTCCTACAGGTGTTCCAACTTTTTTGGAGTACTTACAACCCCCTCTGTCTGCATAAAAGCATAGTTTGGAACACACTGTGGTACCATAACCTCGTGAGCATCAGTTGAACAATATTGTACTGCAGAAAGTAGTGTGTTGCTACAAAAATTGTGGAAAAAAAGGCAATTAGCAACGGAAGAGTGACTGACCCTTGTAACACTTAAAAATGTAGGTCTTTCCTACAAAGAAATTGCAAAGAAAGTCAAGGTGTCAGTGAGTACTTTTTCTTTCACCATCAAAAGGCACTCAGAAACTGGGGAAACTCTGACAGGAAGAGGTTTGGCACAGAGAGTTAACAGCTTGCGTGATAGACAGCTCACACAGCAACAGCTTTAAGCACAGCTTAATATTAGTCTCAGTTTTAACTTTAACGAGAATACTTCCAGCTGCAGATTTGACAGGATGAGTTGCAGCAAGAAAGCCATTTCAAAGATGTCAGAATAAGACAAAGAGGCTTGGCAATGAAACACTACCACTGGACTACTGAATACTGGAAGAAGGTATTATGGACTGATGAATCAAAATTCAAAATCTTTATTCATCACGCAGGATCTTTGTACGCCGTCAAGAAGGCGAAGTGGTGGTTCCACAGTGTGGGGCATTAATGTCAAACATGGAGGAGGAAGTGTGAAGGTCTGGGTGTTTTGCTGGATTGAGGGTCAGTGACTTGTACAGAGTGAGAGGCACCCTGAACAAAAATGGCTACCACAACATTCTCCATCACCATGCAATACCCTCTGGTATGTGCCTAGTTGGTCATGGGTTCATCCTACAGCAAGATAATGACCCAAAACATAAGTCCAAACTAACTACCTCAGGAAAAAAGAACAAGATGGTAAGCTTGGAAACATGGAGTCGCCAGCACAGTCTCCAGACCATCGAGCCGGTTTGGGATGAACTGGACAGAACAGTGAAAGCAAACTAACCTACAAGTGCCACATGTTTATGGGAAATTCTTTAACAGATATGGGAAGAACTTTCTGAAGAATATTTGATTTCTATTGTAGAAAGAATGCCACGGGTGTGTTCAGCTGTTATATTTGCCAAAGGTGGCTACTTTGATGAGTCAAAGGTTTAGAAAACATTTTGGTCTATAAATTGATTCCATTATCTGTTTGTTTGTTTTTAACTCCAATTGCTTATTTGTACTATGCTTTCATTTCAGAATGCAATTAGAAATTAAAGTGCATAGTTTTTAAT
>NW_024582481.1:40960-56776 GCF_018398535.1 Haplochromis burtoni
TGTATATATATATATATATATATATATACGTATAGTGCACGTAATCAAATATTATTTTTTGTTCTTTTGCCCTATTTTTCTGTGTATGATGTATAATGTGTTAAATAATAATCTTTCTTAAAATACTTTCCTTCTTGTTTTCAGGTAACATCAGTTTCAATGCAACTCAGTCACCTGAACAAGATGCAGCTTCCACACACATACAAACAGCCTCTATTGTCATCTACTGTGTGATAGTTATAGCTGGAACTTTGGGCAATGCTCTGGTTATCTATGTGACGGGCTTCAAAATGAAGAAAACAGTTGACTCAGTTTGGTTTCTCAACCTGGCCATAGCTGACTTCCTCTTCACAGGCTTCCTGATTTTCTCGATCATTTCTCTCTCTCAGAGTCACCGATGGCCTTTTGGACAATTCATGTGCAAGCTCAACAGTTTTTTGAGTTTAGTCAACATGTTTGCCAGTGTCTTCATTTTAACAGCCATGAGTTTGGATCGTTGTTTGTCCATCTGGGTGGTGGTGTGGGCACACAACAAGCGCACAGTCTGCAAAGCTCAGCTCATATGTGTTGGTATCTGGGTGATTGCTGCGGTCTGCAGCACTCCTTATGCCACTTTTCGCACTGTTGTGGAATACAATGGGGCACATTACTGTGGTTATTCTATGACACATGAACAGCAATGGAGTCTCCACATTTTTCGCTTTCTTATGGGCTTTGTGATCCCATTCCTGGTCATATTTGTGTCTTATGTGGCCATAGGCATACGTGCAATGCGCATGTCAAGAACAAGGAGACGCAGATCTCGCCGAATCATTTTCTCCATCATTTTTGCATTCTTCATCTGCTGGTTGCCCTTCCATGTTTGCAATTTTATAGAATTAAAGGCTGTGACTAACCCTAAAACCTTGCCCATTGTTAGAATCGTGGGTTCTCTGACTTTGAGTCTGGCTTTTCTGAACAGCTGCTTGAACCCCATCCTTTATGTTTTCATGTGTGAAGAATTCATGAAGAAGCTTCGGCAGTCCGTATGTTTTGTACTCGAAAGTGCTCTAGCAGAGGACCATTTATCGTTTATGTCCACTCGCTCTGTGTCATCAACCTTTTCAAGGATTTCCCAAAAGTCAGAAGCTGCTGCAACTTTGGAGAAGATCGACCCAGCTGCTTTTGAATCCTGCACAGAAAGCAAAGTAGTCATCACTGAGGAGACACCAAACCCCGAATAAAAACTTACCGTTGGCAATGTAAATTTGAATTAATTTTTTAATGTAAAATTTAATCTCAGGATGATTCAGATTGTAAATTTGTGCAAAAAAATCTAAAATGTTTTGTTGTTTTGTTTTTGTGACCCCTACTGTTTTCTTTAGATTTTTCTAACTATTCCAGGGGAAATCTCACTATGCTCCATGCAGTAGTAAGAAAACTAAACTAGCCATTATAATAGAAAACCTATGAAGCTTTGAATTGTGGTATTTAATTTGTTAAAAATGAATTATGTAATCCATACAGTCATATTAACATTTTTGATTTAAGAACAGCTTTATATTTGTGTATATGAGTTTCTAATGCTCTAGATTATTTTCTTGTTTTTTAATATCAGCATCCACTGAACGGGGTATTAATTATGCACATAATTAACCAGAATAATTGTCTCATTTCTTTAAAAATTTGTAATAAACCATACCTTACAGATTTTATATTGTTATCAATCTCAAAACCCACAGTAGCCATTTGTTGTCTTATCTCTGTGTTCTGTAGCAATTTAAAATTAAATGGTCCAAAGTCGTCTTCATCACAGTGTAGCAGAGGTGGGACCAAGTCTCAAGTCTTTATCCTTAAGTCACAAGTCAAGTCTCAAGTAATGTCAGGCAAGTCAGAGTCGAGTCTCAAGTCACTGGTGTAAAAGTCCGAGTAAAGTCACAAGTCTGAAACTTTGAATTTCAAGTCCTTTCGAGTCTTTAAAAAAAAAAAAGAAAGAATGTTGCAGTTATGCTAAATGTAAATATTAGACCATGTAATTTTTAAATCTGTGTTTTTCTCAACACATGACAAAATAGTGAACTTAGAAAATATACACAAATTGTGAAATTGCACCTCTATAAAATGCAGCTCAATTAAACCTAGCTCCAAGAATAATTTTCACCGACAGTTCTGAGATAAGCTGCATGTTATTCTTGGATGCGCTTGTAGGACCGGCTTTAAAATCGCATGACAAAAATATCATACACATTAAAAAAAACTGTATCACCAACGTAGCCTGGACAACATTTGCTAGTTAGATGAAGTCAGCTATCTCATCGTAGCAAAAGAGAAACCACCTACTGTTCTTTATGCAACTTCAACTGTCGGAGAAAGTTGGAAGTTGTTCCATCTCTGTCTGTGATTCTCTTCTTGCATGTTTTGCATATTGCATTTCGGTTTTTTGTTGACTACTTCATAGTTTATGTACCTGAAAAAAATAACTCCTTGCAGCATTTTTGAGGGGGTTTTTTTTCCTTTTCTTTTTTTAAAAAATCTGGTTAATTTGATTGGCTGTGCTACAGCTCACGCACACATATGTACGGAGTGTGGTTTGAATAAATGATGCACACTTTCTATATAATATGCGTGTTAAATTTTATATTTGGGGTGAAATATCAAGTCTTTTCAAGTAAACCGGTTCAAGTCCAATTCAAGTCCCAAGTCATTGGTGTAAAAGTCCAAGTGAAGTCACAAGTCTTAGAACATTTTTTCAAGTCAAGTCTAAAGTCATAAAATTAATGACTACAGTCTGACTCGAGTCCAAGTCATGTGACTCGAGTCCACACCTCTGCAGTGTAGCATGGGGCATTTCTTTGTTGTAACATAAAAGCACCACTGATCCACTGCTCTGACAGGAAGTTGCCCAACAGAGATAAGTTTTCAGATATAACTTTGTCATAGATATTTTTAACAATTTGAGAATGTTCTTCTTCACTCGCATATTTATACTGTGTTAAACCTCCATTATTATTGTCATTAATTATACTATAAATTTGTTTTGGACATTGATTCTGATTCTAATTTCTGTTAAGATATTGCCATTGCTCAAGGATGTCTCCAAAAAGGAGTTTGTAGTATATAGCTTTCCCTTTCAATTAGCCCCACAGGGCCTTGTTCTTGTTTGTTTTCCTGCTCACACAAGCACTACACACATTTTTGATAAAAGAGATTTTCAATTCAAAGGTCAGGCACACTGTTCACTTTTTTGTTACCTCACGATTTGTTCCCCATATCAGTTTAACGCATAATTTATTGAGAACCACCTGATACATTGTGGGTTTTGACAGTGTCCACTTTCTGTCACGGCAGGCAGGAGTGAAGAACCCAAATGCAGACTCATACACGGAAGCGAAACTTAAAGTCAAAAAGCAGCTTTATTGCTGGCACTAGTAAACACAGAACTGAACTAAACAATACTACGAACAGAACACAGAACACATATATGAAGGGACGGCGCGACACTGAGCAGACTAAACTAGACACCATATACAGAGGGTAACAGGGGAAAGAGGGAGCAGCAGTTAATTACACATGACGAAAGCTAAACTGAATGTGATGACTGAATGGTAAATGGTAAATGGCCTGCATTTGTACAGCGCTTTTCTAGTCCCTAAGGACCCCAAAGTGCTTCACACTACATTCAGTCATCCACCCATTCACACACACATTCACACACTGGCGATGGCAAGCTACATTGTAGCCACAGCTGCCCTGGGGCGCACTGACAGAGGCGTAGATACAGACTGAAGACTACCAAAGAAAAACAGGAAGCACACAGAGACGCAGACAGACCTAACAGAGGAGGAATCGCAAAAGCAAACCAAGACTAGAAATACAGAATCAAAACCCAAGACACTAACAATGACACATAATGACACGTTTTTGAATAATACAAAAACGAAAACACTGGGTCACCGACCCAGGATCGTGACACTTTCCACTAATCCAAATTCCCAGGACTTTCATTACATCTTTAACCTCCATCCATATTATGGGTATCTTTACTGAGTAAGATGCTCTAACCTGGACATAACCTAGCTAAATAACATAGGGTGCTATTCTCATTACAAATAAGAATAGCACCTAACTTTACAAAATTAACATTTCTATTCTCCTAACAAAACGGTAATGAAAACCTCAAACTTTATATTCTGCCCTCACTCCTACACTGGATACAGTTATGCAGATAGATAAACTCCTCGACAACTGACAGGCAGCGTCCCTTTTATTGACGCTGCCTTCAATTATCAACAGAGTGAAACTACAAACAGAAGAAATAAGCAATATTCAGTCTATATATTCACACGATAATGCAAATCAGTTGACTAAACTAGCTAACATTGGAAAGAAAGTAAATCTGAATACAGTACACCTTTAACCATAAAAGTGCATAAATAATAGCAAATATAGTTGCATTAACTCTTGTTCAACTTAAATACTCACAAGCGATGCTTTCTGTAAAACAACTGAAGAGGATGGATGCAGATGTTTATCCGAACAACATGCTGAGTCAGTCTTTTCTCAAAGTGTGCTGCATTACTAACTCTACAGCTAATAACAAACAAATCTTGGCATGAAAGAACTGTAGTGACTCTTGCTGGTGGGAAGAAGAACTACACCAGCACACTTTACATTTTATAACTATTTTACTGCACTATTTAATGTATGACCTTGTCTGGGGTACTTCTTCATATGCTAAAGTAGGCTGTCCTAATTTGTGGTAAGTAAACATTAGCTTTTGTGTTCTCATTCTGAAAGGATACTTTTTCACACTGACAGGTGACTGGTCAGTGTCCTCTCGGTCACTGCATTAAGTCTCAAGTTGGGGCGTGTGTTCTGTGTCTTTATTGTTCTCTTGTGTCTCTGTATCCTCTTCATGTTGGTTGCTCTAGTATCACTGTTCCACTCTCTGGATTGAACTCTGACGCCTCTGTCCACCATGGCTGTTTAAAATGTTCCCCCTGTTCTGTCGGAGGTCCTCTGATTCCTCTCTATTCATCCTCATCCTCTGAACTGTGCTCTTGCTTATGTTCCTGTTGTTTTTCTGTTTTTGCTTTCTCAGTTCTGCATGTCAGTTGAATTTTTCCACTGGCAAGAAGTCACACGACTGCAGGAGGTTCCTGTGGACAACCCTGATATGCCCCTTGACATTCTCTGGCTTGATTTCATATACTGGGCTATCCTTATGTTTCCTTTGTGTCACCCAAAACACCTAGCCCTCCCAGAATGATCTCAATTTCCCTGGTCCTCT
This sequence comes from Haplochromis burtoni, assembly GCF_018398535.1. NCBI lineage: Eukaryota > Metazoa > Chordata > Actinopteri > Cichliformes > Cichlidae > Haplochromis > Haplochromis burtoni. The sequence goes on from NW_024582481.1 coordinate 46,230, forward strand.
ATCTTCTCACTGAAATTTCAGACCAGTAATCTGCACTATGGGTATAGCTCCGTACCAAGCGTTTTGCTGCCATAGAAAATTTTCCCTGATCAACTTTCCTTATAGGCTGTTTCTGAGGCCAGTTTGTAACCATTCTTCATGCAAGCCTTCCACTTTTCAGTATAGTCTTGATGGGAAGGGCTTTGGGCTTTAGCTGTGAGACCAAAAACCATGTGAATGGGGAGTCTGGTGTTTCGCCAAAACAAGAGGAAGTAAGCAGTAACTTGTAAGCACCAACAGTAAGCAACCAAGCCTCGCTGCGCATACAGTTATAAGCATGGACCGCCTTTACCACGGATGCTTTCCAATCTGCTTTTGCTCCATCTGCGAGGTTGCAAAGCATGGCCAGCAGTATTCTACTAAATCTTTCTACCTGGCCATTTCCCCAGGAGTGGTATAGTGTGGTTCTGGATCTCTTAACTCAACAGTATTCTTCCAGCTTGGAAAAGAGTTTGTTTACAAACTCTCTTTCCTGGTCCTGATGGAGCCGTATTCGAAACCAAAATTCAAGATGAAATCTCCAAATATTTTTTCTACAGCTGTTTTGGCACTTTTATTTCTGCAGGGGTTAGTCTGAGCAAATCACGCAAAGTGGTCCATTGCCACGAGGATATATTCATACCCTCCCTTACATTTCTCTAGATGCAATAAACAAACGGAGACCATCTCAAACACTGTACGTTGTAGTGATGTTGATCAGGGGAGTTCTGGTTGGCTTGTTGGGCCACTTGTTTTTTAAACAGCTACACACCTATGTTGTGTAGTGTTCCACGTGCTTCTGCATGTGAGGCCAATAAAAGCTCAAACACACTTGTGTTATGTAGCATTTGGACAACAAAACACACCAACAAGCCCATCTGCGAATGGTAAAAAAAAGAAAATGAAGGTTTTCAATTGGCCTAGTCTAAGTCTGGACTTAGATACGATCGAGATTTTTCGGCTCAGTCAGTCATGCTCAGAAATACTTATAGTTCTTGGTGTCAAGGACTTCACAGCCAGTTATTACTTTTTTACACAGGACTAGGTTGGTTTGTTTAGTTTATTTCCCCCTTAAAAATTAAAATCATAAAAAATGATTTCCTCACATTGTCTTTATGTAATATTAAAATTTGTTTAATGATCTGAAATATGTGTGGCAAATGTGCAAATGTTAAGACATCAAAAATACTTTTTAACAGCACCGAAGATGATCAATCACAGATCCTACTTAAGGTGTGGGTGGGCAGTCATTCATCGCTGGAATGTTGATTTACATAGTTAGTGAAACCCTGGCTCTTAAAGTCAGTTGTCTTCTCAGGTGTCCTCCGAGTAATCTCCCAGTAATCTTCCGTGTGTGCAGGTTGCGGCTCCCCTCATTGTCGCATCCTGGAGTGTAACGGTGTGTTCACACCGAACGCGATAGACGCGAACAGAGCATCAGGTTTAAATGTAAAGTCAATGGAAAAGCGCGATGACCCGCGATTGCGGCTAACGTGAAAATTCGGAAGCAGATTTGCGTCGCGAAAACGCCTGAAATGCGCGTCAGTCTAGCGCGTTTGGAGCGTTTGACTCGCGAAAAAAAACATGCGCGTGAGTTTTTGTGTTGCATTTTGTGCGTATGCGCGTTACGCGTCTACCGCTCGAGGTGGAAAAATCTGAACTCCAGCGTCAAATCGCGCCGCGACAACCAATCAGGAGCCTGGTGACGTGGCTGTGACCTAGGTCAAAAGGGCAGATCCAGCCAAAGCCCTTCATTCTTCAATGGAAGGAAGGCTAATCAACGCAGTAGCAAACAACCCGGAGCTGTACGACACCAGCTGCTTTCTGTACCGAGACAGGAATATAAAGGACCGAGCTTGGAGGAAGATATGTAAAGAGATCGGGCAACCTGGTAAGTTTATTCATTTCTCTTTTGAAAGTTTTCGCTGACCCGGGGAAGCCGCAAAAAAGCTAGCAAGCCACCGCTATTTTCCCACTGATATACAAATACCGTTCTGCTTTTATGCATGTTGTCATATAGGAATATATTTTGTTTATTAATAAACAGCACACAGTGGTCCCGCTCATCCGTCACTGCTTCGCTTTTTCGCTGATTTTCTTTTTCTTTTCTTTTTTTTGCACCGTACAGCATTGCATTCTGCAGCCTGATTGACAAATCTCCTCCGTGTCGTGTCTCCTGCGCTTGCCAAATTTATCATGTTTGGTTTTGATAACCATCACGTCCAATAGAAAAAACAGCACAAAAACACCCATAACTGTGACCCTCATTCGGAAATAGACACCTGCACCGCGAGGGAAAAAGGCGCACGAAAGTGGCAGGCAGATGAAGACAAACCGCGGCATAATAATACTTTTACGTTTTGCAATCTACAAAGGTTTGCACTTTGAGAATCAATTGTGAGAACTGTGACCAATGTTCATGTGTGTGGGGAAAACAGTGTATGAAGTGCGTGACCAGGGGCTAGTTATTCTGAGAACCCCTGCTGCAATAAATGAGGGACCACTGTATATACTTTCTCTGATTATATTCAACATGTTAACATTTAATACTGTATTGATCAGCTTGCAGAACTGGGGGAACCTATATAGATGACAGCCTGAAGGCTGTCATCTATATAGGCTATAAGGTTTAATATGAAGCGGGTCCACCCTACAAATCTTCAGGGAAAGCTATCCACAAGGTTTAGGAGTGTGTTTATGGGAAGTTTTGGCCATTCTTCCAGAAGCAGATTTATTAGGATGAGAAATCCTGGCTCACACCAAACTTTACACTTGCTGCAATGCAATCAGACAAGTAGCATTTACCTGGGAACCACCAAACCCAGATTTGTCAGTGGAATTTCCAAATGGAGAGGTGTGATTGGTCACTCCAGAGAACAAGTTGTCATGGTCCTTGTGCCTCGCTGGTCGACTCTCCATTAGGCAACATAGTTGTTTCTGTTTTTTACTCTCTCCCTCCTTCCTCTCCCGCTCTCGCTCTCTGTCTTTCGCCGCAGCGATGCTCATTACGGGCTCCCGCTGCTGGCCCACACACCTGCTCTCATCACCACACCAGTCGCTGATCCCAGCTGATTGCTATTTAAGATGGCGGATCTGCGCTAGTCTTCGCTGAATCGTTGAGCTATCGGCGTCAGTCAAACCTGCAAATCTGAACCTGTGTATCTGTGCGTGTTGTGACTATCCTGCTAACCGGACCTTTTGTGTGTGTAGATCTTTTCTGGAACCTGATTATGGACTACGAGAGGAGTGGCAGTGGAGAAGGAGTTGGAGTTTTGTACAGAAGGTGTGGAGCACCTCTTCCCAACCTGTTTCCCCACGGACCCCTTTCCCCTGCACATTGTGTATATTCACTTGGTGTTGTGTTCACTGTAAATAAATGCACTATCTTTCACCTAAGGAAAACCTGGCCTGTGTGTGAGTCCCTTTAAGAAACCTTATCACAAGTCTTCACTGCTTTAGAATCTAGTGCCAGCCTACTTTACCGCACTGCATCTAATGCTGTCCATTGTGCTCGGTGATCTAAGGCCTGGAAGTAGCTGCTCAGCCATGGAAATTCCATGGAGCTCTCTATGTGCTGTTTTTGAGCTCATCTGGAGCCCATGTGAAGTTTCAACGTCTGCAGCAACTGATTCTGCAGCAAAGTGACTTCTACACACCAATTGCCTCAGCATACACTGACCCCACTGTGTGATTTTCCGTTGCCTACAACTTTATGGCTGAGTTGCTGTTGTCCCTTAAACTTTATTATAATACCACAAACAGCTGACTCTGGAATGTTTAGTAATGAGGAAATTTCATGACTGAACTTGTTAGTAGTTTGTAGCATTCTAGTCTGGTACCACACTGGAATTCCCTGAGCTCCTGAAAGCTACACTTTCTTTCACAAATGTTTGCTGAAGCAGTCTGCATGGCTACCTGCTTGATTAAATACACTGTTGACATGAAAGTGATCGAAACACCTAAATTCAATGATTTGGATGGGTGAGTGAATACTTTTAGAGAAATAGCATTGATGCATCTTGTCTGTTTCACTTCCACCTTTCTATGAAGCTGTTTGCATTTATCTTGGGTGAAGCTTGAGATGCATAGAGAATAATGATGTCATAATGCTGTGTAAAGTTCTTGGTAAATGTGTATTTGCTTAGGTGAACACTTTTAAGGAGTCACCCGTCCATATTTAACAAGATGATCTATGTTGTGTATTTATTTATTTATCTAATTATTGACCTGTTGGTGCTTTTGTCTTATACTTGCTTAGTGCCTATAGGCCACCATCAAAGGCAGGCAGAAGCTTGGAGCCCAATGCCAGACTTTGACATTTAACAATAGTTATCTTAGCTAGTACCTTAGTATGTCTTGCTAGGCACACCAAAGTCTGTTGTTACTGAGTCAGGTGCACCAAACTGGGGGTCGGAGTGGGAAAAGCAGCAGTTGACTGCACTGCCTTGACTTGTTAGTACACATGACTGTTTAAGTTGATCAGTCAGAGACTTCGCACGTTCACACCTCTAATTTCACACCTCTAAAAGGTGTTTCCAGCAATGTTTCCAGGAAAAAATTAATAAAATATATGTAACTACAAATAATTTCTCAGTGAAATATGAAAACACTCTTAGTGAAATAAATACTGCTCTTCCAAGATTTGTTCAACCTTTCAGTTTAATCATGGAAGCATTAAATAATATCCAGCAAATATATCACTCAGCCTTTCCTGCTGCATGAGCATATTCTGAGATGTTTCTCTTCTCTTTTGCATAAACTGAGAGGGAGGAGTAATGGCAGCAAATAAAAGCAGTAAAAGACAGAGACGAGTGTAGATTAAAGACCGGCTCTCTCAGCTAAAAGGAACATGGGGTCTGGTGAGAAACTTTCGACATACATTAGCATTTCTTTTAAACTATGTCAGCTAAAAGATAATATGAACTTTTGATGAACTGAATAAAGTGATTTTTGTTTTAGGTAACATTAGTTCGGCTGCAAATCCATCACATGGACTGGAATCAGCTTTGAGACACATACAAACAGCCTCCATTCTCATCTACTGTGTGATATTTATAGTTGGAACTTTGGGCAATGCTCTGGTTATCTATGTGACGGGGTTAAAAATGAAGAAAACAGTCGAGACAGTTTGGTTTCTCAACCTGGCCATAGCTGACTTCCTCTTCACAGCCTTCCTGATTTTCTCGATCATTTCTCTCTCTCAGAGTCACCGATGGCCTTTTGGACAATTCATGTGCAAGCTCAACAACTTTGTCACTTTAGTCAACATGTTTGCCAGCATTTTTACTCTGACAGCTATGAGTGCTGATCGTTGGTTGTCCATCTGGGTGGTGGTGTGGGCACACAACAAGCGCACAGTCTGCAAAGCTCGGCTCATGTGTGTTGGTATCTGGGTGATTGCTGCGATCTGCAGCACTCCTTATGCCACTTTTCGCACTGTGTTAGGAGATAATGGGACATATTACTGTGGTTATTCTATGACACATGAACAGAAATGGAGTCTCCACATTTTTCGCTTTCTTATGGGCTTTGTGATCCCATTCCTGGTCATATTTGTGTCTTATGTGGCCATAGGCATACGTGCAATGCGCATGTCAAGAACAAGGAGACGCAGATCTCGCCGAATCATTTTCTCCATCATTTTTGCATTCTTCATCTGCTGGTTGCCCTTCCATGTTTGCAGTTTTATAGAAATAAAGGCTGTGACTAACCCAGACCTCAGGAACATTGTTAGAATCATGGGTTCTCTGACTTTGAGTCTGGCTTTTCTGAACAGCTGCCTGAACCCCATCCTCTATGTTTTCATGTGTGAAGAATTCATGAAAAAGCTTCGGCAGTCTGTATGTTTTGTACTTGAGAGTGCTCTGGCAGAGGACCACATGTCGTTCTTGTCCACTCGCTCCATGTCAACCTTTTCAAATACTGCCCAAAAGTCAGAAGCTGCTGCAACTTCAAAGAGGACTGACACGGCTGATTTGAAATCCTTCACAGAAAGCAAAGTGATCGTCACTCAGGAGACACCGAGCACTGAATAAGATTTCAACATCAGGTAATTTCAACTGAAAAAAAAAATCTTTTTTAATTGTTCGTGTCAAATTGACTGACACAGTGCTCTCATGCATAGATATTAAAAAGTGTGTGTTAAATTGTTACTTTGTTATAAATTGTTCTTACTGTTGCAGGGAGTATCTCGCTGTGCTCCCTCCAAGTGTAAGAAAGAAATGTTACGACTTTTCTGATTAGTCACAGTAACAGAAACCCTTTGTGGCTTTGCTTCAGCTTAAAGTTGTGATTATTGATTTACTGATTAAAACAACCAATGTTACATGAAATGTGTTTTTTAAGGGTTTTCAAGATTACATTTGGTAAGATTTCTATTTGTGTACATAACTTTTTCATCTTCGAGCTTGTTAAACCATGTTTATTAGTATCTGCATCTATTACACTGTCAGAGACTCAACATTTATTGGTCTCTATGTATTTTTAACCTGTGAATAAAAACATGCCGATTAAATGCTTTTGTCTGTCTTCATGACAAACCTGACATACACACTGCTTCACCGCTGATCTAACAGGATGTCACAGTGTTCTATATTTGACTTGGAACACACTATGTAAAGAAGTATGAAGTGCAGGAAATGAACCACAGATTCACTCAGCTAGTTCTAGGTATCTTGCTGCACGCATATACTGTTCAGGCCTTTCTCACTCTGGGACTCAATATCAGAGCAGTAGTAATTACACTATTCACTCTAAATGTTCTTACTAAAAAAGTTGCTAAAAGTTTGCCTTTCATGAGGAAAGATATTGAACTGTAAAAGCCATAGTAAATATCAGTAATGTTTGGTTTTCACTAAGGATTTCCAGAGGTAAGCAAGGTTATTTGCCAAGTCAGCATCATCAAAACTTTCTTTGCCTACACTGCACTGCACTTAACATACATTTCTGAACTGGTCTTCATCATTTGTGTCCTTTCTTCTACTAGCTGCAATTCTAGCAGTATAAAAGGAAGTAAGAAGAAGGGGCGTAAAGGAGCGAGGTGTGGCTTTTGATGGATCTTTCAGTCCAGTCCTTGTGTAATTCAGCATTCCTCAGCTATTTTTCCCTGTTTCCCTACCTTAAAAGTGGCTTCTTGACAGCCACCTTGATGAGCCTTCATCATGAGCAGTAGATGGATCAGCTGAAGGGCCAGATACATGTCTAATGTTTTGTGTCAATTAAATGCTTGTTTTTTCTCCTAACTCTTAAGGACATGACTTTCAGATACTTTTTGTAGTACTGAAAGAGAGTACTACACTATTTGACTGCAAATAGTCTGTAGGCCTGCTACTTCTTTTCCGGTTCCTCATTTTTTAAGCACACAAAAATGCAATTTTATGAATGTCAAACTGTGTCATCATTGACATTTTTTCACAGAGCCAACAAAAGAAATGAAAACAAATTATGTTTTTCTGAGTCTGCTAATAACAAATTGCAAACTGAAAGGAACAATTTAAAATGAGTCCGTTGCTAAGTTGTCTGTTATGTGTTGACACAACACTCATTCATTCCTTGAGCTAGATGCATTTTTATACTTATCATATCTTACTTACTATCTTACTATCTTACTCATATGTCAGTGTTAAATGGCTTTAAAAAATCCTCTGAAAATGATCAGCTACAAGGACTGAACTGAAAGTGAATGAAAAAGCAGCTGATGTCAAAAGGAAAACCTTCAGGAAGGCTGAAGAACTATTGCTCAAGATCCCTTGATCAACTGCAAAACATTACAAGAAAGTCAGATTCCTTGGAAGAGAAATACAAGAAGCACTTCAAGAACACACCCTTCCACCAACGCAGTTCACTCTCTGGGCAGCATTTACTTTTAAGGAAATAGTGCTGTAATTTTTAAATATTTGTTTTTGTTTTGTTCTTTTTAAACATAGCCTACTTTACAAAGTTTGTAGCGGAGTAAAAGAAAAGAATAGAAGTTTGATCTTAATTGACCTTGACAAAAAAGTCAAAAGTCCAGTAAAACGTGAGATTTAGTACATTATCTCCATCTAAAACCAACAATTAGACTTTGTCCTCTGTCTGAGTCTGAGACCACTACACCAAGCACCAATTATCTAATCTTTACAAGTCCTGCTATGATCAAGGGGACATCCTGGGCTTTCTATTGTTACTATGGAGGCATGTGACACACGACACAGGAGCTCTAGTTTTACACTCCAACTTTATTCACCTCCAAACATGAACTGAGCATATTGTGCCCAAACACAGCAGAACCCTTCCTCCCAGCTTGGGTGTGAGTGGAACCCTCTAGTGGGTTGTCACACATGCCCCCTCCGAACACCCAAACAACAGTCCACTAGTCCAGGACCCAGGGCTTAATCGTCCAGAATGGCTGAAACAGGAAGTCCAAGAACTGGCTGTGGGTGCTCACCAGGCCGGGAAGGACAGGCCAAACCCTCCGCGGCTAAGCGCCACGGGCACGGGATCACAGAGGAGGGTCAGAGTCCAATTCCGGCAGCAGGTGGGCGGCTGCGGCAGGAGGGCTGGCACCAGGCACCACAGGAGCATCTGCAGAACGTGTGCAGGCTGAACACTGAAACTACCTCCTGCCAGCCCCCAAAATCCAAAACAAAATAATTGGGACCTGGTGCAATAACCCGAAACAGGCCGTCATAAAGCGAACGCAAAGGGGGTTGATGGGCGTCATGCCAAACAAAAACAAAAGGAGAAGATTCCAACAAAAAACATCTGGTAGGCATTGGTGCACGAGACCAGGGACAGAAAAGGGGGCTCCAGGGGGGCGGAGAGCCAGCACCGAGACATCAAAACACGGGTGGGGGCTCTCAGGCAAAAATTCCCCGGGGACGCGGAGGGCCAGTTCAGCGGGAGAAACCCCGAGGTCCTCCTTAACCGTGCTGCACAACCCCAACAAAACCCAAGGCAGATGGTCGACCCAGTTACCACTCGTTAAGGAAGCATGGAGTGCGACCTTGAGCGACCGGTGAAACCGCTCGCACATCCCGTTAGCCTGCAGGTGGTATACCATGCCATGGACCTTGACCCCCGGGCCGTCAGCCATGGCGGACCAAAGTTCCAACATGAACTGAGGGCCTCTGTCCGAGGTAATGTCAGCGGGGGGACCAAAACAAGAAACCCACGTGGACACGAACACCCTGGCCAACACCTCAGCTGTTGTGAAAGCCAGGGGAACCACCTCCGGCCACCTGGTGGTGCAATCCACCACAGTCAAAAGGTGTGTGAAACCCTGCGACTATGGGAGCAGTCCGACCAAATCGGAGTGCACATGTTCGAAACGCCTACCAGGAATGCGGAAAGGTTTCAGGGGCGCCTGAGTGTGCCTGTGGACCTTCGAGCATTGGCACGGAACGCATGCAGCAGCCCAACTCTTTACCGCTTTCCGCAGGCCCGGCCAAACAAACTTGTCACTGACCAGCTTGACCAAAGCGCGGACGCCCGGGTGAGAGAGAACATGTATGGAGTCGAAAACACGACAGCGCCACAAAAGAGGAACAATGGGGTGCAGGCGACCTGTAGACACATCGCACAGCAAACGCGGACCACCATCCCACACTGGTATGTCTTCCAGCATGGGGACAGTCTGCGAGGACCGAAGGGCGAGGACGTCCCAGTCGGCACTCTGCTCTGCAACCATGGCAGCGTAGTCGACACCGACATACACTGGCGAGATCAGCGCGCGGGACAGGCAATCAGCGACCTGGTTGGATTTATCAGCCATGTGCTGAATGTCCATGGTAAACTCTGATATTGCCAAAAACTACCACTGCTGGCGCGCGCTTCAAAGATCAGAAACCTTGGACATGGCAAAAGTCAGAGGCTTATGGTCAACATATGCGGTAAAATTGTGGCCCTCGAGGAAAAATCGAAAATGTCGCGTCGCGAGATGCAGAGCCAATAACTCTCTGTCAAAAACACTGTACTTGCGCTCCGCATCACGGAGCGTGCTACTGAAAAAGGCAAGGGGCTGCCAGATGCTGGAGACGCATTGTTCCAACACGGCGCCCACTGCTACATCCGAAGCATCGGTGGTCAATGCGATCTCCGCTGACAGGAACGGGAACAAACTCAAAAACACATGCAAATTCCAAAACACAACGGAAGTGCTCCAGGACGCTAGGGGCAGTGTTGAGCTCGATTTGCAAAATAAACGGCAAGTTTGTCTGTATGGGACGGTCTAGTCTCTGTCGCGCTTCCCAGGTTGCCTAGCAACCATGATACTAACCACTGGAAACGTGTCATACATCTTGGTTTGACAGAAATGAGGGAGAACATATTTTGTTCATTTGTTTGTTTGTTTGTTTCTACAAGAGCTTTGTGTGATTTCATAAGTATCTGAGGCTGAGACCACAGGACAGTAAAACATGATTTTTGGGCTTCATTTCTGTACTGAACAGTTATTTCAAGATTAATTAGTAAATAAGAATTAGCTGATGTTGTTCATGAGACTAAAGTCATATCACTTTGGTAATGTAAATATAATATGGCCAATATTATAG
>NW_024582481.1:74112-118698 GCF_018398535.1 Haplochromis burtoni
CTTCCCCTAGCCGCTTACTCTAACCCTAACCATCAAAAATTAATACTAACCCTTACCCCAAACCTAACCAGAACCCAACTGTAACCCTGACACTAAAACCACATTTTGACTGTCAAAAATGCCTTCAACTTCATGAGGACATGGATTTTGGTCCCCACGAGGGCTCTTGGTCCGACCAGTATAGTAAATTTCAGATTTTGGTCCCCATCAAGATAGTAAGAACCCGTACACACACACACACACACCAGCTTAGAGTTTGATTTCATGTCAGAGCTCAAGTCAAGGCTGCCCACAACAACCAAACAGGTAGTATTGATGGGAATTCCGGCACTAAAAAGAGCTGGCTCTTTCCGAACCCAACCGGCTTTTCAGGTTGTTTTGTTGCTTTAATTTATTTATTATCAACAACAATATAAAATTATGCACAAAGGAAATTACTAATGTAAAAAAAATGTGGTTTTATTTATATATGTTTATATATAAATATTTACGGTGGCCCCCAGAGACAAAGCACGTACAAACGCCAAAACACACACAAACTCCAAAAAGCACGTACAAGCTCCGAAGCATGTCCAAACTCCAAAACACATTGCTAGCGTTAACTGAACTTCCAAAACAGAGCTACCTAGATCACTTAAATTACACAATTGTTTGTGTATTTATACACAAGCACTCATATATATTCAAATAACTTTAAAAAAAAGAGTTCATTTACCTGTTACTCCCACACACCAAATCCGGTCGTGGTACTTCCTGGCTTATGTAGCCACTAGGTAGCAAAAGCTCAACACTGTCCCTAGCATCCTGGAGCACTTCTGTCATGTTTTGGAGTTTCTACGTGTTTTGGAGGTTTCACATGCTTCGAAGTTTGTACGTGTTTTGGAGTTTGTACATGCTTTGTCTCTAGGGGCCACCGTAAATATACTTTTGTTTATTCACTCCACATAAAATGTAATAAATAAATCATATAATACAAAGACCAACTATTTACATTTCAACTTTTAAGTATTTAAATTTTCAGCGTTTTCTTTTTAAACAAATTTAAAGTGAAACAACACAAAACACTGCAAACCACAACACAATTAAATATAAATTAAAACGTGCAAAACAAAAAGAAGATGCACATTCTCTGTCATATGGGCCTGCATGAGTAAACTTTCTGAATCCTCTATCATCCGCAACTGAAAATAGTTGTGCATGATTACTATACCTTTCTAATGTGACGTTGTTGTCCCCAGCTCTCATTCTTTGTCTTTCCCTCCCGCTCTCTTCCTGTGCTACTGCGAGTGTAACTACCGCCCCTCCCCCCTCTGCCCATAGCAAGCACAAGGCTCGCATGCGGAGTGAAGCGGGAAAAAAGTGCACGAGAGAGGGTGAGAGAAAGAAAAAACACGTCGTTCACTTCAAAGAGTCGGCTCTAACAGCCGTTTTGTTCGCAATCGACACATCACTAACAGGTAGTCCTCTGATTACATGCAACAGAAAACAGGTTACCCGGTTTTACAAAATAAAAAAAAATAAAAAATCTGCACGACCCAGAGGGAGATGGTTATTTCTGAAGGTACCATTAAAACTGGTAACATTTTTCAATGATAACTTTCCTAATCAGAATGTAACAAGGCTGCAAATCATTGATCTCTATGTCATTTTAGTAACTCTCCTGTCTTGATATGATCGGCCCTACAATTCAGAACCAATTCAGATCAGGGGCTGCTAGGCTTGATCTCTTTTCTTTTATGTTCTCAGCAAGCCCGCGCTACCTTCAACTTAATGCATTTTTGACACTTATATACACCATCAGTGTAATTTTTTTTAAAACCATAAACATATGTTTTTGTTTGCTTAAGCCATCTTAAGCCTTAACCATGAGCCTTAACTTGCACAAAATGGCAGATGTAACAATGGCAAGGCAAGGCAAGTTTATTTGTATAGCACAATTCAACAACAAGGTGATTCAAAGTGCTTTTGCTTGCAATGATACAAATTACTAAGCTGGTTTTTATTACGGTCTTTGGGTCCAGTGTTTTGAGTTTCGTCTGATTTCATCATTTCCTCGTTTGTTTCTTTATATTTATATTCCCAGATTTCGGTTTCCTATCCATCCTGTATTGTCCTTATGGATTCTTGTCTCCCTTATGTTCCCGTGTCTGGTCTGTTGCCATTTTTGTGTTGTATATAATATCCCTTTGTATCAAGTTAGTTGTAATTTCTCTGTGGTTATCCCTTTGTTCTTGATATCCTCATTTTTCACTCCATGTTTAGTGTTTATAAACTTAAAATAGTATTCCTAGTTTCAGTGATTCTGGGTTATGTACTAGTTTAAGTTGTTTGTATTCTGTCCCTTGTTTTAGTCATCGAGCTTTGCCTCTGTTCCCCAGGTGTTTCTTTTCCCCTCATTATCTTGTGACTATGTATTGTCTGAGTCTCCCTCTGTTCATTGTTTGCTCCTAACAAAGAAAAAAACATGATTATATATTTCCCACCTCTTCATCCATGAGTACTTCCATACAGCATTGAGATTTATCAGATGTTTCTGTTTGTATTGACATTTCATTGTAGCAGCCTCACCATGTGCTGCTGATGAAGCCTCTAAAGAAACTTAACTGGTAAGCAATTAGTGTTGATTTGTTGTTTTTCATGTATATCTTCTAAGTCAGAGACTGACAAAGAGTCTCTGAGAAGGTGTGGAAGTGGGCACTTTCCAGGAAAAGAAAATGTACATAGACACGAGGGGTGATTCTAGGTTCTAGGATCAGAGCTTTGGGGGTGCTGAGCACCCAGAGAGCTGCCCAGCCAGGCAAGGTAAACTTTAGTCGTCATGATGAGACTTCTTCCCCGTCTCTGTCAGTCCCTGCATCCTTAAATGTCTCCAGTTGTCCCGAGTTCCCTCTGACTGTCTCCTTGGTGCATTTAAACCCCTGTTCCTCCCTGTCCTCATCGTCTGTTGTCTTCATCTCCATTATCAGTCATCATAATTTTACCTCTCTGTGCAAGTCTGCAAATTTCTTTATTAAATCATAAGATTCTTAAATTCATCAAGTCTCTCTGTGCCTGGGTCCTCGTCACAAAACATGACATCACTGTTTTGTACATTTTAACACAATTTAATCCCACATTTGTGAAAGAAAAGCAAAACACTTTTTGAAAAGTCTGTAACAAAACCATCAAATCTGATCAAAGGTTATTTAAATGCTGCTAAAAGAAGAATGGATTGGAATAAAAAATACATATCCTAACATTAATTACTGGGGAAGAATAATGAATGATGCTCACAGTGAGTAAAAAGTAAACTGAGTGCATTTTTTGGACAGAGATTCACTTTTAATGTGTATGTATAATATAATACAGATACATAAAAATACACTCCAAAAATAGAAGAGTCCTTGAAATGTACAAAATATTATTAAAAAATTAGAAATGAGACACCTTGGCCTCTGGTACAATGTATACAATGTATGAAAAGATCTTTACTGCAGATATTACTATGGCTCTGCAGATTTGTTCTTTTCTTTTATCCTATGTCGCCTCACCTTGAGGTTGGTAAATCTGTCTATCACATTTTGGTGTTCTGTCTGCTCAAGCATTTCTCAACTGACATCACAGCCAGGTGCTGGAGTCTGCTTTGACCCATGGTCCTTCTCAGCCAGGTATGGAGCTGACTCAAGACACTAAAAGACCTTTCACAGCTACAGCTGCTAGCTGGGTTTGTTAGGGCAACCTGAATAACAGTTTTCAGTGTGGGGACAATCTGATTATCCAGAAGATTGTACAATGTTAACATATCTGGAATGGCACCAGCCTCATTCTTGAGCTTCAAAAAGGTTTTGGCAACCGTGACTTCCTCTGACTAAAGCTCAATATGGTAATGCAGTGCCAGGGCTGACAACCCAGTTTGTTTTGCAGATTCTGTACAGCAGCTTTAATATAGGGAGAAAACAACTTCCAGATTGTACGAGTAAAATTAGTTTAACAGTTTCTGTTTTGCCTGTGTCCTGAATTCGAAAATGTTGAGCAACAGAACAAACCAACAGAGGCTCAGGAGAGTGCAATCAGACAAGGAGTTTATTAAACACACGCAGGAGGAGAAGTATACAGCACCACACCAGCAAAACGTCTCCTGCTAAGAATACACGTGGAAGTGTTTTATAACATCAGGGTTCACGCCCCTTCTCGCGTCGATTACAGATCAGATACATCGATTTGCAGTAAATGGTACATCTTAAATGGCTAAAAACAGACACAAAAGTTCCCTTTTCTATAACACCTTCCATACACGGCAATAAATTTCAAGCCTACATGGTCCCTGAGGGCTTGTCCTCTTCTTGACGGGTCTTCTGTCATCTGTTACCAAGTAGACTAAAATGCAGTTAGAAGCTAAATGAATTTCAGGCCTTTGGTCTGGCAGGTTTTTGGATTATATGTGTTTGTAAGCGTGTATGTGTCTATCCTTCTATGCTCCAAGTCACCCACAATATATCACACTTGTAAGAGTCATAGTTTCTAAGTTATAGCACTTTTTTTGGTCAGTTTTTAACCAATAAATCATTAAACTGACGTTGAAGATCTTGGTGGCTGTAAGCCAATTTCAGTGGATTACATACTGACAGAATGATGGCATGCACGCAGCGCAGATTTGGCAGGTCCCGGTTCAGGTAGCCCAATTTAGTTTCACATTCAACGTGATGTTACTAAAGACAAAAACTACAATAACTCCTGGACCTGGGATATAGAGTATGTTTGGGGAGTGTGATTGTGTGTACAGTGTCTGTTTCTGTCTGTCTCCACGTCGGGTGAGTGCTGAATGTTTGCTTATGTGTATATGGGGGTGGGAATGCACGTTTGTGCCTGTGTGTGCCTGTTTGTCTGTGTCTATATGTCAGGTCGGGTCTTAGACTCCACCTCTCTGGGAACATCTCCAGCTCTTCGAGGTATGGAGACCTATCTTCCCTCACCACACTCCCTGCCGGTGGCTGATGCCCTCAGACGTCAGTGCGTTGGTGGTTCTTGGTGTCTGGGGCTGGGAGCTCATGTATGTACCGGCTCACTCCTGTTGGCGGCTTGGCGGGGCCTGGTGCCTGTGGCCCGGCTGGGCCCCTTCTGGGGGTGGGGCACCCTCAGGCCTCTGGGCCTGGGGCTCGGTCCTCTCTGGCACAGCTGGCTGCCATGCTTGCTTCTTTTTTCCCCCATTTGTATTTCAAATGTCTAAACACCGTTTTTTTTTACCAAACACATTTCCAGTTTTCCAGTTTCCAGTTTTTTGTGTGTTTCCACACTGGCTGCCAGCAGAGCCCACGGACATGTCACTGCAACCCCCTCTGGCCTCTACTCCGTGGCTGCTGGGTGACCCCTCGTCTGGGGCTTTCCTCAGCTCTTCCCAGGAGGGTGGCACAGTTGCCCCTTTGGTGGTCCTCCTTGGGTCCTCATACTCTGGGTCCTCTGGATGTCTGGGGTCTGGACCTCCTCCATACCTGCTTCATGCCCTGGGGGACGGGGCTATGGCTCCCCACACTCCCTAGCAGATCGTTACATGGAGAAACCTTTTGAATACAAGCGTGCTGATCCACACAGGTGTACACACAGGTGTTCACAGACACAAACTACACCTTTCTTGGCAAAGCACATTGTGCACTCTCTATCTTGCGTGGTGCACAATAACATTTAATATTTAGTATCTATTGTTAAAAACAGGGCATAATGACTGGATTTCTTGCTGTAGTGTCGAAAAGGACACTAGTTTGTTTTACAATCACTTATATCATAGTGATACACATGTGAGGACATGGCAGGCCTCTAGTACAAGTGTCAAATGCAGTGTATTAGCACCAGGAGCTAAAGAAAAATCTTGATAAATTATGCACTTTTCAGGAAACTATAGAATAGATTAGAATAGAATAAACCTTTATTATCCCACGAATGAGAAATTTGGGTGTTACACAGCTCTTACAGCAAGAGGAATATAGACATAAAGTGGTCCTATAAACATAAGCAACCGAAGTTCTTATGCCTAAATAAAATTGTACAGAGATATGTATAAAATTTATATTCATAAAGTTATATTCATATTTACCAGTTACTTTACACAGCAATCTTACTTCACCACCATCTGCAGCTTTACCCAAAGCAAACACAAGCTCTTATAGCAAACATGAAGTTAACATAGAGTGGTGTGCACATGTCAAAATCTTGGCAGAGTACCCACTCTCTTTTACAGTGCTGCCACCTTGTGAGCAAAGTCTAAAACTTCAGGTGAACTTCAAATTCAGTTCAGATCAAGTACATTTTCAGGGTAAACAACAATACAACACAAAGCTCTGTTTATCAGTAATGTCATTACCACAAATTATATACATTTATGTATCAGAGTACAGGACTGGTTTATGTGTGGTTTATCCCCAACTCCCATTCAGGCCATCTTTGATCCCTACTGCAACTCCCAGAAGTGTAACAGTGTCATCATACTTCTAAAGCTGTCCTCCTCAGCACAGGTATACTGTGCTTCATCTGTTTGTCTACTCTTATCCAACAGCAGCATCCACTGAACCAAATGTGTGGTCACTGGCTGGAGCTGGACTGAACAAACCTGTGACTTTATTTCCAAAGTTACATTTGCATAAATATTTGCACAGTTTTGCCTACACAAATGTAAAAAAAACAACAACCCCAAAACCAAAAAACCAACACTTCTACATAACCAGAATATCTCCCAGAGAAAAATGGGAGGGGGGGCATCATTTTCCATTAGACTCATTAATTGTGCGTCCTAGCAAGCCCTCGCTATGTAAAACAAACTGATGCACCCCTGCTCAGTCCTGATCCATCATCAGTGTGTCCTACCTGCAACACTGGATTAACCACACTATTGCTTATAACGTGCAATGTGCAAACAAATACAAAATCTCCAACACATGCATGCAAGAAGGAATACTGTGCTTTATAGCACAGCTAAGGAGGAGCCTAACAAAAACACATGGTTACATATTTACCATCTCTCAATGTATGTTATATGTATGATAAACAGCACACTAAAAACACTATAAACAGCTGTCTTGGTTTGTTGTTTTTCATATCCAGTGTCTGGGTGATTTTTGAAAGTGGGCAAAGTGCACCAGACTGTGCTGAAGCTTTGGGTTATAATTATTGATTTCTTGACTACAACAATCAATGTGACAAATAATGTGATTTAAAAAAAAAAAAACTTTTAGGTTTTTAGCTGATAATTTTTTTTAATTTGCAAATGTAACTTTTCATCCTCAAGCTTTTTAAACCATGTTTATTAGTACTGGAATCCACTACACTGCCTTTATACAGATTTTAACCTGTGAATAAAACATGCTGATTAAGTGCCCCTTGAGCTCACTGCAAGACCCCTCCCATGCAGCTGAGCCTGATGCTTTTCCCAGCAATTGGTAGGTCACCAGGTAATTTTGCCTAGCCCTAAAAAAAATTATAATTGTCTTTGAGTTTCTAACCATCCTCATTCTCCATTAATCTCTAGTTTGACACAAAGCAAACAAAGCAAACACAAACCCAACCTACAACAAAGGTAAAACTAAAACAATACCTGTCAACATCTTCGTGGAGTAATCACTGCCTTTTACAATTTTGCCACCTTCTGGTCAAAGTCCATAACTTCAGGTGAACCCCTACAACACTCTGGAAATGTACCTCACAACAATCAATTCACTGCCAACCTTAAAGCGAACAGAATAAATCTTTCACATTACTCAGAAATTAAACTATAGAATTATGTGTTTGCCCTCTGGATGCTTATGCATCTTCTTTATTGCAGGATGGCAGTTGATACAGACTATTATAAGTCACTTATAGTGTCCCATAACAATACACCTTCGTTTTCTTCAGTCCACTGTGGGATCCTGGAAGAATATGATCACCCCTACAATGAAGAGTCAATTCCGATAAAGTATATTTTCAGGTTTAGCAACAACACCAGACGAATTAAAGCTCTCTTAAAATGCGAGCCCTTGTCTGAATGTATTTACTACCCACCAGCTACCTGTCCATCTTCTTTATTGCAGAATGGGAGTATTTTATGTACGGTTTATTACCACATCTTTATTCAGGCCATGACTGTGTGTCACTTGTTTGCCTGCTGTCGTCTATCAGTATTTTCTCTGGCATTTCCTCATCAGTGGATGAGGCTAGACTAAACTGCAGGTACATTTACATGAACATTTGCACAGTTTTGCTTACACAAATGAAATGCTAAAAATAATCATAATAAAATAAATAAATGTAAAAAAAAACATAATATGCCATCAGACTCTTCCCACTTCATTCTTGGTCCTGTGATGGAATTTTCTGTTAATAAAGTCTGCAACATGATCAGCTGTGGCCAAGCTTTTTGAATTATTGCATGCAGGAGAGCTGACACAAATCAAACATCACAGTTCTACAGTCACGACAGCTCTGTCTTTGGGACATTGCAGCTCGTCTTTTATACCTTCACACACACAACTCCTGTACCTTAGAGTTTCTTTCCCACCCACGTTGCTGCTGGGCAGAGAGCCACTCCCACTATCTTTCTCTTTCTCCCTGGGAATTTTCATATAGTCCGCAGATAACACAGTTGAGCATGCTACACCATGTCATATTGACCTTCAAATAAAGGCTATGCAAAACTCTATGGTGAACTTCAAACCACCTAAATCCGAATGTTAGAATAAACTAGAATTTTTTTTCATCACAGTCCCAGCAAGCCAATCCATGCTGATCCATAAGTGAGTCCTACCTGCAAAACTGGATAAACGAAACTATTGCTTATCACTAATGTGCAAACACATGTAAAATCTGCAGCAAATGCATGCAAGAAGGATTACTCTACTTTAGAGCACAGCTAATAGGGATCCTATAAAAGACAAAAACACATGATTACAAGTTTCACACCTTCCACAGAGCATTGATATTTCACCTGATGCTTCTATCTGTTTTGATATCTTGTGTTGAAATCCTCAAAGAGTTACTAAATGAAAATGTAACATAGACACAATGCACTGCAATAAATGCTACTCTTTTAAGGTTTGTCCAACCTTTTTAGCGTAATTAGAAAAATGGGTAGAGGTGTGGTGGAGAAACATAAAGGTGTTTCTGTTCTCTGGTGCATAATCTGAGGGGGAGGAGTAACAAGAGCAAATAAAAGCAGCAAAAGATCAAGTTCAACATTGAATAAACACAGACTCTCTCAGCTAAAAGGAACATGGGGAATGGTGAGATCGTTTAAACACATATTAGCATTTCTTTTAAATGTCATCAGGTGAAAGGTGATATGATTTCACGAACTTTTTTGTTTTGTTTTTAGGTAACATCAGTTCAGCTGCATATCAATCCTCTGGGCTGGAAGCAGCTTCCAGACACATACAAACAGCCTCTATTGTCATCTACTGTGTGATATTTATAGTTGGCACTCTGGGCAATGGTTTGGTTATCTACGTGACAGGCTTCAAAATGCAGAAAACAGTGGAGACAGTTTGGTTTCTCAACCTGGCCATAGCTGACTTTCTCTTCACAGCCTTCCTGATTTTCTCGATCATTTCTCTCTCTCAGAGTCACCGATGGCCTTTTGGACAATTCATGTGCAAGCTCAACACCTTTGTGAGTGTAGTCAACATGTTTGCCAGTATCTTTACTCTGATGGTGATGAGTTTGGATCGTTATTTGTCCATCTGGGTGGTGGTGTGGGCCCACAACAAGCGCACAGTCTGCAAAGCTCAGCTCATATGTGTTGGTATCTGGATGATTGCTGCGGTCTGCAGCACTCCTTATGCCACTTTTCGCACTGTTTCAGAAAGCAATGGGAGTCATTATTGTCACTATAATTTTACAAGCAAGGAATCAACATGGAGTCTATATACTTTTCGCTTTCTTATGGGCTTTGTGATTCCATTCCTGGTAATACTTGTGACTTATGTAGCCATAGGCATCCGTGCAATGCGCATGCCGAGAACAAGGCGACAGAGATCCTGTCGAATCATTTTCGCCATCATTTTTACATTCTTCATCTGCTGGTTACCCTTCCACGTTTTCAACTTCATAGAACCAGCTTCAACTAACCCAGATCTCAGGAACATTGTTAGAATCATGGGTCCTCTGACTGTGAGTCTGGCTTTTCTGAACAGCTGCCTGAACCCCATCCTCTATGTTTTCATGTGTGAAGAATTCATGAAGAAGCTTCGGCAGTCCATATGTTTTGTACTTGAGAGTGCTCTGGCAGAGGACCACATATCATTTATGTCCACTCACTCCATGTCATTAACTTTGTTAAAGACTTTCCAAAAGTCAGACGCTGCAGCAACTTCAAATAGGACGGACACGGCTGATTTGAAATCCTTCACAGAAAGCAAAGTGATCACAGAGGAGACACCGAACACTGAATAAGATTTCAACATCAGCCAATGTAAACTGAAATACATTATTTCATATCAAACTGAGTTAAATCGTGCACTCATGCACAGAACTGTGTTAATACGTTACTTCATGTTAAAGCACAGATTTACTTTTAACTGCTCTTACTATTGCAGGGAGTACTCTCACTGTACTCTCTTCAAGTGTAAGAAAGAAAAGTTACTACTTCTCTGATCAATCTTAGTACCAGAAAAACTATGTGGAAGTGCTGCAGCTTTGGGTTGTAATTATTAATTTATTGATTAAAAAAACCAATGTGACTTTTATGTGAATTTTTGTTAGACTTTCAAGATTACATTTAATAAGTTTTCTATTTGTGTACATAACTTTTTCATGTTTGAGCTTATTAGGCCATGTTTATTAGTATCAGCATCCATTTCCAGTGTTGGGAAGGTTACTTTTAAAAATTTATTAAACTATTGATTACGGAATACATGCCCCAGAATGTAATTTGTAACGTATTCTGTTAAGTTACTCAATGAGAGTATAACACATCCTGAATATTTTGTATTGTTTAATACATTATCATGCTTTTTACAACTACATGAATGTACTATTGCTGTGTGATTTATTAATATTACTGAAGGCTACTCGTCATACCAATACCAACTAGATTTTTAAATAATATAATATGAGTAACATATTAATTTATATAATTAATTAATATAAAATGAGCAACAGTAGGGTGGGCGTAGAAAACTATTTCTGTATCAGTAATATGTTTTCTTTTTGTCTGCTTTCAGAACTGCACGTGATTATTTGCAGCTACCAGGTTGTTAAAGTTATCCATCAAGTCTAACAGTCTGCAGTCTATTATGAACTAACCTCAGCTAAAGCCAACTAATAATGTTAGCTCAGTGCCGAGTAGCCTTCAGTAATAGTAATAAATCACACAGCAATACTACATCGAAGATACTGAGGTGGCTCATAACTAGGTGGCTACCACAACTAAAACAAGGTAGTTGCAGTAAACTAATGTTAGTTTTGTTTTTTTTTAAGAACTTGCTTCCAGATGTGTCTTTAAGTTGGAGTCTTTTGACCCTGAGAGAAGCTTGGTTGCTGGCAAACACAGTTTGCATTGAACAGTCAGATTTCGCCCATCCCTTTCTTCTTTAAATGTGAAATTGCGTCGGAATTTCCAAGTAGAGAATGCATTCCTGCCCGTGCACTGCTGGCTTTGTTGTGCTGGCTCCGGGTCCATTGTGTTACGGACTCCGGCAACATTAACAGGACGCTTACATTAGAGCATCTTACTCATGTTTGTTTGGGTTTCTAACAAAGCGTGGAATTACCAAAATTAAAGAGGGGATAGGCTAACATATGAAACAAGAAAAGGCCGCTGTGTAATCAATTTATTTCAACAAAGTAACTGTATTATAATTATAATCTTATAATCTTTTTAAATGGTAACTGTAGCAGAATACAGTTACTCATATTTTTTTATTTAAATATGTAACATTGGTACATGTATTCTGTTACTTCCCAGCACTTTCCAACACTGTAATAATAGATTTATTAACACTTATTGCACTTTTTTTCACTTTAACACTGTAAATAAAAAGATACTCGTCAGTTTGATTACCACTCTAAGACTAAAAGATAAAAAACATTGAAATGTTTTTGCTAAAAAAAAAAAGAGTTTTAAAGAGCATTTGCCTAACAAGAGAATCAATACTGAACTGTAACACACAGAGGCAGGGTACACCGTTGGTATATGGCCAGTCTTTCACAGGGCTAACACAAACCATTTGCACTCACATTCACACCTATGGGCAATTTAGAGCCACCAATTAACATAACCCTACTAATTGCATGTATTTTTACTGTGGGATGAACTTCATCGCTCTCTTGATTGCTTCCTTTAGCACGAGATACACTGGACCATCCTTTAAGAAAGGAGAAGAATGTGTACAATATAATCCACAAGATAAACTAAGCTTGACAAATGTGTGCAGTGATGTGTGTGTAACTTTTGAAGACTCCCAAGCACATGATCCAGTCCACACACAAATATGAATAAATATATAATCTTTGTAGAACACCTGGTAGAACGGAACTTAGCGTGGAAGAAGTAGTTGATAAAGATGGAAAAAAAATTTAAAAGTGAAAAGGTATCAGTAAAAATGTAAACAAGAAAACAAAATTAAAAGTAGATGAAGAAAAATGTGTCCGATTATGCGAAGTTAGCTGTTCGGGATGCACCAACAACAGTAGTACTAGAAGCCCTCACTGTCTTTTCATCAATCTAATTGAAATTGGAAAATTTTCATTTTAATCTATCAGAATCAGAGTACTTTATTAATCCCAGAGGAATCACTGGTCACAGTTGCTCCAAGTCAGTAAGAACAGTAACTAAAGTAAATTAAATAACACACTATATTACAAAGTTACAAAATACAATCATGATGGGCTGCCTAGACCAAAAATGCCCCAGCCCCGAATAGACCAATGTGCACATTCTAACTACTGTGTTTCACAATGCTGCCACCTTGTGACCAAAGTCACAAGTGATCTCAAGAACCGACAATGCCCAGAGCCTTTAGCATCCCGAGAGGAATCTCAATCCAAACCTTGCACCTTGCCACTGGGGAGCTTCTCAGCAACCTCTGCTCTCTTCATAGAGGATATCTTGATTGGGAATTGGAATTCCTCAAAGTTATCTTTCCACAGTCTTTGTCAGCAACTGTCCTTACTGACCATACATGACCTGAATAAAGCCCTTTTTTTCTTGTGGTATTAACCCAACAGTTTGTCAGAATCTCCTTGAGGTAAGCTGAAAGTCCTCCTGACCTACTCACACAAGTTTTTACTTCTGTTAATTCAGAAACCACAGCCCTTTTGGCCCTTCGCTACCCATCTGCTGCTTCAGAAGATCCAAGGGTCAACCAGGCCTAGAAATCCTCGTCCTTTACCCTGACCAGTGTAAACCACTAGTACCTAGCAGTACATCTCATCCTTAGGTTGCCACCACAACAGGCACCAATAACTTTATAAATACAACCTCTGCTTGCTGGCTCTGCAATAGAGGTCTTAAACATGGAGTGAAAAACCCTATGGACTGGGGCATCTGCCAGACACTCCTAAATTTTCCCATTTAGGTTTTCCAGGTCTGCCCAGACAGTCTTCACCATCATATAATCCAGTTCACCATTGCTAGTCACATTACCCAAGTATCCACAAGACAAGGCCTCAGATGACAGAACTATAAAGTCAATCATTGACCTTTGGCCTAAAGGGGAACTGACACCAAGCACACTTATAAGCAACCTTGTGCTTGAACCTAGTTAACTGGTTAACCTGCTTAACACATAATAATAAAGCACCACACTGATTCAGAACAAACACGCTATTCTTCCCATTCACCCCTCTCAGGTGTCCCTGTAATTGTGCTTGTGAGTGCCAAAGTCTTGCAAAAGAACTGTAGCTGGCAAGATATTCTGAACTAAGATATTCTGAACTATAGATGTGATATTATTTGTCCTTAAAAGTAAAAATAAAAAATAATGAATTGGCAGGTGTAAATAGGCTATTTGCAGAAGATGAACAGTCATGTCTTTAAAAAACTGGTGGAAAACATCGAGCAGGACACAGGACACCTGACACAGGACCTGAGAGATGTATTGGACCCTTCAGTTGATCCATCTACTGTTCACTGAAACTTCATCAGAAATGGTCTCAGTGTAAGGGTAGCTGTCAGAAGCCGTCCTTAAAGAAGGGAAGTAGGGATAAAAGGCAGAGGTATGCCAAATTAGACAAGAACTAGACTGAAAAGCAACAACAGTGACAACAGGTCTTACGAAGTAAAGAATCCAAATTTGAACATTTTATGTTCAAATGGTCGTCAATATTCATGGACGGGGGCCTAGAGTCTCACAACAGTGTTTCTAGCCACTCAGCATAGAAAACACAGTGGAGGCCCCGCCATGGCTTGGTGCTGCATTACCACCAGTAGCCGTGACGATCTTGTCAAAACTGAAACATGAACGCAGAAATGTGCCATGAAATTTTGATCCGCCTTGCAATATCACCTGGAAAGCATGCAATTCTCATAGCGTTATTTTTCAGCATGATAAAAGTATCAGTAAAAGCATACCTGGATAGAAAAAAAACTGTTGGCACTGGAACTGGCCTCACCAGAACTCAGATCTCAACAATATTGAAGCAATGTGGGATCATCTTGACAGTGAACAGATGAAAAAGACAGCTAACATCCCAAGTAGAGCTTTGAATGTTCTTCAAGAAGCCTGGAGAACTACACCTGGAGACTACTTAAAGAAATGACAAGAAAGCTTGCCTAAGAGAGTCCAAAATATAAAGTTATGAAAAGTGGCTCAAGAATTTTGCACAGTTGTGTATTTTACTCTATACAAAATGACATGCAAATTTTAAGACATAAGCAGGTTTTGGTACTTCATCAATGACTATTATAAGTGTGACGTGAATACAAATGAAAGAATGAGTCATGATATATACCTCATTACCTGCAGGATGCTCGTTAACACATGCCAAGATTAAAGAAGTAAAACCAAAAGTGGAAGAGATTTATATTAAAGCACTTTAATACACATTTCATTAATCTTGAGATTTTACAAGTCATTGTGTCTGGAAAGTACTACTGATGAAACAGTTAGATGTATCCACTAGATTTTTACAAATTAATAAAAAATAAAAAAAATGTACACGCTTTTCTATGAGTCAGACTGTGTAGAAACAGGTGCATTCAAGCACTGACTGCTTCTTTCCAACAAAGTCCTCTCTGTACTGGAGAGCTACAGAGTAGCCAGTCAGTGATCATAGAGCTCCTTCATTTCCTTAAGGACCTTTATGCTCTCACTGTATCTTAATTGATTCTTGTTGGAGCACTCCTTCCATCTATGGAAAAAAAGAAAAGAAAAAAGAAATAGTTCAATTGTGCACCTTTTACCTTTTCCTTGAAATAAACTGAAATTATATTATTTTCCTTCTTAAAAGATTCATAAAAACTTTCATACATGATGCTTGCTACATAACAAAATCTGATTTTGAACATTTCTAACTGAAAATTCATACACAGTTTTCATCCAGCAATAACAATATTAGAAGGAGGAGGAATGGTAGTTCAGAGGTGGGCTAAATGTTCAATTTTTATGAGCCAGCCTTTTGAAGTAATTTTAATACAACTGCTCAACTGTGATCGCTCCTTTTGTCCAGCTGTTTCCAAATGAAACAGGCACATACTAAATTTTACTGTTTAGTCTCCCTTCTTAATTCAATAAAGTTATTAAACAGCAGGTGGCACTCATGGAGGATCAAACTTTGCAAAGCTATATTTTGGGTCCCATGACAAAGACTACTTCATACCCACAAGACGACAGCTCGTCAATCACCAAAGACACTGAACAGAGTAAACACTGGCAGATGAACTTTAAGTCTGAGCATTATTGAAGGTCATATTTTTACATTTCAATATCCATGGCTCAGTCTATTGTAAAACCTGTGCCCTTGTTTTATCTTTTCTTTCTTTCTTTTGACTTTCTAGAGTCACTGAACATGCTGATTGGCTGGCTTTGCACAAGCTGTGAAATCAAACTGTGAAAGGTGCAATGACTAACTTCACAAATCCACCTGTTTGAGCCCAAATATGATCAGTTAACATATAGGTGTCTTTCAGGAATACTTAAAATCCTTTATATTAAAAAAATGCATAGAATAACTACACTGTCTGTTATTGACAAATGTTGTTTTTGTGAGGCAGTTTTACTTCACAGGCACATTGGTTGTACCACAGTACCACACACAGCTCTATGCTGAGCTGACACCTTGACATAACAAGGAAAAAAGTTTTTTGTTTAAAAAAAAAATGCTATTTATGTTTATGTTTAGACGATTAAATATTAATTTATTATTTTAAACATGTATTACATAATCTATTAATCTTATAATTTGGATTTCCACAGTTAGTCAAAACAGCTCATAGCCTCATTTATTCATTTCTTTGTTAGCTCTATTCAGCCTGTTGCTGTCCTCTTGTGGTAAATCACACTGTAAAAACTTTTCATTATCCATTAAAAGATTTGACGTTTGCCTTCACTCATTTGTACCTGGTCATTAGTGTTACACCCCTTTCTCCCTAAAGAGTTGGTGAAATTAATAACATCTGAATAAGTACGTCCAGAGGTGAAGCCTTGAACAAAGTTAGTTGTTTACAGTGTGTGGCTAAATCATTTCAAACCAAGAACATATTATTTTTTGTCATAAATGACTTTTCAAGAAAAACATACTTTTGCCTTATCTTTTTCCAACGTTCCATGTGGTCACATATGAGAGAACCTGACACAGCAACATCTGTCAACTGTGAAAAGAGAGGTAGTTAAAATTCATGGTTTTGTCTTACTACCTGAAGACCTTCATGTATGAACAGATCTGTAAAATTAAACAAATCACAATGCAATAATAACTTTGGTGAAAGGCATATTATACAAGAACCTTGGTAACAGTTGGTTTTTCAGTAGGCGGGATCCTGAGATTGATGGGTTCACCAGAGGAGTTGACTGGACAGGCGGTCGGAGGAGGAAGTCGGTACACATTCTGACCTTTACCGTTGATTGTGTCTGTAACCTAGGGCAAAAAAAAAAAAGATTACTGCTAAACGCTTATTTCCAATAACAATACTTATTGATGCCATAACATGCCATTTTGTTTTTGGGGAGGCATTGACTAAAACAAAAGTACGAGTACACAATCAGATTCAATCAGGTTTCAAATACATTTTATGCACCATTTCCTCTCACAAACAACCTCACTCAAAAATATTGTCACTGTAGGGATCGTCCATTAAAAACAGTTTCATTATGTCTTATTCAGATAACGTTGATTGAAACATGTGTAACAAGTCAGTTACATTTGCACTAGGGAAAACAAAAGGAGACAATAGTTTGGCACACAGCGTACTGCAGTTACTTTGAAAACAATTAATTTAATTACATTAGACCTTGTGAAATATTAATAATAATCAAATTATGAGACTGCAAAAGAGATAAGACCCTTTAATAGTAGATGTGGCATGACCTGTGCTAACCGCTAACTAGAGCGAAGGACCCCAAATATGTGTTGCACTGGTTACTGCGCCCTGATTGTGTGTCATCTTTTGTGGCCGCTCTACATACACTAGATGCGTCTGCTCCTTTTCATTTCAAAACATGTATGTCTCTGACTTGTCTCTGACATATCGTCAGAACAAGCTTTGTAACTCTCCTACTAGTGAAGAGTGTGTCGTTTCCTCAACACTGCTTTCCTCTTAGGCTCCCAGAGTCGTTGAAATGAATTACTTACTCAAAGGCTCTATAGATCACTATATATGCACATAAACCTGTGCCAAAAAATTCACAGAACTCAGATACGCACAGAATGTTTCCCTTCATTATTTGGTTAAACTTAGAGCATCTGTAGGCATCGTTTCTATTGGTCACGTGAAGGTAAGTCACAACACGCAGTGGTCAAAGTCCAACTTGTTTGAACTTTGATCGCTGCATGCATGAGTACCCCTCGCTGGCACGCTTGGGCTGTGCTTTGCTCAGAGCTTTGGTTGGCACAGCGGTACAACGTTAATGTGTGGCGCAAGCAATAGAAATGAATGGGGTTAAGAGCGCAGAGCTGCACGTGCCACATCCTATGCGAAAGGGCCCTTACATTCTACCCTGCAAAGTTCCACATTAGCAAAATTTAAAAGACCTCATTTTAAGTTACCGTAGATGTAAGAGATAAGTTTAAATTTAAATCAATGTGCCCCTGTGTTTTTTTGTGCATTTGTTGGTTGCACATTTGAATAAAACCTCCAGCATCTTATCCATTTATGACCCCACCTCTTCCTCTACCATGCCCTGTGGGGAGCTGGGGGAAGCAGCTGGTTCTCGAACGGAAGGATTATTCCTCATCCATGCACGGCAGATAGGATACAGTGGGGTGGCGGTGTTGAACTGAGCCAGATCTACACTGCGGTCAAACAACTTAATAACGTAAGCATCTAGTAAAGGCAGAACAAGAGAAAAATTAATTAAAGGTAAGAAAATGGTCACAAGTGCAACAGACAAGATGGTTACACAGTAACCAAGGTACATCAAAGAAAAATTCCAATCATTTTTCATTCATTTACTTTGCTTATGCTGATTGCTTTCTGGAATGCTCTCATCCATCTCTTTTCGCTTCTTTCTCCGGTGCTGTGGAAATCGAGCCGACGGTCTGCAAAAGAAATGTTTTTTTAAGAAATATATTTTTGGAGCTTAAAAGAGATTCAAAGTAATTTCTCATACAATTTACGTAAAATTATATTTTCATTTCCAGACAAACAGATAAAAAAAAAGTCTAAATATACCCTGTTTTGAATGCCCTGGTATTTCTTTGTGAAGCACTTTGTGATCTTTGTTTTGGAAGGTGCTATATAAATAAAATTTTACTTACTAAATAGAAAAAAGTTACTGACAAGTCGAGTTTAATTAAAACATAAACACTTGCCTTTTTCCAGCCGATGTTGGCGATAAATCCCTAGAGACAACAGGTGGAATATGCATAAATTGCAATTAAAAAATAAATCATTGAATCAGCACACCCAATTGTAAAATATTATATTAGCAGATCATTAAAAACTAAATAAAACCAAAATCACTGGTCCATACTTGTTCAAAGAGTCTGCTGACAATTTTCCTGGGTCACCTTCATTTTGTTCTCTGCTGAAAACATCTTTATATTAGTTTTGTTATTAAGAATAAATCGATTCTGTAATAATTATATGCAAAACAATTAATTTTGCTAACCTTTCATTTTCACTCTTCTCTACCAGTCCCTTTAAGACAGCTTCTAATTTGCTGCGTGCACCAGCCCCGTCTAAGTCTGCAAAAGTAATAATGAAATAATTAATGACAACAACAATACTCACTCGCCACCTGTATTACTTAGCTTTTAAGAATCCTGTATAATCCTGTATAATCCGAACCACTCAAGCTTACAAGCGAATGTACTCCAAAACAATCACAAGAATTTATACCACACAAAAATTTGGAAAATCTGAAACGGAAAAGGAAAGGAAATATTGACAGCTGCTGGTACCTGGCCTTTCCGTCTTGATCTTGACGTGTTGCATTGTGTCCGCCTTTCTATAAACACCCCGTGGGAACTGACGGACTTTTAAAAGCACTCTTTTCCTGTTTCGATTATTTAGATTTACAATAAATTATGTTTGATTCCTTGCTAACGGCGCCGTTAGCCAAGCTAGCTGTGTAGTACCGTTTACAAACAGTTAGCTGCATTAGCCGTAACCACTGGTTAACAGTTAAGCTATATAACGTTATTTACGTTTAGCTATTAAAACCATTAAGCAAATAACGGTTATCCCTATCGACTTCCATATAGTTAATAGAAAGATACAGCACAATAGTCGTTTATGATTTATACCAAGGTTTGTGGAGTAATGGCCAAACTACTGTTGCTAACTTAGCTTATTTTTGACAAACGCATACCCTTACTAGACTTTCCTCTTCCGCGCGCTTCCAATTTCCTATTAGCTGATTGGTGCCTGTGCAAACCGGGCCGCCTATATGATTGGTCAAATGTTATATCAATCATTTTTAATTCGTTCCCTATTGGCTGTATGTCGTGTAGTAAATAACGTTCGGGATACACAACAAAAGCTCTCTTCCACTTTCATCGAGAATGTGGTGGGTTTGTAAAATAAACGCGAAGTTACTATGTTTTTAGTCAGAACGTGAAATTTGAATGATAAATAGATGTTCATAGAGGCTAACGGAGAAGCGTAATTTATATTCTTAAAGGGAATTTCTGGCATTTGAAGTAACTTTGTGTGTAGACAAGTAAACTCGGAAGAGTTTAGTAATGGGGGCATCGTCTTTTTGTTAGCTAAGTAACCCACTCAGATTAACACCTCAGTCCAGATATGATTTGGGGTGCCCGAGATAAACCAAGCCCACGTTGAAACTGTGTGTGCTTTCTTGTGGTCGTTGATGTCTCATCGGTCACCTCCAAAGGTTGCTATGAATTCCAGGTGAGGATCTAATGACACATTTTGTAGCACCCTAAACAGAAGAAGTTATATTTGGTAATATGTGTTCTTCTTACAGTGGACCTGTGCTCACAAAGCAGAATCCCTTCCCACCAGCACCGAAAGTGAGGACGGCACACTACCACCCATCCAGCAACCAACCCCTTTCAAAGAAAGAGAAAAAAACTGTATGTTTTATTTTCAAAAACGCTTAATATACTGCAAGAAAAACAGATTTTCATTGATCTATCTATCTATCTATCTATCTATCTATCTATCTATCTATCTATCTATCTATCTATCTATCTAGTTCTTCTTGCAGACACTAAGTCCTGTACGTTTAAACCAGCAATCCAGAACAAAGTTACATAACCTAAACCAAGACAGCCAGCAGCTGTCTAAGAAGCATTACCGTTTTTCCTCCATTGATGGACAACCTGTTCTTAAAGACTCCCAGGCCTCCACTGTCTTTGAATTCTCTCCTGATAGACATACTGCCTTATCTGACATGGACGAACCCAAAAAATCTGGAAAAAGGGGGAATTCCAGTGTTTCCCAAGTTCAAGGATGCCAGGAGGATTCTTTGCTGGCAAAGTATGTTTTAATGCCTTCTGTAATTTTCTTAAACACAACTAAAAAATAGTTTCACAGTGACAATTTTTCATGATTAGATGACAATGTCATAGTGACCCAGATTATTTTTATTTCATTTTGCATGTGACTTCTTTTAACTAAATCTGACCTTTGCTTTGTCAGATATGTAGAGCGTTTTCGCCATGGTCAGCCACAGAGTCGAGAGGAGCGCCATCAGGTGGCCTCTGCCAGTGGAGAAGAGCAGGCACCTTTTTGGTGGATGTCACATTCATCTCTCAGCAGTTCAACACCAACTAAAACAACAGACGAAGGTGCACTATATTTACAGTCATTGGTGTATTTTATTCCCCGTTACCAGCTGCTTAATTCTATCGAATCCTTCTGTGTACTGCATTTCTCTGAAAAGATGTTATCCAACTTCTGAAAGAGGACCAGGATGCTGCTCTTTATGATCCATCTGCACGGCGTGACCATAACAGATCCCCTTCTCCCTACAGAGGATCCAATAGTGTGAGTTGTATTTATAAGCTAAGAAGAAATAAGCCATAATGTATCAATTTTTGTAGCAAATCTGCTTCTGTTTCTTGAAAAAAAATAACAGATCCATAAGATGGGGGGAAAGGCACCACCAATTATTCAGTTTTTATTGTTTGTGTATGCTGTCACAGTGGATTATAGGGTTTACATTGTCCCTTGATTTACACCACACATGTCCAAAGTGCCTGGGATTCTGATTGTCTGCAGAAGCAACACTTTATTCTGACTAAGTTTGCATATAAACATTTCCATTTCAGCACCACACTCCATTTGGAAGTCTATGTGTTTATTAAATGCCTGGGAAGTCGCCGTTTATGCAACCAGATTTGACACGTTGTTCAGCCTGCTAAGAACAAATGCATCACCCTTTTAATTAAAATCCTGCAAACGTGTTTATTTATTTGGGAGGATTTATTTACACGGTATTGCAAGTCTTTATATGAAAAAACATGTTTTTTGTTTCCCAGCTTTTGTCCGACACATCACAGGGTGAATTTGATGACAGGGAGATCCTGCACCTTCAAGAAAAGGCCAGCAGACTTCTTCTGAGGGGGTATGAAAACCGTTGAGCAATATTAAAGATAAATGGCTTCAGTTGTAGTAACTTTTTTTTTTTCTAACAGTGAATGTTCTGTGAGTGATGGATCTGTCCCTGTCAGCTCAGAGGGGCTGGGATGCTCAGATTTCTCCTCTCCCATCAGTACAGATGAGCCAGTGAAGCAACCTTTGATTCCCAGTTTATTCAAAAATACTACTGGTAGGGGAAGAGTGTGGACTAGAATACCTTTTGTTATTTATAGACAGATTCTATTTTGCGTGCTGCTGTGTTTTAAACTGTGTGTTAACATTTACAGCAAAGGCCAGCTCAGACTCAGCTCATGGTGTGTCCTTCCAAAAATCTGTCATGCCTTCTTTGGTGCCTCCTACCCGTCCAGAGGAAGACATATTGTTCCAGTGGCGTTTAAGGAGGAAAATGGAACAAGCCAGAGAGAGGCCCCTGTCTGTGCAAGCCTCCAGTCCTCATGCATTTGGTTGGCAGTCCATGAGGTTAAGCTATCCCTCCATCAGTGAACAAGCTTACAAGGTTGGAATCAAACTGTTTGTTACATTATCCATATTCTTTGCACAAATTTACAGAATAACATTAATTTGCTCTTCAGGAACAGCAGGGTACCCAACCCCCTCAATTCTCACAAAGAGATACTCATTCACACATCACTGCTGCCCAGCCAGAAACCACTGAGGCCCAGAGGTTCTGTCCCCCAGCTCCAGGCCCTTCGCTATTCCCCACCATCAATGTTTCTGGTTCAGTCCCTCAGCTGCAGAGCATTGCCCATGTTCCTTCCCACATGCATTTTCTCTGTGACGTCTTGCCATGTCCCATCCAGTCATCTCATGCCAAAGTGCACCAGAGCATTTCACAAAGGTTAGACGAGTCACAAACCAAAGTTCTTCACAAAAAGACCCAAGTCCCTGAAAGCCTTGGAGAATTAACTCTTTGTGAACGCGTGTCACTCACTCTACCTGCGCCATCTGAGAGAGAGTGGCCTGATCACCAAAAAATGTTTGAGAAGAACAAGAAAAAGAAAATGGGGATGAAGCAATCAGAGGTAAATGGGAAGGAGGAAGCAGCAGTTGCTAGACAGCAAAAGAAATCAGCAAGGTAAATTATTGAAATATGGGCACTGTTTAAAAGTCTTAGTGATAAAAAAATATGTGTTTGATACCGTTAACATTTTGTGGGATTTATTCTTCACAAACAGGAATTCATTACATCAAAAGCTTCCCAAAAAGGTCACATCATGTAAAGAGCAGCAGCAACCAGAGAGAAGACAAGAGCTTCCCAGTGAAAGCTGTGCTGGTGATCATGAACCACCACCATCTCCTATCCGCAATGCATTAGGACAGGTAAACATGCAAATGTTCAGTGTTATTTCTTTATTTGAAGCCACGGAGGCTGTGTGCATATTTGGTCTTTTCTGGTTTTTCTCTTCTCCCACATTTGTGACATCTCTGCAGTATATTTGATAAAGTGAAAGAAAGCTGTGTGTTTGTTCTCAGACTTTGGCAATTTATGATTGTTTACAAATCTTAATTAATCATTTGTAAAGGCCACCGACAGATCTGGTCTTTAGAAGACTGCATATGAAATATTTAAATAAAATACACACAAGTTTTTATTGAATATAATTACAGGTCTACCTTCACTATGCATGTCCGCACATCTTTTTTAGATGCCACACTAGTCATAAGGTTCAATGTGATCAAGGTAATTAATATGCATTAACTGGGGTGTTTTCATTTGACCTTAACAGGTAGTTTCAGAGGTACTGTTTCCTACGGTGGATTCCTCTTCTCCAAAAAAGATTCCTGTTTCATCTGATTCTCCTTCCTGCACCGTCTCTGCACCTTCACCACCGCCAATTCCTCCAAGAAATGCCCTGAACTCTATGGAGGTCATTTCACAGCTGCTGCAAGAGGCCGAAGGTAAGCTTATGGTGGCAAAAGGCACCAGTCTTTAGCCCGTAAACAGCTGCGGTGATTACGTAAATAGATGCTTTTTCCCATATTTTAACTTTTTAGTTCAAAAACCCTACAACAGTTTTTTTTTTGTTGGTGTTTCTTTTTTTTGTGTTATGGGAATTAACATAGAAAAAAACCTGTTATCTCAATCCTTTTTTAAGCATAAGCTTATAATATTGTAGTATCTGTCCTCTCACTCAGATTAAACTTTTTGTTTTAGATTCGGATGAAAAAGAGTTTGGAGATGATCCTTTGTTACAAGTTCTTCGCAAACAGAGAAAATGGGTGAAGGAGCAGATCAGGTAAAACTGAATTAGATTATCACCATTACTGTAATGATTAGAATCCTTTCCTGTTTATATTTCTAGCATTAATTTTTTCTTATAATCTATTGGAATCAATTGACAGTCATGTAAATAGAGTCGATTGCCAGAAAAAGAATGATTTTTTTTTTTATGTTGTTGTTGTTGTTGTTTTGTTTGTTTGTTTTTTTGTTAGTGAGGTGGACTCCATCTTAAATGAATTTGTGGAAGAGCAACAAGTTACTTGAAGAACATCAAGAGACAGTTTGTGTAGTCACATTTATTTATTTTTTATTTTATAAAGAAATAAAGTTAATTTATATTTTTGAGGACATTTTTCTACAATAAAGGTTGGAGATGTGTCTCGGTGGATTATTATTCACAACACTGTGCATGTACAAAAGTTGCACACAAAAAGCAGGAGTTGGAAATGCTAACAGAGAATATTTACAAAGTAGAGTGGTTACTTGAAACATTATGTAACATTGAGTATTAGCAGAGCACTATATACAAACCTTGGAGTGCAGGGAACGTTAGAACTGTGCCAGGAACAGAGCAGATGTGTGTTTTGGCACATACCAAGTTCTGCTGGGAGTGCAGGAGCTTGAAGTTATTGCCATTTTTGTCAGTGTGACCATAAAGGCTTCCGCTGATTTATTTTTGTGTACGGTAAGGATGGCAGAGGTTTTAGTGTCATCTGTTAATGCAATTTAAGTAAGAGGTGTGTAGCTCTGAGTTTGCAGCATAGGTGCAGATATGATAAGGATCCCATCTGGAGAGACCGCTGACTCCAAAGCCATGATGTCCACTCTCTTTGGAATGCGGTAGCGACGGTTAAACTGCCGTGTTGTAAATCCAGGACCGTCCTTCTAACACAAAAGAGATGAGAAGTGAGATGTGTAGCACAAAAATAGAGAAAAAATATCCATGTACCTCAGCATACCAACCTTTCTCTCTTCATGCTTTCCTTGCACTTCTACAAAGTCTCCTATGACTTTGACGATCAGGTCCTCTGGGTTGAAATGTTTCACATCAACTTGAACTGTAAATCCGCTGTCATCACAGGTTACCTAACAACAGGAGTCAACACTTCTGCATGATTAAACAAGACATAAAGTTCCTTACAGCAGCCTGCACTCAGTAGATATCCTTAACCATATTTCGGTGTGGGGAAACTGAAAACACCTTTTCAATAAGACGTGGATCTGACTGAAAGCTCAGAAAAATGTAAAGGACTCCTTTTTTTCCCTTTTACTTTAAGCCAGGGGTTGTCAAACATGTCCAGGGGCCAGAATTGGCCTGACAAAGACTCCAGTCTGATCCGCTGAACTTCTTTTGAAAATGTGGAGGGGACACTTTTTTTTGTGTACTTTTACCTGTATTTTTGGTGGTTTAACAGCTTTTACTCCTGATAAATACCTCCCCCGTGGCCATTATTTCTCCACTAAAGTATTAAAAATAAATAAATCTATGAATAAGCAAAAAGTGTTACTATTACAGGACAGTCTGTGCAATGAGCAACCAGGACTCTTTCTGTAATTTTACACATTAAATTTTTACAATTTAAGAGCCTTGATGACAGATGTCTTACATTTACTACAGCAGGATTTCTTTATCAGATGTATTGTTTAAATTCTTTTTTTTTCTTATACTAAGATAAATCAGGGATATCTGCTGGTTAAACCTCTTTACATTGACAGAAAGGGGAGTTTCAAAGGTTTTACACCACAGCCTGACCTTAAGTGGGTATGTGGTTCACAGTGTAAAATGAGTTAAAATGAGAACCATGGACAATTTATACTAACATATGTTAGTATAAAATGTAAATAAATTCAGTGACCTACCTCTGCAGCGCTGGCATTATCAGTCTCTGGAATGATTAATTTTGGGGACCAATTATATTGTCCATAAGTCCCGTTGAGCCGTGGAATAAGAGGTGGTAAAACCTTCTCCCAGGGGATACCACCAGCTGGCATAGTGGGTGGCAGGATGAAGTCCATTTCTAGTAGGCACAAAGTTTGAAAAATCAAGAGCTGACTAAACAGCAGTTAAGCCTACAGCACCCGAGGCTACAAGACATAAAGCACTGAGCAGTTACCTTTGCTTAAATTCTCTGGAGTGGAAAGAAGAGCTCTAGTTACAGCGCTTGTGTTCTCTGTGCTTCTCTCCTCTCTCGGCTCCTGGATGAGACTGACTTGTTGCGTGCCGCGTGTTTTATAGTGGAGTTGCATAATAAGTTGGGAATTCATCCTGGGACACCTTGCTTCTGTTATGTTCTGGACTGCGTACCCTTGGGTGTTCCGGCATGGTCACAGATAAACGTGTAGGCCTATTATTTTGAGAGTGACACAGCTGTTGCAGGCTTATTGTTAATTAACGTTGTTATTGGCCATTATCAAAGTTACAGCATGCAGCCTTTTTACACGGTCAGTGGCACCAACGCGGACTATTCATGTGTAATTATCAAAGCTGTTAAGAGCTGTATGCCTAAGGTTGGTTGTCAAGGAAGGTTTGTCCAAAAATAAATTCAAAAGACGACGTTAACCCTTGTTGGTTGACACCAGACGGACAGTGACAGCAGGGGCGTGCTAAACACATGCTACAGCACGTGTACTACCAGTAAACCACTGTCCTTCCCCATAGTTATGAGGTTTTTTAGACCTTTAGCAATATAATGTAGACATCATAAAATACATTTAGATTGCATATTACTCGAGTTTTGGCTTATTTTTATTGACTGCCAGTAAAATTTTAGATTTCACTTTAAAATTTTCGTTTTAACTTAACTTTTAGCTCTACATAGTCAGCTCCCCGGTATATCTCTGACCTGTTGAAAGCTCGTTCTTCTTCCCAAACACTTAGGTCTTCAGGTCAGAGGTTGCTGTAGGTCACATGTACTAGTTTCAAAATTCGTGGTGATCGGGCTTTGCAGGCAGTGGCACAGAGGTTGTGGGATTCTCTTCCACCGTCTGTACAGACTCCACTGACTCTTTTAAAAAGCAGCTGAAGACATTTCTATACAGACAATCTTTTAATGAACTTGTTGCTTTATGTTTTCATTTTATTGTTTTATATTATTATTTTATTTTTATTTCTGGTTTTTTAATGTGAAACATTTTTACCTGTGAAAAGTGCTGAATAAATACATTTTACCTACTTACTAGTTCTTTTCAACCACTTCAGTCCTAATACATCAGATTTAATGAGTCAGTTTTATAAATGGACTGCCTGCTTTACTTAGTCTACCCTCTGTGTTAATGCTTTTTGTTTTTAGTGCAGTTCAGTGAAGCCAACTGTCATATATGGTTGCCGCGTTTCCCCCTGTTAGCAGTGTCATTTAAGCTTGGACTGTGACTAAAATTGGCTCTCAATGTTATGACTCATAAAGGATGACAGGGAAGTGGAGACATTTGGAGGGCTTAACTTATTGGATTTCACAACAGGCGCCAGTGGTCGTCTGGGCTTTGGGAGATTTGGCATATGTGACAATGAGAGGTATATACATTCTATAAGGAGACAAAACAGTTCACTGATCACATATGACAAAAAAACAAAACACAACTATACAGGTTTGTGCATTTAGTGGTATAACAATATTCTAACAACTTCCAAATTCAACTGAGTAAGATTGTAACTTGGCAGCATTGTGGACACTTTTTATTTATTCACACAGAAGTAAAAATAGTGCACAATCATACCATAGCACAATAAACAGTTCAAAGACAAAAAACCAAAAACATTAGTGAGTTGTTCATTATCTTATCATTACAAAATTTCCATGATCATAAACATTGCCTATTTCAAAAGATGAATTACCCTTCTCTAAAGCCAAATAACTTACTCAAATGTCTTGGTGAGCACAGAAATGGTTTTGGGTCCTACATTGTTTATCTTGTGAAGATAGGTAACATTTACTCTTCCATTTAGTTGGATTTAGTTGACCCAGGAAAACAACTGCCAAAAATCATTCACTGTTGTTCAGGGAGAAAAAAAATTTGGCCCATTACAGTGGATCATTAGTTTTACTGAAAAGACTAATCAGTTGAAATGAGGGGGAAAAAAAAAAACAACCTCAAGGGATACCTAGGGGAATGGTAAAGGAGAGGTAATCTCCCACCTCCCCCCACTCTGCTCTGAAGTGTTGGTATATGGTGATCCACGTGGTGAGCACTGCTACCCATAACAGTAACCCTAGTGCCGAACGCTTCACATCTAGACGGACAGA
The DNA here is from genome assembly GCF_018398535.1 of Haplochromis burtoni. Classification (NCBI taxonomy): domain Eukaryota; kingdom Metazoa; phylum Chordata; class Actinopteri; order Cichliformes; family Cichlidae; genus Haplochromis; species Haplochromis burtoni. The sequence goes on from NW_024582481.1 coordinate 102,743, forward strand.
CAGAAAAACAAGCAATAAAATTAGTTACTGTCCAACAGTGGTCAAAACAACACAGTACAGTATCAAGTTGGCTGCTTAAAGCATTGCTTTAAAAACAAACAATACGTACATGGTTATAGGGCAGTGTTTTTAAAAAAAAAAGTGGGTAAAACCTTTCTCAAGTTCTTATCAGAAAATTAGAATTTAAGCCCAAATTATTCTATACAAGGCCACATTATCATAAGAATTATATTTGTATAAATATAGCAAAAGTACTTACTATATTATTAAAAACTAATTTATTTTTAAAATCCTTTTTTCCCCTTTTAGGTAAGAGATCATGTATATTGATGAATACAACTTCTGTAAAAACAAAACAAAAAAAACAACCAGATCTAAAAAGTTACTTGGTCAACTTTTCCTACAAAAACAAACTATTTCATTTTCTCAAGCATTATAAAAAGTGCAGTATTACCCAAAACTCTTTAAATAGGATGAAGACACACTTGGTAATGTGCAAGCATGTAAAATGAACATGGAATTCACACTGACAACCTTTGTCAATATCATATGTCATGACTGAATGTTTATTGAGGAAACAAATTTAATCCTACAAAAGTGACATCCAAAGAACAGCTACTGACAAAAAACTACAAGACTGAATACAGAGTGCAAAACTGAATACTAAATACATTTTTAAAAGGTTCTGAAACTCACATGCTTTTATCTGTAGCTGTTCAGTGTAGGCTGGCTTTAAGAAGGCCTCCCGAAAAAACCAAACAACATTGACAAGCCACAGGAAGGGGAGAAACGCAAAGCCACCTGGAGAAATAAATAAAAATATTTGACAGAACTAATCATTTACTAACCACTGAAATATTTTTAGGCGCATTAGTTCAAAATTTGGCCTTAACTGGAAAAAAAGGACTCACAGCCAGTGTAACTAACCTAGAATAAATAAAACAGGAATAGGAGGTACAACTGTATAAAAAAGGAACATGAGGATTAATATTAATACTCTCACCTAGATAATATTTTCGGCAAAGGCTGAGCTTCTCCTCATTGGGCAGTCGCTCCAGGTTCATAGTGATATTGTACGTTCCTGCACACAGAAAGAAAACAAAACAGATTACAGTGCTGGACTAGCACTGTCCAGCATCCAAAAAGAATTTTTTTTTTTTTTTTTTACAAATAAAGGAATGCTTGTTATACAGACATTTAAAACACGCTCTTCCGCTGATTCTGAGACGATAATAAATCCGCTTTTTACTGCTTGACCGCTGAGCTAGTTCCTCAGATGACTGAAAAATTCACCTCAGGCTAAAGTTAGCAATCGTTAGCTTAGCAACGTAACAAAAAGGCGTTACAAAATCGCTTGCTGTAAGTTTCCAGACTAACTCTCCAGATTAGGTAAATGTCGCTATAGAGTGTATCCAAAATTATGAATATCGTACATTAAGGTAATAATGTAATATCTTACCTTATCGTTTCACAGCCAAAAGTTAAAGAAAAACAAAACAATCAACACTTCCTCCTCCTTCTTCTTCACAAGCGCTAGCTTCTTCTTCTTCGAAGGCTAACGCCAAGACTGAGGTGTTTCAGCGCCACCTACTAGGCTGTGCATCAGATTGCAGATTCTGCAATCACAGAATTTGAGACTGCTCCCATCCCACAAAGAACCTGTAGAACGTAAAAAAACATTTTCTACGGTCACTGGTACCGATAGAAACACCTTCTATTATTATTATTATTATTATTATTATTATTATTATTATTATTATTATTATTATTATTATTATTATTAACTAGTCCCGTGTCCCTTTAAAAAAAAAACAACTCAGAGTACTGCAGTGCCACTATTAGTACCCCTTGCAGTAAACTGAGAAATGAACAGGCGCTCAATTCAGAGTATCTGTTCCAGTGTATCCTTTTCTTGACATTTTCCAATTTGCCCTGCATTATGTTTTCTTTATTCTGAGCACTGTTGTGCTTTTGCTCCCATCCTTTTTCTTTAAAATAACAAATTAAAAAGTGCCACCTCTACACTGTCCTGTTTAAGTGAGTAGTTTAGCCCCAGTGTCTGCCATTTCAGAAAAATAACACTGACAATCCTTTTTTTTCAAAATATAAGTATAAAATAGAAATAGAAAAAGAGAGAAAGTATAAGATATTAAGAAGAGAAAATAGATACTCAAATACAAATTTATCGTAGAAACAAAATTGGGCTGATGTCAAAATAAGTAAAAAATGATCAAATAATGCAATTCATTTTACAGCCTTCTTATCATTTGCAAGTTTTAACAACTTACTCAAGAGTTTAATTTCATTCAGCTCTCTGTTTGTGCATGGGTTGGATGTAAAATACCTACTTTTGGAAATAGTAATACAAAATAAAAAACAAAAAAATATAGCCCTGATAACGGAACTAAAGAACCTTTACCCTTTTTTTTAAAACTCTGATGTTACCTGAATATTTGCATAATATATATTATTATTATTATTATTATTATTATTATTATTATTATTATTATTATTATATTATTATATTATATTTCTTACCCTGATCAACCAGGTCCTCTTATATATGGCATGATCTGCAACTCCGTTAATTAATTCCTAATTAACAATAAATAAACTAAGTGAATGAAGGTTTAAACACCTTCATCGTTAGCCTTTCATTATCGCAATAAGGATTCATACTGCCACCTAGTGTTTGACTATGTGTATAGTCAAGAATGCTGGTAGATGTAACGCATTTAGTTATCAAAACATTCATTCAGTTATGCAGCCTTAACGCAGTTCTCCTTCAATTAAATTTCATTTCAGTGCTACCTCTGTCAATACTGTTAAATGGAGCGATTAAAAAAAGACGGTCACTGCTCTAATAAATGAACACGAAACTCACAATATTGTGCTAAGTTGCCATCTCTGCTTTGAAGATGATCTTGAACGCTGTTAGGTTCCATTTAATTATCCCAATTGTCTTCAAACGCAAAAAGACACAACATTTGACCATTTTTTGAGATTTAATTATTTTTTTTATGTTTTAATAGTATATACAGCTAAGCAATCTTTAAATTTTAAACCATAGCCAGTTGTGTCAAATAACAATTTGACGTACAACCGCACATGTACACGTCACTTTCCCCTCGCTAAGTGGGAAAATGAACTCAATTTCCCGTGCAGCACTGCGGCTCCCCCCTCCCATCTCGCGCCTTCCCTCTTGTCTCTCCTCGAGCTGCTAGCCGTCGGTGTGTGTTGTTGTTGAAGCAATGATGGCGGCAGCGGGATGCGGATCAGCAACCGCGGCTGCCGTAGGAGGCCAAGGTGGAACCGCTACGGCCAGAGGTCGTTTTCCCGGTCGGCCTTGGTCATCACGCAGTCGTTTGCGCTCTGAGAAGCGTTGGCAACTCGGGCGATCGGGCTTAGAAGCTGATGATGTGACTAACGGAGGGCCAAGGCCCGCAAACCTGGTTCTATCGTTAAACGAAGACCAGTCTCACTTGCGCTTGCTTGGAATACAGGAAAGCCACAAGATCCTTGGCCAGGCTGGATACAGCTCTAGTGGGAGTGAAGAGGTGAGGTCCCACACCCACCCAGGAGTTAGTATCTTTATTTCATCTTCTCACATTTTGTGTGATCGTTAATGCACCAGAAAGAGAGCAAGGCACAACAGTGTGACTGCTTAGTACCATGGAGAAATGTCAACATCCTTCAGGCTAGCGTTAACTTTAGCTTCAGCTTCAAGCTTGCTAAGCTAAAACTGTATGCTAAGTGTTAGCACAGTGGAGCTCTCCATTACATTTAATGAACAGTCGTAACACAAAATAAGCACTTCAGCAAAAGCAGCAAAGCTGTTCAAGTCACCGCAGCACTGTTGCTTAATTTGCTCCTAGAAATTTTAAACATTTAAAGGGTCATAGCATGCATAACTGCAAGAGTTTTAATTGTTAAAAAACACATTATGCGGGAACGCGAGTTTGTGATCAGGAGTCTCAGTTATTTCATGTATGGCCCACTCGTTATAGGGCCAGAGTAGCAGCTAGCTAGCTAATAGTGAACACAAAGAAGGGGAAGGATAGCGCCTTCGTACCCCGCACAGTGGCTAACTGCTAACACGCTGCATAGACTCGGGCAGAGTAGTTACTTTAAATAAAATCGCACATACGTCGGAGCTTATTTGTACCACATAGATAACTTTCACAAATTAGGTTGAATGCTTTATGGAGGGCTGGGTTTGCTAACCGCTAGCTAATGTCACCAAACACGTCAGGTTTAAATGGTGGTGCAGAAGTATGCCAAAGTCAAATGCAACCTTGTTGGAATCGAAAGCGTTCAAACTCACCTCATAAAGTTTAAGTAAAATGCCAGCTCGTAAGAGTGGCGCTGTTTTATGAGTTAAGATCCCAGTTGTGGGTATGGGGATGTACAGTACAAAGAGAATAGTAATTATAGCAAGATTTACCAGCAGTTTTTTTTCCGTAGCTGCTCATTTGATATTGATATTAAACCTGTTGTTAAATCTTGTTGCATTAGGTAGTAAACGGTCTATATTATGTAATAACATTATAGGAAGTTTTCCTACTCAGCCACATGTTTTTTTTTCTTTTTTGTTGTTGCTGTTACTAATGCACAACGCATTTATGATATCTGTATAACAACCCATGATGAATGACAGTAGTTGGTTTCAACCTTTACTTAGAAAGAGCAAAACAGTCATGTACTATTGATGAGTTTCATTTTAAAAAGTCAGACTTGTTTGCTATATTGTTAGAAAAGCCCTTGTTCAGATATGCTATGATCCACATATATTGATTTGTTAATGTGTTACGTGTTAAAAGCATGTGCATGCAAAGGATTTTTTTTTTTCTGCACTCAGACCTAAAACTTTAGTTATTGTTTATCCTGATGGTTTAACAGTTTCCAGCAAAGTGCAAAGCGGCTTCAAGTGTTAATTGCGGTTTTATTTTTCAAGGGGGATGATTTCAAAGGATTTGAAGCTGAGACAAAAGGTTCCAAGGGACCCATATTGTCTCAACAAAATTCTTCCAAAGGTAAAGACCAAGCTGTTATTTAATCTCATGAAATATTTGGTGTTATTTGTAAATAACCCACAAGTTAGGAAATGAATTAAGCACGAAATGCAATATAATATATTTTTTCTATATAGTTTTGTCAGATGATTTTGTGTTCATTTAATACCTTTGTTTTGCAGGTGATGCTGCCAACACAAAATCGAAACGTCAAAGTGAGAAGCTACCGCTTAAAACGCCAGCAGTGAAGGCAGCTGCACCACCTGACCCGATAAAAGATGTAAAGTCTTCGGAGCAAATGCACGACGTGTCCCTCGAAGCAAAACCAGCAAAAGATTGCAAGAAAGGTTCGAAAGGAAAAAGCACCCTGGATCGACAGCCCGCCAAGAGCAGGGCTTCATCAGCAGCACCGAGGATTACTATAAAGTTGGTGGCCAAAAAGAAAATCAAAACTGTAAAGGAGCCTCAGAAAAAATCTGCAAAGAAGTTGAAGATGAAAGGAGATCAGGATGAGCCTAAAACCAAGGACATTGAGGGTGACCAGATTTTAAGTGCTCATGTCAAATTAAAAGCTGAACCACAAGAGGATGAGCATGGCACAGAAGATAAAGGAGGGGGGACGGTACCTGTGAGAAGGCGTGGGAGATCTGCTTTAAAAACAACAGAGCCTGTATGCCAGACTAGCGCCAAAGTTGTGGTTAGTGACCAAAAATCAAAGGAGAAAGAATCTGTTGATCAACCTGATTCTGTAAAAGAGAGCGGGACTGTAGAGCCAAAATCACATGCAAAGAAATTAAAGCATAAGGAAACTGCTGCTGGCCAGGGTCCTGAAGTTAATCAACTAGTGACTCGTAGGAGCAATAGAGTCACAAACCCACTCTCTAAAAGAGCCACGGTGAGCGCACCTGCAGCGGAAAGTTTGAGTACAAGTGATGCTGTTGTAGCAGCGTCCAAGTCAGAAGCTTCGCGGACAGTAGAGGCCAAACCATTAGCGGGAAGTAACAGACGAAGGCAAAGCAGGAGGCTGAATAAAAACGATACAGTGCCAGAAAACCAAGGTCTGTCATTGTCAGAGACTGATAACTCAGCTGTGCAACCCAGTGACAGTTTGCCTTTGAAAAATGAGGACACGAGGGTCCCAAGCTTAAAGTTAATAAAGATCAGAAACCCTAAATACAATGCGCAGTCCGCGGGGAAGAATACGTCTCGAAAGAAAAAACGAAGAAAATTTATCTGGACTTTGACGCTAGTAAAGGGAGGAAGTCAGACGCCATGCGCTGAAAACACTTTCACAGTAACACCTAATGCTGTAAGTGAGGTTGATCAGCCCGCTCTTTGTGATACCAGTGTCAGTGAAAATTTAAAGGGAATTGATGATGAATCCAAACTTGATGACACAGTTCCACAGGAGAGTGAAAGCACTGAGAAAAATGAGAGTAATCAGAAAGATTCCCAAAACAACGCCGAGGAGCCGTTGGAGGAAAAGACCTCTTTACAAGTTGAAGTTGCAGTGGAACACACGGCTGAAGCATCTCCACAAGAAATCACTAAAATGGACTGTGGGAAAGTTGTCCCCCCTCTTCAAATTAAAAAGGTCTCCTCTCCTGGCAAACATAAAAGTTCAAAGCCTTCTTTTTTAATTCAGCAGGTCAGCCCTGTGGCTGAAAAGATGTTGGAAAGAGAGGAGAAAGAGGATGTTTTAATAGATCAGAATGAAACTAATGAGGATAAATCAGCATGTCTGGATGTTGATGTCACACCAACAAGGAGGCTTAGGAGGAGAACATCAAGCCTTGATTCATCACCAACAAAGTCTGTCAGTCAGAAGCCGGTGAACACTCCAAAACGAAAGCTTAGAGCAAGTGTACAGGATGAAGATGCCCCACAGGTTCATGTTGAAGATTCTTCTCAGGTTTCAACTGAAGATTCCAGTTCACAAGTTCTTCCCGAAAACCCTTGTCTTGATTTGACTGAGGAGCCATCGCAAACGACCTTTGTAAACTCCTCTGAAATTGTTGACAAGGATACCTCAAATATTGCTGAAGATCCCTCACAGTTGCCAGGTGACGCTTCCCCACCAAAGGTGGAGAATGAGGTAGAACCACAGATTAATGAGGCTGAACCACAGTTTAGTGAGGCCAAACCATTGCCTGTGCCTTCCAAGCCTAGAAGATGTAGGAATAACAAACTAGGGAAAAAGAAGTCTCTTCCCAGGAAGAAGGCTGTCGTTTCCACTGAAACTGCTGTCAACACAGAGCCTGTTACAGTTGACACTACTAACACAGAGCCTGTTCAAGAGGAAGACACTCAGCCTTTAGTAACAGAGGTAAGCCAGCCGGAAACAAAAGATTGCCCTCCGCCAGAGACCAAACAGGACCCTGTGTCAGTGGAGGAAGAGCAGATACAGCCATCAGTAAAGGAAGAAATGGACATTCAGTCAATTGAAAGTCAGCAATCTTTGTCACTGGAATGTCAAACGAGTGATCTAAATGCATCAATGGCATCTCAGAAAAAAGGAAAAAAGAAACGTAAAAACTTGATTGGTCAGCGCCAGAAACACAGACACAGGAGCAAAGATGGAAAATTTGCCCCACTCAAATTACCTGAAAGTGAACAAACTGAAGAGGGAGATGGTGACATTTCTACCCCACTGGCAGCTAACGCACCATCCCCAAGCTCCAAACTTATTGGGGTACATAAAAAGTACAAAAAGAAGCAGTCAAGTCTTCAGTTTATTGGCTCTAAGAGACCAAAACCTAAAGTCATTTCCAAGCTGATAGATACAGGACTTGACAAAGATAGTTTGAAGCAGGAGGAAACAGACACATTAGTTGATGGGGGGCAGGCAGATGTTGCAGAGGCTCAGCGCAGTAAGTCAAAGTTCATAAAAAACATTAAGCACTTCATAATGCCCGTGGTAAGTGCCAGATCCTCTCGGGTGATCAAGACCCCCCAGAGGTTTATGGATGATGCAGGAATGTCTGTACTGCCTCGGAGAAACTCCCCAAAAAAGGGTTTACAACTGGGCTTGCAAATACGTCCAGGAAAGAGGCGAGATGATGGGGCAGACAGAGCAATATCTCCAATCCTGCCTATTGACGAGGAGGACATATTGAGTGAAGCTCAACTGGACGTCGATCTGTTTTCAGCTCAGGACCTCGATGAAAGTATTGATCTCGCCGATAGCCTGTTTTCTGAGAGAAAAAGTGTCAAAAATGATAAGAACAGGTCTCTTCTAAAGAACTCAAGTTTTAAGTGGCATCTTCCAGAAAAGTCAGGCAAGGAAGTGAATACACTGGACAAAACTCCAGAAAACAAAGGTGAGGATCTGTTTTCACTGACACCAGTTGATAAGCCTACAGAACTATCTACTGACCTCCTTGATGTTCAGAAAAAGAAAAGCTGCCCTAAGTTCACTAAGCAAACGACTCACCTCAAGATATATCAGAGGCTGAAGAAGCCACAACTGGGACTTAAAAGCAAAAACCCAACAGAGCCCGATGGTGCGAGCAAACCACTCCAGCCTCCTGTTGATTTAGCAGAAGGACTTGATGATGAAGCCATGAGCATTAGTCTTAGGCAACGGGATACAAGCTTAGAGAAAGACAAGTCCAAGCTTAAGATCGAAGACCTAGATACGCCTGGAGTAGTGAGAAAAGTTTCTGTCTGTGTTAGGACTACTAACCCAAAGTCACTCACATTGCAACATGGCCAAGTGGAAGATATAGCTGCAAAAGACACTGCCCAGCCTCACTCAGGTAACACCATACTAATGTTAAGCAACTTTCGATTCATCACTTACACAATCGTGCAAACAAGACTATACCATAGACCTGAAAATGGCTTGTATTGCTTCCACAGGAGAGTTGCAGTCAGTACAGAACTCAGGCAGATGTGGGGGCATTTCTCTTGGGTCTGTGGAGAAGGGAGTACCACAAAGAGCACGACTCACTGGTGCAAATAAAAGAATGTTCAATCTCCTCAGGAAAGCCAAGGTTCAGCTTATTAAAATTGACCAGCAGAAACAGCTTAAGTCGTCTGGGGTAAGGTCACCGTCACCACAAGCGTGTTTTCTATTCATTGTATACATTGACTGTTTGTTAGTAGCTTAACCTGGCTTAATAACATGTCATAGAGGAAGAACACATCATATAAAGACAGTTGTTTTGAGTGATACATTATGGATCAGTGGTTTTTTTTTTTTATCTTTTCAAATTAACCTTGCAGCTGTTATCTGGCCCGGTTGGAGCCAGGTCTCAAGATATGACCTCTAAAAGACAAAGGAGGAAGCAGAGGGTGCAGCTTCATTCTGACGTTCCAGTCAAGACAGAACCGCCTCAAGTACAAGTAAGAAATCAATAGGCTCAAGGGGAGCGAGCATTGATCTCACTAAAAATCTTGTTCCTGTCTGTGGTTGTACCAAGCGGATAAAAAAAAAAAAAAAAACTTTTGTTGAGCTGAAATTGAACAATAATATAAACGGGAAAGCTCATCCCGTGTAAACTAAAGCCTCATGACACTTTTATTTCCTTCCTCAGCCGCAAGTCATCTCCCCACTGTGCCAGGAGTTCCGTAGAGCAGGAGGTCCACGTATCAAGCACGTGTGCCGTGCTGCATCCGTGGTCCTCGGGCAGCCACGTGCCATGGTACCAGATGATATTCCCAGACTTAGTGCCTTGCCACTGCATGAAAGATCTGGCATTTCCCCATCAGCGGTCACTAAAGGTAGATATGACCAATGACATTACACTGCTTGTCTGAACAGTTCCTATAAACAAATTTGTTTCCTAACTCAAACATAAGTAACGCTATCTAACTTCCAGCAATCAGTTGTACAACTGATTAGTTTTTATTTGATATTCACTGTAACCAGACTTTCCTTGATCATTTATATATTTAGTGCCTCATCATTGCATCTTTACTATTTTTATCTATACCGCTGCTGTTTGATGTAGCTGAGAATGCATTTGGGAAAGAGAACAAGAGCTGCTGTTCAGATAATCGTGCATTATTTTCCCATTCTTATTGCATTTTTGTTCTTGCAGATGTTGGTTCTCCATCTGAATCTGACAGTCCTGGGCTGTCAGATCCAAAGGTCACCAAGGTCAAGAAACCATCAAATTTTGTAAAGCGGAAAGGACTTGGACCGTTTGGGTACCGATCTAGAAGGTGTGGCGTATGCAAAGGCTGCAACCACGAAGATGATTGTGGCAAGTGCATTAACTGCCTGGACAAACCCAAGTTTGGTGGTCCCAATACCAAGCGGCAGTGTTGTGTGTAAGTTATGTTTGGTAGTTTTTGTGGCGCATAGGACAATGTGGTGAATTCTGATTTATTCTAAAAATTTGTATTTATTTTATTTTAATTACAAGGTATAAGAGATGTGACCAAATTGAGGAGAGGAAAGCACGCAGATTAAGTGGGAGAACGGCACCCAAAGGTAATTTTTCCCCTTCTGTGCACACTTGATGTTGCAGTAGTTCTTACATATCAGTGTCACCACTGTTTTCTTTTAGGTTCCTCTAAGCGAAGGCGATCCTCTCTCAGTGGGGGTCATTCAAGTAACGACGAAGGGAATGACTCACCGTCTGGTCTCCAGAGTGACGGCCACAGTCCATCATTGAGAAAGCAGCCGAAGCGTGTTGTTAAACCCCGTGTCTATTTTGACCTGGTGGATTACGACTCAGATCTAGATGATAAAGCCCTCTCGAGCTCTGCCTCACCAGCAAGGAGAAGAGGTGTCGGACCCCGTTTCAGTCAAGGTAAATTAATACTCAGCGACTGCTTGACACAGTCTAGTTGCTTCTTTTGTTTTTTAAGAATAGCAAGTAGCTGTGTAGTCATTTAAGTTTGGATATTGTGTACTATTATGATTACAAAGCCTGTAATAAAGTAAATTGTTTTTTCCATGATGTTCTCAAGACTTTGTGTCGCTGGAAGGATTCTTGGGAGACATATCAGATGATGAGGTCAGGCATCGAAAGTCCAGTTCTCACCGTGTGCCGTCAGCTCGACGTAAACCTGAGAAGGTGGGTAATTCTGGATTTAATTGGTGCTTAAACTGTACTTAACTTATATAATGGAAATTTGTGGCAATTGTATAGAAGTATATTGATGTTTGGCCAACAAGGACAAAAAAATGTCCAGCTCTGGCACGCTGTGCTTAACATCACACTCGTTACTGTTACTGATCAAACAAACCAGACGTTTCTGCACAAACTGTCTCAGGATTTTCTTACATTTCCTTTCTTTTGCTAATTTAATGCAGTGAATTTTAGCAATCAGCAGTTTAATTAGCTATTATGCATGTCTGTAGGTTGCGGTGGTCTCTCAGGGTCTCCAGTCTCAGGGTCCTTTGGAGCAGACTCCTCCCAGTGTCCTGGCTGCATTGGCCCATGGATTTGAGCAGCGAACTGTCGAATCTTCTAAACCTACTCACAAAATCAGGGTTGATTTTAAGGTAGGGTTTTTTTGTTTGTTTTGTCTTTGTTTCATATATTCCTAAATTCCAGAGTTGTATTCCCTGTCGGAAAGTAATAACTAGAGTTATGTATTTGGAGACATACTTGGTTTCTTATTTGCCTTCCTCAAATATTATTTACTCCACAGAAGATGTACACACAGCTAACACCTGTAATAATTTAAAATGCATTTCATGTTTTCACGTTAGTATAATGTTTTGCCCAGCAGGGGTCGGTGTTAATCTAAATTCCCACATGTGCAGCGTTCCATACATCATTCATTAGAGTTTTGTTCCTTCTGATCTGTCGAATTATTTTTTTAATCTATGAATGAAAGTTTTACATGTGTGAAAATGCAAATTACAACTTGCATTAAATTTAATACACAAAGTTAATCCACAGTTCAATCAACAACATAGTGTAAATATCTATATGGGCATTGATTAATGGAAAGAGTAGGGTAATGGTAACTACTGTGAAAATCTTTAATTTTTTTTATTTATTTATCTTTTTCAATTTTTGTCTCATTTTCAGGAGGACTGTGCTTTGGAGAATGTCTGGAATATGAGTGGATTAAGTATATTGACCTCTGCGCCTCCCATGCCACCCTATGTCTGCTTCCTTTGTGCCAGTAAAGGGCAACACGAGGTAACTGATGATTTCTACTCAATTTTAATTTAAATATTCAGTCTCCTGCTTACCACCTTGCATTTTCAACAAGTTTAGATAAACATTAAACACTACATGATTCAGATATCAAAGTGTCCTTTTTTGTTATTTACATGTTCTTTTTTTTTTCCTCTGACCCTCATTTTACAGATGCTGTATTGCCAAGTGTGCTGTGAACCTTTCCACAAATTTTGCCTTGAGCCAGCGGAGCGCCCCTCAGAGGAGAACAAAGAAAACTGGTGCTGCAGACGCTGCAAGTTTTGCCATGTGTGCGGAAGGAAAAACAGGCTCTCAAAGGTTAAAACATTTTATTTGTCTTGTTTAGCTTTCTTATTGGTATGTACTTAATCTGTTTGCTTCCATGTCTTCCTCAGCCTTTATTAGAGTGTGAACGATGCCAGAACTGCTATCATGCCTCCTGTTTGGGACCAAACTACCCAAAACAAAACAAGAAGAGGAAAGCCTGGGTAGGTTACTCAAAAAAAACACAATTTTAGGGATATTTACTACAACCTGCCGATTTCTCATAGTAATATTTTGTGCAGGTGTGTATGACATGCACTAGGTGCAAAAGTTGTGGCGTCACACCAGGGAAGAGTTGGGACACTGAGTGGAACCATGACAAAGGACTATGTCCAGATTGTTCAAAACTCTATGACCAGGGTGAGGCGACAGTTTAACCCTAACAATAAGTTTATCATTTGGTGAATTTTCAGCTTCTTTAACTTGTCTGAATGTCTCTTTTTTTAGGTAACTACTGTCCAATCTGCTTCAAGTGTTATGAGGACAATGACTATGATAGTCAAATGATGCAGTGTGGCACCTGCAACCATTGGGTTCATGCCAAGTGTGAGGATCTAACAGGTGATTTTTATTATTGACTCTGTAAACATTGATGGTATACAGTTTTGAAGCTTCTTAATACTGGAACAGCATTATCAAACTTAAATGTTATCTGCTACTGTCAGCTGAGCATGAATATTTTTCTTAGATTGCATTTGTGAATTTTGATTATGAGTGGATTTCTCTGCCTCCATCCAAAATATCTCTCCTGTAAAATAATTTCAGATGAGCTGTATGAGATCCTGTCCAGCCTGCCAGAGAGTGTAGTGTATTCATGTCGACCATGTAGTGTGACCCAACCCAGTGCCTGGAGAGAGCTTCTCTACATTGAGCTCAGGGCTGGGGTGGAGAAGGTGCTAGCATGCTTGCTTTCGTCCACCCTCACCCAGCACCTTGTTACCTGCTCACAGGTAGGAGACTTTGCTTCTATTTTTATTAGTGATGCAATGATTGACTTGCCAGCGACTGGAATCGGATGATTTTCGGTGTTCTCAACACCAACCGGTGACCAGCCTGATATATGTGCCGTTATGAGCTGGTCCATTTCATGCATGCACAACATGCACAAGTACTCATGCACCCACTCACAGCCATATGTTAACATGTTGTGAGTGAAGTTTGCTAAAGTAACCTGCAAGGGAAAGCACTACGAAAACTTTTGCCGAAAACTTAATCAGATGCTTAACTCAAACTTATCCAGCTGAACATGGACATTTTTACAGAAGCTAACAAAAGAAAAGTGGTAAAGATAACCAAAGCTTAAAGAAGCCTTGGCATGAGCAAAAGATCAAAGCAGTTACAGGAAAACTTATGGAGACAAGTGAAAAAGAAAAAAGAATCAATGTCCTGTTATCTGTTGAAGTTCTACACATACTGGAAAATGATGCAAGTCCCTGACTCGTTTTTGTTTGTTTTTTTTGTTATATGAATCTGCTGCACTTGCTTTTGTTTGCTAAAGGTAAGGTGAAATATGTCAGTTAAAGGTGGGTGCACAGAAACACGTTTTCATGTATGTGTTCCTCTTTACAGCAGTAGAGCACTTTATTTTCAGTTGTTAAAGTGAGAGAAGTTCCTGTAACTTACTGCATATTGGGATAAATTGTGAAGTTTAATAAGTTTTTTTTTTTATTATGAACATAAAATACATGATTCTTGTTTGTATATGCTGTCAATTGTAGTTCTTAGAAAAAAAATCATAACCAGGAAAAATCGGTATAGGCTGGTCACACATTGCAGTCGGTTCATCTCTAATTTTTATGACTCAAATGTTGGTTTTTATGCTTCATATCATTGAATATAGCTAACAAAATATTTCCGTTTACTGTATTATTATTATTATTTTATTTTAGTAAACCACCCAAATTGCATGATGTTTAATTTTCTTCGACTTCTGTTGTAGTGTGAAAGATCGGTCGACCCTGACAGTGGCATAGAAGGAAAGCCAGCCTGTGACCTCCGAGCTGTAGGAAAGAAGTTTGACAAAGGCCTTTATACTACACTGGTGAGTACACGGCCCCTTATTTAATGTCACATAATCAGCTCAAGTAGATTAACTGGTATAAAACATTGTGCTTCCATTTAAACATTAGGTCTGTACCATCATAGTAAAAATGATGATCATGATCGTTCAGTTTTTATTGCAAATTGTAAACCGAACATTGCTTTCACATTTTCATATATGTACGAAAATATAAGTGAAAATAAAATCGGTCTTCCTTATTCTCCTTATGTTTTTCACTCCTTTCTTTATACCTGTATGATGTATGCAAATAAAACAGTGCAAGTTTTGCCACTTTTGATAAAGAATTGCTCGAGCTCGACCTGTGTTTGTCTAATATGTTGACCATTTTCATGAAGCCTTCGTTACTCGCCTCATCTGGTTTGCACATAACTTTTTCCAAATAGAATCCGATTGGCTGGTGATTTCAGTGTACCCCTGTGAGCTACATGAACTGACTCCCTGTACAGGCTTATTTTTCTGGACGTGCGAGTTGATGCTAGACGATTCACATTAGCAACCATTGCATTTTTTTAGCCTTCATGTATTCAAACAGCAGCTTGTGAGTTTGTGGTGTATTCTCAGGCGGTTGAATAAATTAGTTGTGTTTTTCTTTACAGTGCAGATGCACCGCACTCTGATTTCTTCATGGTTAACATAACTTACGCTAAGTCTTTCCCTGCTGCTGTGCATAGTTCAGTATTTCGAGTCATTGTTATATCTGTCTTTGAGTGTAGTTTCACATGATCAGACTAGCACAGGAAACTTCAAACTTGGTGGGGGAAACAGCTGTGTTTGGCACATGGTCACGTGCTGATTTAAGAAACGCTTCATTTCTTAGGTGACGGTTTCCTCGTGGCTGCGTGCAGCGGGGCTAAGGGAGGGTCTGTGCTGACGGACGTGGGTTACTGACCTGGTAGCCTGGCTGCCCCTGGGTGGGTCTGGGACGGGCGTGGGGTTCTGGGGGTGCTCCATCTCTGGGCTGGGCCCCTGGCTGGGCCTTGGGGGCTTGGGTCCTGGTTGGTGTGTTGCCGGGGTTGTGGGTGTATGGGGGCCCAGCCCTGGCGCAGGGTGCCGCCAGTGCATCGAGCCACCTGGGGGGCTCTTCAACTGTTCGGGGAGGCTGTTACATCTTGCAGGAGGGGGAGATACAGGAGAGGTGGAGGAAGATCTCAGCCTGGGTGTCTATTGTCTTGTGTAATCTGGAAGATGAGTGGATGATGGGGTGGGTGCCGGTTTCTCTGTGGTGGGGTCGGGTGGGCTGTCCCGGTCTCTTTGGGGCCAGGCGGCGCTGCCGAACTGGGCCCCGGTCCTAATGGGCCTGGGCCCCCTTTCCCTGGCAGGTTGCAGAGTATGGGGGTGCCTACTGGGGTCAGCGGGGGAGCTGGCCCCAGGGAGGGGTCATTTGCCCCTCCCTTCTTTGCCTCCCCATCTCCAGCTGCCTCCCTCTTCCCGCTCCACCACAATCACCCA
>NW_024582481.1:119681-150862 GCF_018398535.1 Haplochromis burtoni
GCGGGGCTCTCCTCAGCTCTTTCTGGGACAGTGGCGCGGCTGCCCCTCTGTTGGTCTTCCTTGGTCTCTTGTGTTTTGAGGGCCTCTGGATGTCTGGAGTTTTGATCTCATGCCCTGCTTCATGCCCTTGAGGACGTGGGCTGCTCCCCACACCCTCTAGCAGATCATTACATGAAGGAACCTTTTAATACAAGCGCGTTCATGCTGACAGTTGTACACACGGGTGCTCACACACACAAACGACACACGCTGTGCGCTGTCGATCTTGCGTGCTGCACAATAATGTTTAATATTTAGTATTTACTGTTATATTCCCATATATCATCATGATGTTGTTTATTATGTTGCTCTTTTTTTTTCTTCTGCTTGTTTTCTCTTTTTTCTTTCTCAACATGTGATCCAGGTGATTGATATATGTATTTTTTTTCTGCTTATTTTGTTGGTTTTTGTTTTTTGCCCTTTATCCCCGTCCCTCTTCCCCGCTGTTTTTCTTTCCCTCTTTCTTTCTCCCCTTTCTTTTCCCCAGTCAAATCTGTCCCGTATTTAGCAAGTAAAAATAAAATAAACAATAAAAGGTGAATCAAATAGACCATTACGGCAAGGCTGGGATGGTCTATTTGGTAAAGTAAATCTGTTGGGCATCTTTCTTCGCCTTTAGACAATAATTCTGATGGCAAAAGAGCCAAACGGGACAGGCAACAAAAAAAAAAAAGAAACGCTTCATTTGCTTTTGCATTTTAATTAGCAAAACATGCATTTTAAATATTGCTCAATTTAATTGTGTAATGCCAAAATTGTCGTCTAGATTCAAATTCAATGAATGTACAGCCCTATTATGTGATATAGAATGGTACAGTGGTCCCTCACTATAACGCAGTTCACCTTTCGGTCTCGCTGTTTGGCAGATTTTTTTGGTGCAATCTTGCATGCTTTTTTTTTTGTGTTTGTTTGTTTTTTACAGCGCATTGTGTTCTGCGTTCTGATTGGCTGTAGACTATTGTCAATCAATATCGTGCCGTGTGTCATCCTGTAATGTCGATGAAACGTTTTGCACCATCAAAGGAAACCGCGGGTGCCTTTGGTTTTATTCTGTAATACTGGACTTTTTTTTCTACGAAGGATTGAACTTTGAGGGTGTTTAAACAAGAGAGATAAGTGTAAAATGTTCAAGCCTGTCAGAGAAAAGTGTATAAAGTGTGTAGTCACGGCATTTAAAGCCATAAAACATCTATAATAATTGTAAAACATAAAGTTGACTACTTTGTGGATTTCACATATCGGTTATGGTTATTTTTAGAACGTAACTACCGCGATAAACGAGGGACTACTGTAGTTACATTCTTTTGTTGGAAATGCAGCTGCCCTATCAGCACAAGATTGAACATCTCAAGGACACCAAAATATTTTTTCTTTCTTTTTTTTTAATAGAAAATGTTCCATGAGGATGTGGTCCAGGTGGTGCGAAAGAGGCTAGAGCAAGAAGAAGATCTTCCAGAGGAGCGGAGACCTACTGCCTTGGCACGATCCTACTACTTAAAGGTGCTGTATGGCTGAAAACACAAAGTCTCCTGAAGTTATGCATGATTGGCTTTAGGCATGATTTATCTTTTTGTTTGTTTGTTTTCAGTTATATAACATTTATAATTATTGAGTGATTTTTCTCTTTTAGCTGCTCGAGGAGGTATTTAATTGGTTCAACAGCCAAGACCCAAAGGTGTGGGACCCTTGTACCAAAGACTTGCCAGTGTGAGTATTACATTTTTAACATTTTATAAGTTTAAGAAATACTCCATTAAAGTTATGTACCTAGACAGTGTTGAAGTACACCGATTTCACTGATTATTTTAATGGTAGTGATCAGGCGGAGACTCTTCCTTCCAAAATCAGACATCTTTTTATTTGCGCTTTACAATAAAATACAGATGCATCCGGAGACCTAGCCTACTTCCGCTACGTCTAGCGAGGTCTGGCTCACAACTGGAAATCAACACAATCTTATGGGTTCGGTCCCGCCCATTGTACCGTCCCCTTCAGCTGTCCTGCCTCCGGTCTTCCCCACCTCAGCACTACAAACAAAATCCTAAATTTACACGTAGCTCTCTAATCTTCTCTACCTACAGTGAAAATATAAAAACACGAGTCCATAATCACATTTCCCTCAAGCACCCCTTTTCACAATAGATACAACAGAAATGAGCACATCTGTGTAAAGCATCACTATAACTAACTATAAAATTAGCTAAAGTCATGTCTCCTTACAGTAAAATACAAAACAAAAAACAAACAGTTTAGATTTACTATATTAGAAGTACAGGCTTCACTGTAGATTAGATATTATTAATCCCTCGGATGGGTTCCTCCGGGAAATTCAGTTTCCGGTAGCACTGCACCAACAGAAGTTGCAGAATATGAGCAGAAATATACACATATATAAATACAGAGACATATATAAATACAGAGTATATAATAGGGATAAATAGGAATAGGAATACCAGGGAATTGCACATTTCAACTATTGTGAATAGGAATGTAGGAATATCCTACAACCACTGAGGTTTTTTTTAACCAAAACTGAAATCTTTGATTTTTTTTAAATCAATATGTCCACCTTTCTTTGATGGCATACTTTGTCAGCATCTTCACTGCTAGTGTTGCACAGCAGAAAGACAATCTGTCTTTGGTCAGAAAATATGTCTCTACTCAGGCGGTGCTCTTGGCTAGAGATGGTGCATTTTTCTTTCTTTCTTCATAAAATGATCCAAAGGTCTTCTGTTAGATTCATGTCAAGTGATTGGATCATAGTCTTTCAGTTCTTTTACATGTATGCCCAACCCTGTGAAATGTCTGGTGTTCATTTAATAACTGTCTGGAAATCACAGGTCTGCTTAATTTTGTTTCAATGACAATAGGTTTTCTAACTTCATCGCCAGAGTATTTGCTTTAGTTTCTAATTTTGAGGCTTTATTATTAGTTTAAGCCTGCAGTTATTGACATACAAGACATTATATAGAACTGTAAATATTTTAAGTGTTAAATATTTTTATCAAGTAGGTAAATTTATGTGGGTTTCTTCACTTCTGATGCATGCTGTATAATGAAAAGGGAAAGCACCATTCTGTTTTTGTGCTGCTTCAATTTTTGAACTTCTGAACTCTCTCTTCAGGGGGATGTTGTCCCAGGCTGTTCATCCTCCTACAACAGAGCATGTTTATGCTCAGTGGCAGGAGAGAGAGGATCTTTCATCTAGAACTCCACTGGGACTCCTGCAGGAAGACAATGGACAAAGCTTGGATATAAAGGAAGAAGAGGCTCTTTCTCCAATGTCTAGGGAATCTTCAAGCCTGAACCATTTTAAAAGCAGCAGACTCAAATTCAAAGGTGACGTATTTAGTTTATGAGAAAATGTTCTTTTTTTTTTTCTCTGTTTTTTCTCTTCCACTAAATATTTACTTTTGTGTGTTTACTTAGGAAAAAGAGGTCGGCTTTCAAAAGCTGATCTAGACACTGGATGGTCTAAAGATGATGAGAGACAGTGCTCTTTGTGTCAAAAATATGGAGACCTCAAATCGAATGTAAATAATTCCCAAAACATTAAAATTGAGTGGTTCACAGAAGAATGCAAACCCAATTCACTTATTTTTGTAAATTCTCCATTCTCTTTGATTAATTTCATGTTGGATTGTGTTGTTTCCTTTCTCAGGAAGCAGGCAGGTTACTGTATTTGGGCCAGAATGAATGGGCTCATGTCAACTGCTGCCTGTGGTCTGCAGAAGTTTTTGAAGAGGACAATGGCTCTCTGCTGCATGTACACAGCGCTGTCACAAGGGGACGTTTGATGGTTAGTTGTTATCACCCTGATAAACTGAAAATTGCTTAAAATCTGTAGAGTTGAACCAGATCTTTGTCTTTTTATTGTAATTACGTTAACCCAAACTTTATTCTTCACTCTTCACTGTCATTAACCCCAATCGTCTTCAGCGATGTGAACGTTGCAATCAGTCGGGTGCCACTGTGGGCTGCTGTCTGACATCTTGTCAAAGCAACTACCACTTCATGTGCGCCCGCTCCCGTCAGTGTGTCTTCCAGGATGATAAAAAGGTCTACTGCTATAAACACCGACATCTCATCAGTGGCAGGGTAAATTCTCCTCTCCCACCTCGCCTCTTTCAGGATTTAAACAAGTTTGAAGTACATTTTAAAAAAAAGAAAAAAGAATATTTTTATTTAAACCCTAATTTTAGTTATGTACCTTTGTTTTACAGATGATAACTGGTCAGGAATTTGAAGTAAACCGCAGAGTGTATGTTGATTTTGAGGGGATCAGTCTCCGCAGAAAGTTCTTGACTGGGTTGGAGCCAGACCTTATCAACGTGATGATCGGTAAGCTGTTTTGTTTTAGTTGATTGCTTGTTTGGGCCCTTAAAGGTGTTCATTAGAATCTGCTTTTGTTAAACTCAGAATTGGTCTCCACATTTTTACGGCACAGGTTCCCTACAGATTGAAAATCTAGGTGTGCTGACAGAACTTTCAGCGAACAAAGGAAAATTGTTTCCTGTTGGTTTTCAGTGAGTTGTATATTCTGCTTTTAACATTAATTATACTTGATAACACTTGATTATATAAAGAAATTATATTTGCAACATTGAATGAATTTCCCTCTTCCATAATAAGGTGTTCTCGGTGGTATTGGAGTACGGTTAACCCATTGCGGCGGTGCAAATACACATGTACAGTCCGAGAGGTCCGGCCAATTGTCCCAGAGAAGCCAGTTGAGGAGATGCCGAACCAGGGAGATAATCACACCATTGCTCACAGCCCCCGTCCAATACCTGGTGTGTTGATTTGTTTGTTTGTTTTGGGGGTTTTCTTTACTTCTGAAAACTAGATTGCCTTAACAAGTGATTCGCTGTATTCATAAATCATTTCTATCACTCTTCAGTATCAAAAGCTCAAGACACTTATATATCAGAGTGCCACCCCACAATGGAGGAAACCTCGATTCCAGGTATCCACCCAAAGTCAGATCACGGTGCAAGGCCAAAGATTCCCCAACCCAGGAGACCAGCTGGAGGAATGTCAAGACCTCTGCCTTCCCCAGGTATGATAGAAATTGTAACCTGTTCTTATTTAGAAACATAATAAATAAGCCATCACAGAATGTAAATATAACTGATTATTTCTGTTTTCCTCTTAGGAGTAGCCCAGCCCCACCACATACTGACCATTAGTGATCTAGAAGAGACTCGAGGAGTTCGTCGCCACGGCCCACACTCACAGACAACAGGTCTGCGCAGTCACAGGTCCCCCCCTCCTCTGGGTCCTGTAACTGGACCAGTCACTCTCCGCACTGGAAAAAATCCCCTCCCTACCTCCCCCTTGTTCCCACTTGGTGCAACAGACAGCCTGATAAATTCTACGTCATCCCGCCCAGTTGGAAGTAGAGGTTCTTCCTCTGTACGATCCTCTGGGAATACAGCCCACTGTAACTCGTTATTCTTTCCCCAGTCTCCCTGGCAGGAAGGTGCTGGAAATTTTCCCTCTCAAAGTCTACCCTTCTCTTCACCTGTACAACATTTACCCAGAAGTCGACTGTCGTTTGATCTAAGCCAGTCGGACTCAGTCGAGGTGCCACACAACTTCTTAGCTTCACCAGAGCCAGAGGATGTCTCTCCAGCAAATGGTACATCACCCCAGGAGGACTTGGACCAACAGAAAGATGAAGAAGAGTTTCCCTACAGTTCATTCCACAAGGACCCCAACTTGAGTCTGGGCCAAGAGATGCGGACAGAACTTGAAATTGAAGAAACCCTCTTAAATGAGGGGGTGGCAATGAATTGTGGGGAGCAAATAGTGGTGGAAGGTGATGATCAAGAGGAATTTTGGGGAGCAGCCCAAGAAGTACAGAAGAAGAAGACCCTTGTTGCCAGTTTGCCACGGTCTGCAGCCTCAGCCAGGGATGACCTGGGTAACACATCCTCAGATGAAGATATGGAGCACTATTTTGACTTCTCTCGCACAATAGTCAGCTGCCCGGGATCAAAAGATCACTCGAAGTCTCCATCCTCGCCTTCCTCTCGACCTATGGCTCAACTGGATGGGGTAGATGACGGCACAGAGAGTGATGCAAGTATAGCAACCAGTGATGATGCTCAAAAAGTTAACAGTCAAACTCAGATACAAGCCAAAAAACTAAATGATAAAAATCTTCCTGACTTTGAAACCGCTAGCAGCACACAACCTTCCAAAGAATCATCTGATGATAAGCGAACAGATTCTTCTCCAGTCACGATTTCAGAAGCCACAAAAGATCCCGCTGATGGTTCAACCCAAGATGCACCTAAATCTTTTGATACCAGTCAAAGCTCTGAAACCCCTTTAGTAAACCAAGAGCCCATGCTTTCTTCTCCAGTTGATAACATTCTGCCTAACCTAACTACAAATGTGCCTGAAATCCCATATTCAGAGGGGTCATTGCCAGGTTCCAGTTCAGGGTTGTCCTCTGAAACACCTCTTCTTCTTGAGAGATGTGACACTAACCCACAGTTCACCGAAATGCTTCCCGTGCTGCAAGGCACACCACTTGAGACCCCCGAACCTTGTAAAGCCCTGAACTCATCACCTGACTGCAGCAGGTTTATATCACCAGCTGAGGGGGCTAGTGTGTTGATGAATGACTTATCATCTACTGCAACAGAGGCCCCAGTAGCAGGTTCTGCTGATAACAGTCAATGCTCTCTGTTGGGTCTTCTTCAGCCTTCCCCTTTAATGTCAACAGATGTACCAAACCCCTCTCAAGGACTAGTAGACCCTCTCCAGATGTATTCTTTGCCTACTTTCAGTCAGCCTCCCTTAACAAGTATTACATTGCAACCAGTGACCGCTGTACAAGAGTCAACAACTTTACCGTCCCTGGAACCTGCTAAACTGACAACTCTTAGTCCCATTGGAGATATGACACAGACACTACTAAATGTCGTGCCTCAGAATGATCCAAGCTTATCAGCTACTGTTTCTCTACCGGTGTATGCCACACAAACACAGCCACTAGGCTCTACAGCTGTCAGCATTGTTTCCTCCTCTGCAGCAATATCGCCTCTGTCTGGACTGTCAACACACTGTTCAGCTGCTCCCACACAGGTACAAACCACCTCAGCTCCGATGATCCTAAATGGTTACAGTTCTTCTGTCCAGAAGGAAGCTACAGCTGGCCATACAATCTCCATCAATTTCGCTACACCCAGGCCAACTATTGAACCTCAGCAACCAGTGGTACCCCAGGCATTACCGGGTCATGCCATTCTTACTGTGAAGGAGGTGGGAGGTCCAAATGTAGACCCTACACCACATGTACTACTGGTGAACCGCCTTGGGCAGATCTTTGTGAAAAACCCTGAAAGCAACACTTTCCAGCTGCCTACTCCCAACTCCCCATCCTACAACTGTGTCACTCAGATTGCTAGCCTTTTGCAGAGCAACGCACTGTCAGCCACACTAGCTGCAGCTGGTAATATGACTGCACCACCATCTGTAGCCAATGTGACGACAGTACCTCCTCCACTAGTCACGTCTGCAGTTCAGAATCCATCTGCTGTTTCACAGCTGCTCACACACAAAAACAATGACACAATGGTAATGTCCAATGTGAAGAAATCAAGAAAAACTTCAAAAACACCAAAAGATGAAACTGCTCCAGATTCAAGAAAACCAAAGAAGAAGAAGGATTCCAGCGCGTCAAAGAAATCTAAGTCCTCCAAGGCCTCAGGGCAGCCTGCTCTGCCATCCGAGAATCCTCCCACGAGTCCTGCTGAAAGTGCCCAAGCAATTATTAATCAAGCAATGGCGAGTAACTACACCCCCAAGTGGAGTGGGCTTCGAACAATGAGCCCTTCTTCACTAGTTTTGCCACCCGGCCTGTTAATTGAACCAGATCCTCCAGAGTCACCCCGCTCTCCATCACCACAACCTAAACCAGTTCCCCCACCCCGCCCTCGCACCCATGTCCGCATGAAAAGAGTGTCTTCACTTTCAGACCGCATCGTCACAAAGAAATCTAAGGTTGACTTCCTGCAACCAGAGCCCGTCATCGAGGATGAGGAGCGTCGCAAACCAGCTTTTCCAAGCATCTCCAGCAGGGCCTCAGGAGTCCGAATCAAGACCCCCACAGTGAAAGGAGTACTGAACTTGGACGAGTTAAAAGAGGAGCATCTAAGTGATTCTGATAGCTCAGGGTAAGTTTTTACCTATCTGAATTCATTTTTTTAGCTGCCCTGCTGGTTATTGTGTCAGTGATCATTTAGGCTGACAAAAGAAAGAAAAATTCACGTAGTCAAGCAATTGGTGGCTATTGGCTATTGGTGGTATATGTTTCCATTACTCAACGAATTGATGTCTTTCGATTTTTAAATACAGTCCACTTCAAAGAAGTTGGAACGTTGTGTAAAATGTAAATAAAGCATTTCAGTGACTTTTAAATTATTTCAGTCCATTGCTTAACTGAAAAAAGTACAAAGGAGTCATGAGATGTTCATTGTTTTACACAGGCTCATTCTGAATTCTTTGCCACCAGCATGTTTGAAGTATCTGGGACAGCAGTGAGTTTGTCACTGTGCCGCGTCACCTGTTCTTTGAAGTAGCGTTTGGAAACTGAGACCACATTGCTGTAGTTTTGAAAGTGAAATGTTTTCACAATCTTGCTTGATACCATATTTCAGCAGCTCAAAGACAAAAAGTACAAATCCTGTATACCTTATGCAGTATTTTATTCAGCTTTAAAGGGTGCCTTCGTAGATGTGCAATTTACCCACGCAGTTAGTACTAATGAGGCCTTGTACTATCTCAAATTATGGCTTTCATGGAGTTTGTGGATAATAGGTCTGATGATTGTTCTTCTCTCTCATAGAAAAACAATGATTTTGCGTCAGAGAGCCTGAGAAACAAATATTTATGTATATGAAGTCATTTTTAAAAACAAAATAATTGTTTCCACTTGCTTTTCCCAGATCAGAGCCTTGGAGTTTCATGTCTGTGAGTGAACAAGACAAACAGCAGGCCTGGGAACCAGTGGGACACAGCACACTGACTGACTGGAAGAAATATTCTGGTATTCTTGAGTTAAAACTGTATAATTTCAAGAGTTTAAAAATACCAGCCACATTTAATATATCACTGATTAATGAATGGTACCTTTTCGCTTCTGCGTCCTTTAAATGTGTTGAATTGTTTAAGAACAATGTGAAAAAGGAGCTCTACGGATTGTGTTTTGTTAGGCGCTGCTTCTGCCTCAGATGACGAACCACCTCCATCTGATGATGAGGGATGTCCAACAAATAGAGACCAGCCACACTTACGATTCGAGATAACCAGCGATGACGGCTTTAGTGTAGAGGCAGACACCATTGAAGGTAAGGCCAGTGTTACATTTTTAAAAATTAGCATCGTAATGTTCTCGTTTTTTATGCTCATTGCTTTGAGCTAATCCCATCTAATTGTCAACTCTTCCTTCAGTGGCTTGGAAAGCAGTCACAGATGGGGTGCAGGAGGCTCGAGCAATTGCAAGGTTGAGGCCACTGACGTTTCAGTGGCTCAGCGGTCCCCGTATGCTGGGTCTGGTTCATGACGCATTAGTGTTCTTGCTGGAGCAGCTTGAAGGAGCTCACCGTTGCCAGCGCCATAGTTTCCGTTTCTTCAAACAGTTCAGCCAGGAGGATGATCTACCCGTCAACCCCAGTGGCTGTGCCCGTTCGGAGCTTTACCTTAGGTATGTTTGCCCTTTAGCCTTTTTTCCGTTAGTACCTGCTTGTGACTTGAGGCAGTACAACTCGGCTTGACTCATTTTCCATTACAGTTGAGCAGCACCAATGTGCGTGGGGTTGTTATAGCAACACGCCCGGCCCTCCTGTGGCGTCATTTGTATGCAACACAAACGCTACAACAAAGATGGACGTCAAGGCGATGCAATTCCTGCTGCTCAGCCTGTGGCTTTTAATTAGACCACCATGGTGTTGTTTCTGTGCCATTTCCCTCATCGCCGGGTTTCAAAAATGGCGGTTTTGATTTTTGGAAGAAGAATCCAAACTCAGGGTACCAGTACTATCAATTAGGTGGGTGACAGTACCAGGTACTGGTACTGTCACCAGGTACTGGTACTGTCACCTCATGTAAAGCCACCCAGAGTAGGTACTAATGGAAAAGGGCTGTTGGATTCATCCTGGAGAGAGTGAGTCAGAAAGATATAACTCTTCTAGAACTAACAGCAGTTTATTTGTTCCAACAGGAAGTCTACATTTGATATGTTCAACTTCCTGGCTTCTCAGCACAGACAGCTTCCTGACATTGGGCCTTACGATGATGAGGAAGACGAGGTTCTTTTGAAGTCCACGAGGTCAGGCTTTAGTTTATATTTCCTGGATTGTAATGCCATATTAGGACTTTCAAACCGCTTTTCTCTGAAATATGTTGTGCAGCTTCTTATTGTAACTGCACACCACTTTTTTTTCAAAACTAAAATATACTTTTTCATAAATATATTGACTATTGTCATTTTTTTTTAGTATGTTGCAAAACAGTGGTGTTGAAGTTTTGGGTCAATTAATTTCTGCTCCCTTTATCAGACGAGCCACCAGTTTGGAGTTGCCCATGGCCATGCGCTTCAGACATCTGAAAAAGACTTCCAAGGAGGCAGTAGGAGTGTACAGGCGAGTTACATTTGCAATTCATCATTGCTACATGAAATAGTAAAATGCATTGCTATACAATGCTTAAAATACTCAGTTGACAACATCATAGTTTTAAAGCTTTTAAAGTTCATAGCCTTGGCTGCAAAAGCCACAAATATTTAAAAAAAAAAAAAACCCTCAGAATTGGTTTCACTTCTTAATCTTAATGCCAGTATGGCATTTAAGTTCCTGTTGCATGTAATGAACTCAGAGCTCTAACTGTGTCATCTTCCATCTCTTTAAAACCAACACAGGATATGACTTGTCTCTCTTTGGAATCTTTTATCATTTTCACACTTTGGTTTGATTCCAAAGAATTGCCTATTTATAAGATTAACAGAGAAAACCAAAGCATTCCCTGTCAAGAGCAGCGTGAGCAGGAGGATTCAAAACTGAAAAAAGCATCCTTCAGTGATGTTCAATGAATATTCAGCATTGAAGTCCAGTTTGTTTTATTTTGTTCCAGTATGGATGACTCTTTAAAACATTTTCTGTTCAGTTTACCTGTCTAAGTTTAATATGTATGACTATTTTTTACAGTGTAGTATAGAATTGTATCTGTGATCATGTTAATGGAAAAGCAAGTTGGAGAAAACATTTTAGCCTTTAGCTCTACCAGAGGTTTCTGTATATTAAAAAGGAGTTTTTCTTTCCCCCTGTCACCAAGTGGGGTTTCCTCTCTATTATTGTAGGGTCTTTTCCTTACAATATAAAGCTCTTACCATTCTGTGGCGATGAGTACCACATGACTTAAATGGCATAGATAGTCATTTGAATGCAAGTAACAGCTCTTTGGCAGTAATGTGTCATTATTGCTAGCCAGACAACAGAGTCACACAAAACCATTGTTCCACACAAATGAATCATAGCTGGCATACATGCACAACAATTCTGCTTTTGCTAACAGCTGTTCAAACATCTGTTTCATGTTAATCCTAGTGAGGCTGAAGAAAAAGCAGCCGTTGGGAAATGAAACAGTGCCTTGGCCAGACATTACGGAGACAGCCTGTTCAACGAGAGCTTTTTAAAGAAACTACAAAAACATTCCTACTCTTTGTTTATACTTTGGCCGCATTTAACACGTTTTGCAAGTACTTCTGCAAGACATTGGCTGCACTGTGACCTCACTTAATTTCTAAGAAAGAAGGTCTTGTTAAACAGAAAACTTTTTTTTCACTGCACAATACAGCTTAGTCACTCTGTAATGTCACTGCTACCCAGGAAGCACAAAAGGAGAAGTGGTGGGGGTGGGGGCAATCCTGAGAAAAGTGTCAAAATCTAGTGACAAAGAGCATGTAGGGTAGAGCAGGGCGATATGACCAAAAATATTTATCACGATATACATTAGAAAATTTGCGATAACAATAACATATCCTCAGCATAACCATGTATAATATCCACAGAGGTTATACACACACAATACGGTAATATTATGTTAAAGCACAGTACGTATCACTCCACGAGGCTCCTGACTATGATAGCCGTAATGCTCCGACAATCCATCAAACGGTGCAGATTCGTAGCTCAGCAAAGTCGTACTAAAACATTTGATAGATTTTCGAGCGCCGTGTAGCACATAAAATCGTTTCGAGGTCAGTAAACACAACCAGAATTCATACATAAGGCACACGGGGTTATAAGGGGCACTGTTGATTTTTAGAAAGATCAAAGGAGTGATTTTAAGTGTGCCGTATTTTCCAAAAATATGAGATTTTTTTGGGAATCAAACGAAGTGTGGAAATGATAAGATTCCAAAGAGAGACAAGTCGTATCCTGTGTTGGTTTTAAAGAGACACACGATGAAACAATTAGATGTCTGAGTTCATCACATGCAACAGGAACTTGCCTCCGGTGCATCCACTGGAGTTTGAATTTGTGTGAATGTTAGATAGAAAGTACTTAAGTAGACAAAGCATAGAGAAAAGTGCTTGTAAGAATGTATGTGAATTGGTGAATGAGGCATATAATGTGCTTTGAGTGCTTGAGTAGCAAAAGCTATATAAGAGCTGGTCCATTTACCATTTATATTAAAATAAGACAAAAAAAACCTCAATAAAATGAAAAAAGATCAAAGTGGCTGAATTTGGGTATATATTTTGGGTATAGCCCTAGCTCCTGTGTTTACCATGTTAGTGCTTGTGTGCCAACATTCATGCAAAGGTAAAAGATTGTAAACTAAAAAAGTGGACACATTAAAGTTTGGCCTGTATCAGCAATATAATATACAAATGTGTTATTGTATAGATTTTTTAAATATCTTCCTATTGCTTTACAATCAGTTTTCATCTTGATAACACTTCCTGTAGGTCTGCTATCCACGGCCGTGGTCTTTTCTGCAAGAGGAACATTGAAGCAGGAGAGATGGTTATCGAATACGCGGGCATCGTCATTCGCTCCGTGCTCACTGATAAAAGGGAGAAGTACTATGATGGGAAGGTTTGTGCATCTTCATCATTGTCATTCTAGTTTTGGTCAAGTATTTCATAGCAACTGGCGGTTCATGCTGAGAGATTTCATGAAAAACACCAACAGGTTTCATTTCTGCTCCCTGCAGGGTATCGGTTGTTACATGTTCCGCATCGATGACTTCGACGTAGTGGATGCGACTATGCATGGCAACGCGGCGAGGTTTATCAACCACTCATGTGAACCTAACTGCTACTCTCGAGTGATCAACGTGGAAGGTCGAAAGCACATCGTCATCTTCGCTCTTAGGAAAATCTACAGGGGGGAGGAGCTCACCTACGACTACAAGTTCCCCATCGAAGACGCCAGCAACAAACTCAACTGTAACTGTGGGGCCCGGAGATGTCGTCGTTTCCTCAACTAAGAAATCTCTTGGATACAAAAAGGGGGAGGATCCTGTTTACTAGTAAGCCTTAAATTGTGGTGACACTGGATTGGGGCTTGAGGAGGCTGCGGTCAGTCTGCCCAGCAGGGGGATTAAGCCACTATGAGACTGGCCAGAAACATGGCTAGTGAGAAGTGAGGACATTTTTTGTTTTTTTGGGTTTGTTTGTGTTTTGGGGGTTTTTGTTTTTTTTGGGGGGGGGGAGGGGTCAAGCGGAAGAGGATGAGAACCAGCACAAAAAACAAACTTTGCAGAGTTTCTTGCCTCACAGTGTACTAAAAGGTATGGCTCCCCGAATAATGTAATTGCAGCTGTAATTAAATCACAGGAAGTAGTTTTGGGTGCTCGTGACAACTGGAGATTTCAAAGTGTGGAGAGTTTCTGGATTTGAGCAGATAACCTCAGATCAAGCCTTATCTGTCACATTACATTACAGCTCCATCCCTGTAGTTGTGAAGTCAGTTCTCAAGCCATACATCACCCAGACCTTTATTTGTACGATTCAGTACTTCTTATGTTAACGCTTTCCCTTTTTTTTTTTTTCCTTTTTTCTGTCTTTTTTGTGAATAACAGAAAATCAAAACAAAAACATGGTGCTAAGCTTTTTAAAAGCTTTGTCTTTAGTTGGACTAAGATGTCTTGCGAATCAGGAACTGTTTAGCTCTTTCTTTACCCTGCTGAGATCTTAAATTTATGCACTCTTATAAGTCCTCCTGTTGTTATCTTTAAAATCTCACATTCAAAACCTGCTATTCGTCACCCACTTTCTTCCTGTCTTGAGTGTAAAATTAGTGTCTGGTTTCAGAGCAGAAAAACAGTGTCATAGAAACGTCCTCTTGGTATTTTTTTTTCTTTCTTTCTTTGGTTGTTTTTTTTTCATGTAAAGTGTATGTAGCAAAACACTACCCAAGCCAAAATTGAAGATTTCCTTCCTTTTTCTTTCTTTCTTTCTTTTTTTAAAAATATATATATTTTAATACTCTCATGGCAGATGCTCATCGTTACCTATTGCAATAAGACTTTGCTGCCCTGCAGTTGCACATAATTACCCATCAAACATCCAAATTATCTTCATCTTCGTGAAATCTTCTGCAGTTTCTCTTGATCAGGGAGGGCACTGGTGTAAGGCATTGCTACTGAGCATGTACATTGAGCTCCTGCACCGCGATGGTCGAGAAGACAGTGTAGGTGCGTGACTTTTCTGGGTATTGCTGCCTTTAAAATAATGATTGTTGTAGGTGGATGTTCAGTGGTGTCATTGGTGAGGCTAATTGAATTCACACACTGTTCAAATTGGTAGTTATATTTATTCATGTTTTGATTTCTATTTTAAATGGTTAAAGGTTGTGCTTTGTACAAATTGGTGGCGGTCTAGTGAACCCCCCCTTCCCCTTTCCCCTTTCCCATATGTATGCTTTGTTTACACATCATGTCTTTTGTTTCACTAACTTACTTGAATTTTTTTTCTCTCTTTGGGGCAGTTGTGGTGTGCGATTAAGCCTTTATGACAGATTGTTCTAAAGCAGGTATTTTTAAAGAATCTTTATTTTATTTTACTTTTATTTTTTTTTTAATGTAGATTACTGATGGTCTTAGAATCAGCCACAGGAGTAAAGTGAGCACTGTTTGCCTACTCAAGCCCATAATTATGTTTTCCAAAATTATGTCATGTTTTGTCTTTTATCACCCACCCACCCCTCCCCCCACCTTGCATGTCCAATCACTGGGATGGAGCCCAGGTTAACTTGTGTCAATCACCTAGCTGATAACAAGAGCAGAGTCACTCCCAACTCCTTGCAAGGATTCTACCTCAGCTGTTTAGACAGATGTTTGGGAATACTGATGCAAAAAGAGAGGATGATGATTTAAAAAAAAAAATAGCTTGGTTTTAATATCCAGGTGTGTGTGTGTGTGTGTGTGTGTGTGTGTGTATTTGGAAATGTTTGTCATTTCTATGTATGTGTGCGTGCGTGCGTGCCATGAAGGATGCAAGGCACTAGTCAAAACCTGAAGTTATCATGACCATCTCGCCCAGAATCTGTTAAGAAAGCTGTATGTTCTATATACACATATATATAAATATACATATAAATATATATATAGTAGGGTTATTTTAACGTAAGTGTAAAAGACATCAAAATGAGAAAATATGTGCTCTTTAAATTTACGTCTTTGTTACCATGTACAAATAAACCCTGAGTTTGTAAATATTTGTATACATATTTCTAAACCTGTTTAATTTTTCTATGCACTTTTTTTATTTATAATGTTATTTGCTTAATAAAGATGTTAAGATGTTTGATGAAATGACTGATTGAATGATTTTATTTGCATAGGTCAATAGTATTATAAAGGCAACAACAATTGGAAACAGATTAACATTTAAAAAAACATTACTCATTTGTTCTATTTTGACAAGAATACTATCGCGGTAAATATGATGGTGGGGAAAACAGGAACTGTGGAATTTTGGTTGAGTTCACTGGAGGAAAAGGCATCTCGTTAGCTGGATGGGTAAAGATAAAGCCTGGCTAAAATTCTGATTCTGTGCTTTGTCCTTCATGCACGTGTTAAGCAGTTTATCTGGGATACAGCAGTCGAGGTTAAATGTTTTCCAGGAGGTAGGTAATAATACATTAATTATTCAAACGTAATAACAAATGAAGCTGCAAATATGGAAGAAACTATTTAATTTTTTTATGGAATGCTTGACTTCCCCCGTCATCAACTTGGACGCATAAGGCATGCCTTTTATCGCTCCGCTTCTCTCCGTGCTCGTAGCAGCCTTTTTGGGAGTCGGGCTAAACAGTCGCTACACTTCAGTCTTATTTGTTTTAAGTTTTGCAAGAGCAGCTATGGCGTCATTGCGCTCCATGTGTTTGAGCAGTTTAGCCAGGTGCCCTACAGTCCAGTCGGGGTTCTTGCAGGTCACCCCCTCCAGCACAGCTTTTAGGGGGCTTTTGCTGTCCTTCATAGAGTAGGTGTAAGTAATCCAGGTGGAGGGGAAGGCGCAGTGCGACGCCAGATGTTTTGTGCTCTTTCTTACATGGCTTTCTGGATCCAGCAAAATCACCAGCTCTTCCAAAACATCCAAGTTGTCCAGCACGGACTGTAGAGGTGCAGACAGGATGTCTGCACCTGCATTTGAAAGGGGAAAAAGAGCATCGATGAATGATGTCAGTAGGTTAATGAAACAGACTTTCATTCGTCAACAGGAACACAAAATGGCAGTTTCCGCCCACTTTTATCCCTCACTAGACAGTGGTTTGGATAGGCGTTGTATATTTTGAGATAACATTAAGTTCGACTCACAAAGTATCTCCTCTACGTCACTGCCATTAGATGAACCTGTCAGGGGGGCGAATCCGTCATTTATATATGAGGGTTGCCTGCAAAAAGCCTTTGCTGTTTACATAAGGCAGAGGAGAGAGAGTGTCAGAATCATATTCACCAGCTTGAAGCTAGAGGGTATTTTAAAGTTATTTTAAAATAACCCTACTATATTGGTTGTAAAATTACATTCTGTAACATTTTATGGCAACTTCTCTTTATAAACCCAGTGGTCAGCTTTTATGTCTTTTCTTAAGTTCCCAAGACCTTGATGTGTGCACATTTGTTTATCTTCGATCGTCTAGTTTCGGTATACATACCTCTTTTCCGTTTGAGACCAAACACATAAGCAGACAAGGCAACGAGCACAATGGAAATTAAAATGGCTAATGGTACTGCCCCTGCAGACACAGGAAAAAGTCAAGGTTACATTTAAATGTAACTGTCAAGAAAGGTGTCTCAGGTGTACAGTGAAGTGCACGCGTAACTTACAGGCTGCCCATGACACATTGTGAGAACGTGATGGTGGTGAGGTTGGTGTCAAGTTAGGTCCTTGATATGCCAGAGTCTGGAATGAAAACAGAATGGATGTTTTGGCTGTTGCTGATGAGGAAGAAACTCCTTCTTAACCAACTCTCCACAGATATCTTCTGTTGCTTCTTTCTGTTGTGTTTCATATTTTTAGTACCACTACTGCCACAGACAGGCAACCCCTATATATTTATTTATTACTGGTAAAATTTACAATTTACACTAAATGCAAAAAGCCTACTCACTGTGACAGGGAAATCTGTTGTCGGGATTCTGCAGAAAAACAGAAAAGGGGTGGGGAGGAATGAAAGTCTGTAGATAAAACAGCGAGAGTTTTAAGAGGAAAGCGCTCTTATTGTGCCTGCTTATTAAGCCGTAAAAGAGATAGTGAAACACACACACACACACTTTGATGAAAATCCCCTGCGGTTCAGAGAGACCATCACATCCCCTGAGCTGTTTACCTGTTTCTCACGGTGATGTGCTTGTTGTCTTACCTTTGCGTAACAGGCACCTTGCCGCAAACGGTGTCAGCTGTTGTGTTGCAAGGTCTCTCAGTCTGAAACTGACACAGGCTACAGAGTGTGCAGTGGAAGCTGCTGCCATTGTTAAAAGTGTTTGTCTTGCACGGTTTTGTTGTTGCCTCGTGTCGCCCTCCGTCATCATCAAACCCACAGTTGGGGGTAATTTCATGACCTACATGAATAATAATATAATATAATATAATATAATATAATATAATATAATATAATATAATATAATATAATATAATATAATATAATATAATATAATATAATATTGACCTACCTGGCTTTATAGGGGTTTCGCACACGGGATGCATGTTTGTTGCGCCTTATCCCAGATGGTTGTTAGATCGTGGCATTTTAGTGAGTGTCGAGTGTTACTCATCGTTACTGAACTGAGCTTTAGAGCAAAGATTCTGTCTCTATTACAGCCCCATAGCACCACCCCTTCTTCTACATAAGTGCGGTTAGAGTTCCGTAGTACATGTCATCGTTTCTTCTTTCTCGCTGACCCAAATGTTCTGATATGCTTTTGTTTGTTTGTTTGTTCTTTTAATGAAAGCTGGTCAAATGTTAGACCAGTTTAATATGCGAGCAAGGGACAAATCATACAAACTATTTCGGAGCGAAATATTTAAACTCACTCCGTTATTGGGCTATAAAGTGACGGTGTAGAGCAAGCCTATTCAAATGGCGGCCCGCGGGCCAAATGCGGCCCAGAAGCAACCTGCGAGTGGCCCTGCCTGTGGTCCTGGCAGAAACACAGAGAAAACGCAAAAAATTAATTCATTAATTAATTTTTAAAAAATTAAAAATTCCTACAGCGTAGTGTAGACTGTGAATGCAACACTCCTAGTAGCCTAGCAATATTTAACCCACAATGCACCGTGATGTAAACATATTAAACAATCATCGTAATATATGATGCGACAACAGCATGTCTTTCTCACTCCAAAAGCGCAAAATTGACAATGAAAACTGTCGGTTTAACCCTGCCTGGACTGACAAATACTTATTCATTTTACCGAGTTTAATAATCTTACAACCGGAGTTGTACTACCATGGTGAGGGTCCTGTACAGCCCAAGAGAGAGCTGCAGCATCTTCCCTTCGTGTTTGCTTCTTGGCGAAGAAGAAAAGGCCTTTCACAGATTCTGAAACAATGAAATACTGCATGCTGGCCGTGGTGGATGCGGTGAAAAGTGAGTGTGACATCTGCTATTAAAAACGTACCCCTGTAGGACAGTTCAAATATTCGTAGAGTTGAAGTTCTGGCGTCAGACGAGTTTGAAATGCTGTTAGATGACCTGAAGAAAACTGATGTAATGTCTATAGCAGGAGATCACAGACAGAACTGATAATGCACAGTTGTGCGCACATGTCCGTTTTTTGGATGGGAAATTGCTCGGCTTAGAGGGACACACAGCTGGCGAAATAATGTTTGAGAAGATTTAAGCTCTTTTTGAGGAAAATGGTCTGGATATGAAGCGTGTCTGTATACTTGTGACGGATGGGGCTCCATCCATGGCAGGAAAAGCGAGTGGTCAGCGAAATATTTATTTTAATTTGAAAAGGAATTATCAAAATGTTTTTTGTTATTATTATTATTATTTCAAATGTGCAAAAAATAGTTTAGTTATAGCTCCCTTTTTTTAAATGGACCTTTTGGTGTGCATTTGTGAGAGGTCACCAGATTTACAGGGGAAAAGGAATAAAAAAAAAACTTGTTTTTCAATACAGTTGTGTGGGTTTGAAATTGATCATGATCTGCTGCTTACTGGCTTCAAAAAAAATATCTGGCCCAGATAAATTCCTCGGTTTGAAAATCTGGCCCAACTAACTTCGTAGTTGAATAGCCATGTGTAGAGTTAAAATGCCCTTACCCTTTACTGAGGCAAAGTAAAGGTAGGGGAGTTGTTTTCTTAGGGGGTCGCCTGTCTGCGTGTTTGCTTTGGAACCGATATCACGGATGCGCCTCCCTTCCTCCCTTTGTGAGACAAAGCAGGTGGTGTACTAATCTGACTGGAGTACCCTGGCCAGGGATGAGTCAGTGGGGAGAAAAAAAAAACATTTTAAGGAATTTTTTATACAAGGTCAGATGACTTTCACAACTGCTGACAGCCAAATGACTACCTTTGTGTGTTGCAATGGTAAGTGACTTGTCACGGGTGTGACATGTAACTCACTTGTGTGAGCAGTGGCGGTCCTAGCCTGTTTGGCGCCCTGGGCGAACACTCCCTCTGGCGCCCCCCCCCCCCCCCCCCCACACAAAACATATTAAGGATTGTACATTAACATAAAACTGTTGTCGGAACCATACTGAATTTCACCAGAGAAACACACACACACATATGAAGAGAGTATGCATTGTATGCAAACGGCTACCAAACAGCCATCATAATTCGTCATACAATGAGAACAGGACAAATCAACAATTGACAATGACTAATTAATATTAAAATCTGTAACATAATGTATTGTTTGGAGTTTAGTCTGTTACTGTTACTGTTTTTTACCATTTCTCTTTGGAGCAACTGTAACCCACATTATTTCCTTAGGGATTAATGAAGTATTCTGATTCTTTCAGGATACCTGCCATTATCCAATGACACATCTGCTTACCTGCATCTTTTGCTCGTTTCTCCTCCTCTTCTTTTCTCTTTTTTCTAAACTGAGCACCTGGCTTTGAACTTTTCTTGTCCATCTTCCATTGGTTTTGATTTTGCACTCCAGTATGAACACCCATCCCCCAACTCGAGGATCACCACAACATAACCTAATAGACCTACACCTAGTTCACAGATTCACTTTCTCTAGGGTGCATTTCTGGGATTTCACACAACCCAGGATTCAGATCATGAATAGATAATGGGCTTGGATTTACATCATTATGAATGAAATGTGCTCTATCTGGAAGCAGCCGGCCTCCCTCCCCTGTCGACAGGTTGTGTGTGAGATCATCAAACTGTAAATTATAAATTTTAAATTGTTATTGATCCCTTTACCCCGAGTCCTAAAGTGTGTATTTATTTTCTTACTCTTCTTATATTTATTGTTTGTTTACTTGCACTGCTGTAACTGGAGCCTCGTCGTCTCGTCTCTCTATATACTGGACTGTATGTAGCGGAGATGACAATAAAGTTTACTTTGACTTCAGCAGCGCGCAGGCGCACCGAGGGCTCTCGCGCTCACTTTTCGCGTATAGAATTTCGAAAAAACATCGGTGCAAATTATAAGTCTGTCTCATAAGGTCTCGTGTTTTCATGTTTGTTGGTTTGTTTTTATTTTGTTTTATTTTTTGAGTTGGTTATTAGATGCTGCTCCAGCCAGCCACAGAATCCCCCGCCGCCCTGGTAACTTAATATATATAATATATATATATTAAGTTATATATAAAGGAGGTCATATAGGCCTATGTGACCTCCGGCACATATCCAAACTTTCTGTCGCGTTAGTCATTTTTAGATTTTTAGCCTTTTTAGGATTATTTGAACTAGACAGTAGCTGAGTCCACTCTACCCTACTCTGCAGAAGGCTGAGACAGCATGATTAGGCTTAGTCCAGCTTATCTAGCTAATGCTTTCTGTTTGAGTGTGTTTTGCTCGTCAGTGTTCCTTTTTTTCTTTAGAAACATTGCTTTAACATTGCCACAGAGTGACTCAGAGAATAGCTCATTCTGGAAGTAAGCACTGGATTAATTTACTCTGTGAGTCATCCAGAAATACCTCGGAATTTTATTGCCAGTCACGATGGTGCTAGCAAGAATAATAGTGTTAACTCTATTATTGCATGTTTAAAAGTTCAAACCCTGTTGAAAATCTGGTCTTTTGTTCTAGTATTTACAATCAATGGGAAGACTTTGCACTCGATCACAATTCTCTGCTGCAAGTGTTTTTTGCTTTTGGATTCCTTTGATGTGATCTACTGAAAGAAAAGACTATAATCTGAAGAGGACATGCTGTCCTGGCTCCAAGTTAACATAAATTAGTAGGGTAGCCATGGGACCTCCCACAACCACCCAGAATGAGACGAGGGGATGGCGAACATCTATGCCCTGTCAACGGAAATCTGTCATGGTTGTCCATTCCACACCTTCGGGGGACGAGGTTAGGTGCAAGAGTTATTCAATAAATTTAAGACAGTGAGTTTTGTTTTCCAAACTTTTTTCCCCCCAAATGTCTTTGTAAAGTCAAACCTGAAAGTTTTGTGATAAAAAAAATCTTACAAGTTGGTCACACACAGTCTTTTCCAGTCTGCCCTTGTGTGATAATATTATGAATGTGACATTTTTCCGAGCACTTACTCCCAGAACAAAATAGTCTTTGACCAATCAACCGTATTCTTATTTTGACTAAGTCCTGATGTGGCCTTTCCAATGATGTCTCATGTGTTTGGGTGGTCTCTTTTAGCCCCAGTGAGGCAGGGAATCACAAAAGTTAGTTAAACTGAAAGTTTTTTCTCAGTTCTCAGGAGACCATATTTACATTATCCCTGTACTTGTGGGCTGTATTACGAAGTACTGATTTAATAGGGTGATTCATATTTTGATTTCCAAAAAAAAGGACACTTGGCCCAGTCATGAAGAACTTTAATAATACTGTTTGCTTAAAGAAAACGTTAACATATTTAAACAATGCCTTCTCTGTGCGGTTAATGAGGAGAAATAAAAAATGTCATGTAAGCTTTTAGTCAACAAAAGTCACTAAAAGCTAAGTCAACAAGTTCAAAAAAATGTTTGCTCCCCCAAGATTTACCATGTAGCTGCTTTTCCTCCTGTGTTTTTCCCACCATTCAGCCATGACCTAATTTAGCCTCAGTGAAGCTGGAGTCTATCCCAGTGAACTGAAATGACCTTCATGAATTTGCAAGCACATTAAAAATGCACTTTTCTTTCCCCTTCCAGCCAGATACAGACATGATGCTTCCTCTCCCAGATATCATGCTAGGGACTTTTTCTGACCTTAAAACAGCAAGACAACGCCACAAAAGCACAACAGACTTTCCTCACCAAAGCAACATTTCTTTGCTTCCCTCTTATACTCATTGTCTTATAGATAGAGAACAAGACCTCTTGCGTCGTTGCTCACTCGGGGAGACCAAGAGTCTTTCACGCTACCCTCGCCATGCCCTCAGCGTGCCTGAAATCGGCTGCATTAGTCCCCTTCATGTCATTACCCACAGTCCGCTCCACAGCACGTCGCTCTCACCGGCAAAAAGCAACATATCCAGCCCTGCTAGAGAGATGGAGAAGCTTGCAAACGCCATGAGTAAACTTCTAGAGAGTGAAAGTAACCAAACCCCTACCATCACTCCAGAAACAAGAGAACAACTTCGCTATGTCGCCAAAGATGGAAAGTGCCGAGTCAACCTTTGTCATATTTCAGAAAGGGGCCGTTTCCTGTCTGATATCTTTACTTCTTTTGTGGACCTCCAGTACAGATGGTTCTTATTTGTCTTCATGATGTGCTACATTGTCACCTGGTTTTTCTTTGCTGTGCTCTACTTCTTGAATGCTTTCTTTAGAGGTGACCTAGAAAAGGAGAAGCCACTCACCACCCCTGAAGAAAACCTCATAGACCACGCACCCTGCTATTTGGGTGTAGATGATTTTATCTCTGCTCTTCTTTTCTCAGTGGAGACACAGCGCACCATTGGTTATGTATCAATGGTGTCTCCCAGCACAGTGTCTCCCAGCTGCCACGAGGGTGTGGTGCTGGTCATGACGCAATGCATTGTTGGGGCATTGTTGGGTCCATGATAGATGCTCTCATGGTAGGCTGCATGTTTGTTAAAATATCCCGACCCAAGAAGCAAGCGGAGACACTTCTTTTTAGTCGCACTTGTGTCATTGCTAACCGGGATGACCAGCTCTGCTTGATGTTCCGCCTGGGAGACCTCAGAGAAAGTCACATGGTGGACGCAAAGGTTCGTGCAAAGTTAATCAAGTCCCGGCAAACAGCAGAGGGAGAGTTCTTGCCTCTCGAGCAGACAGAGATTAACCTTGGTTATGAAACTGGCTCAGACCGACTTTTCCTGGTGGAGCCTCAAGTCATTCGGCACAATATTGACTGCGACAGTCCGCTGTGGGAGCTGGATCCAGAGCAACTCAGAAGACAGCAGTTTGAGATCATCGTTATTTTAGAAGGAATTGTTGAGGCCACAGGTGAGTAATTGACATTCAAAAAGAAACTACTCGTACCTCCAAAAGTCTCATTTTAATATAAAACAACTGCAAAAAACTTTACTTTGACTTTGTTTTTGAGAATAAGATGGGGTTTTTTTTGCAAGAATGTCATAGGAGGTGAGAGAAAGCATGTTCAGTGAGAGGAAGCATGGGATTTCCACATAAAAGCTATGCAAGTACAGAGAAATGATTAAAACTCCATCCAGAGCAACCCTCTCAATCTGAGGCTGCAGTGCTAACCATTTACTCCTGCACTGCCAGTTAGTAGCCTCATTAATAATAGTTTTCAGGAATTAGGAAACTGGGATGCAGTATTCTCTCAGTCATTGATTTTTTCCCTCACTGTAGGGCTACAGAAGAAGGATTTTTTTTTGTGGACCAGACATTTAATGATTGCCAAAAAAACCACACCTGAAAAAATCTCACCCACCACTTTTTCTGGAAGAGGGCTTGGTAAAATTCTGTAATACTTGAACTTGGCTATAACTAAGGTTTATGCTCATTATTTACAGCTGTTGACTACACCCAACCCCATGGTTCTCATGCAGTCATTACAGTTCAGTTTTACCCTGCTCTTTTGCTGTGTATTCACATACTGTGTGCACTCTTTGACACACAGAAACCTTGGATACCCCTACGATTTTGCAGACACAGCTTAGAATGTTGCTGCAGAAACTTCAGGGGCCCATGTGAGGGTTATTTGCGATAGTGTTCGTTTCCTCCTCCTCTGGAAGTTAAACACTTGCAGATGTTTCTTATTCTTTCTTTACCGTTTCTCCACAAAAATGTCCTTGGTGCTGGCTGCACAGTTGTTATTGAATGTGGATAATCAGGTCAAATAGATAAATGTTATAATGTTTAAAGAACTCTTCATTTGGGTCATGGTTTGCTGTGTATAAATAGTTAAGAGTTAGTAAGTATTAAGAAGATTTATTTATAGGTTAAAAGGTTTTTAAAAAGCAATTTCCACTGAAACAGCAACAACAAGCTTTCCCTTATTTAATTTCCAGCCTTCTGAGCTGTAAAAGCACACCGAGGTTGAGTGTTACAAAAGATAACAGACTTTGATGAACCATCTGATGAGTAAACTGTGCAATTCCCTAAAACTATGATTGTTTATCAAGAGCAAGTCTGTCTGCCAAGTTCTAAATCTTGGAATATTTATATTTATGAGAAGGCCAACAAGTCATTCAGTTTCCTGGGTAAATGATGGGAAAACTGTCTTTCCACAATGCAGTCAGAATGTAAATATTTAACAGCTTATT
This sequence comes from Haplochromis burtoni, assembly GCF_018398535.1. NCBI lineage: Eukaryota > Metazoa > Chordata > Actinopteri > Cichliformes > Cichlidae > Haplochromis > Haplochromis burtoni. Next base: position 145,081 of record NW_024582481.1, read on the forward strand.
TGGCATCTTTTTGGTATGGAAAGCAGGAAAACAAACCTTGCAGAAGGTTTTTTATAGAAAAACAAAATCACATATCTACATCTGAGTTTCCTTTCCCATGTAGTGCTCAAGCTCAACTGCATCATTCTGAAACTATTAGAGTGGTGACAATATCTGGTATTGTCACCACAGATGTTTTTTAGGCTTTTTAAAAAACAAAAAACAAAAAAAGTTTTAATTCTATTGGTTTTTTTGAAACCCTTTTTTTTCTTCTTAATTTTAGACTTTCCGTTGTGGAAAAAAGTGCAAAATAACACACCAAAAACCCAAATTTCTGATACTGCTTTTTTTTTGACGTGGTTCCTAAAGATTCTAGATAATTTTCTTGCAGCAAATTATGACCTTGTGGTTTGTTTCATACATTCTTCAGCAACTGTGAAAAATAAAGTGCCCGCTCTTTTTATATGCTAGTCCATAATAAAAATCAATCAATTAAGACGAATAACAACAGACACATATCACATGGTATCATGCTGTGTCATTGTTTATTTAACAAAAACTGAAGCAAAATCTAGAAGCAGTGTGTGAAAAATTGAAGCTAGGACTGCAGGTACGTGTTTAAACACAGCTCTTGCAGAGCTCAAGCACAACATTTCAAACATGTTAAGGTCCAGACAAAATAAGTTGCATAGTGAAGGGCCACTGCAATACTGTGGGTTTTTTTTTTTTATTCTGTTTCAGATTTGGCTGCTGGGCTTAACACCCTGATCTTCTTGCATTACCTAATATGGGTAAAGCTTTAGCTGTCAGACAGCGGTACTATATTTTTCACCCACTACTTCTGCATTTTGGCTCATTTTTTGTCACATAAATAATGACACACTGCAATAAATCATCATATTTTCCTTTATTCTGGAAGGAATAGACCATTTTTCTTATTATAATGTGTCAAACCTTAGACTTGAAAGAAAGTGTGCTTTCTTTTTCACATGACTGTACAGTAGGTATTCAAACCTTTCAGTGATGCTATCTTTACAAGATAGCATCAAGTTCAAATAGAAACTGTTCTTCCGGCTAAAGTGTTTCCAATCTCAGTTTAAAAGAAAATATAATTTCTTATGGTGAAACTCTTTAGGAACAACAAACAAACTAAATAATTTGTACATAGATATTTCTAGTAAAATCAAAACCTTCCTTTTCCCCCCAATACTTTTGCTGTTGGAAATTGTTAATGTCAATGTCAAAATAAAGCTCAAGAATTTAAAAAAAATTATTGCAAAAAAATAAATAAATAAATCAGTATCACTCATCTAAATTTGGCCAGTTGATACTTTTAATGACAAGTTCCTACTTTCTTATTTTGGTAATTTCGAATGGATTCAAACACACCAGAGACATCTTGTGGCAAATGATGCGTACTTCAGTTTAAGACGGTGATTTCACTTCACTTCAAAACTAACAGGCACTTCCATGTCATTATTTTAAACACAGGGATGATGCGCCAAGCCAAAACATCCTATATTGAAACAGAGATTGAGTGGGGTGCTCGCTTTGAACCATGCATGACGCTGGAGAAGGGCTCATTCAGAGTGGACCTGCGTTGGTTCCACACCACCTACAAGGTACCACTACCTAACTGCAGTGCCAGCCAGGCACACCAGCTAATGGCTCTGACTGACTGCAAAGTCCAAAACCACAGAACCAGCCAAACTGGGAAAGCTGGGCAGAGGGAATGACCGAAGAAGACAAAGACAAGCAACCATCCCATGGAGGATTCACTATTGCTAACATTCAGGAGGAGAGAGCATCAGAAGGCAATGAATGTGAAGAGGGTACCGAAAAAAGCACGCCATAAGACATTTTAACCTTTTTAAGCTGAATTGGTCATAAACACTTTCTCAGTATGAAGCTTTTTTTCTTTTTTTTAAAAGATGATACCAGCATTTCACTGTAGAAGAAGGGCAGGTGTAAATATACATAATAAATACTTTGAATTGACTATTTGCTAAACTTTATCCCAAAGTATTGTTGGCACACAGGTCCAGCTTTAAACTATAGCAATACACATAGAATTTTACAGCATAAATGCTTGCAGATTTACTATTCTTAGTAAAGTTGAAGCACCAGCAGATTCTTGATTTTAGTTGTTACCGAAATGTATTTTTTCCTCGTCTATGGCATGTCCAAAACAAACCTGCGTTTAATCTCATGCAACTAAATAAATAGCAGCACTGTATTTCAGCATTGCAATGTTGTGTTAATCACTCCCTGTGGTTTTGGAGGAAAGGGCAAGAGCAGACCAATGTTCCCTCTAATTTTTCATGTGTCTGAGGGAACACACAAACTCCCTGAGCGGTCCCTTGGACCACTGTGAGCAAAATTAGACGTGTGCACTGTGGTCACGCCAGCATCGAATCCATCCAAGTTACATGGTTTATTAAAATTACAGCATTTACATTTATGTTAGACTACTTTTAATTAACTGCTTATGAAAATTTAAAAAAAAAAAGTCTTGTTCATGACCTGTGTAGTATGTTAACACTATTGGAAGTAAAAATAACTTGAACTCCAATTTTGAAAACACAACTTTCTTTTTTTTTAATTTTTTAATAAAGCTCTGACTTGTATTATGAGTCTGTGGTCTGGGAGAGAGTCCTGTAACTCTCTGTCTGCAAAATACAGTATATAATGAGCAATGCTGGGCAATTAATTATATAGTTACTTCATCAAAAAAAGTAACTGAGTAATTCAAACAAAGTTTTTTGATTTCACCTATCGCTGGTTATTTCTAGAATATAACACCCGCGATAAACGAGGGACAGCTGAGAAATATAACATTTGAATCCATTTTCTCTTTTGCCCTGAGGCGCGGGGAAAAAATATTGACAAGTCGATGAACATCATTTACAGATATATTGGGTAAATGCCCGAGACATCTATAGAAATGTAAATCGCCGCTTGATGCATTCATTTGCTTAACTTGTTTTGGACCGTAAACAGGGCGCGAATAGGACACCGGAAACAAAGCTCCCCACAGGAGTTTCCGCACCGGAAGTAGCATATGCTAACTTGCACATAGTCAATTTGATGCCACACAAATTATTTGTGCCACTCCAAAAAATAATTTCTGTCCACTATGAGATAAAGGAGAACAACAGCCTGATACCTGCAGGCCTGACAACAGGAGATGTATCACTGCTGTAACACCTATAACATTTAGTCACCTCATTGTTCTGACGCACACAACAAAACTATTGACTACACTACACACTAACTACACAAGATTTGCGCTAAATGTCGCAAATCTCTCACATCTCAAAACACCGCTGTCACTCCTAAAACTTCCCTCTTCCTAAACAACTAAATGGCATGTTGCCATATCATTTCTGATTGGTCGACATGGTACATTTTTCCACCAATACGAAAGGGTGGGGTTTTTTTTTTGGTTTGTTTTTGCTGACAGGCAGGGCTGGACGTGGACAAAAAAATCAGCCCGGGCATTTTGACTAGAGACCGGCCCACCAGGTATTATCCGGTTGTTCAGTCTGACGTCACTAGCCGTGTCTGGACCTAAACTCCGCTGCAGGTCCATATATCAAACAATCACTATGGCATTACTGAGAGTTGAAAAACTGTCTAAAGTCTTTCATCTTTAATAAAATGATCAGCGTTCCGCTCTACCAGGTGTAACAACTGAGTTTAACATCCAGGCATCCATGAAAACGGAATTTATGACATTTAACGGAGTTAGAAGTTAGCAGGGAGTTAGCTTGCTAGCTTCTATCTAAATACAATATAATATGTCCTGACTGCAGGGTTTTGGAAACAAATTAAAACGTACAGCTCTGTTATCACTTCCAGCATAAATGAAGACAGAAAACTAAAAAGCAGTGACGTTTGTAGGGTTACTGAAGTTGGGCTAGCTGGTACATAATGATGTGCTACGTGACCGCTAGCGACACAGCTATGTTAGCATAATATAAACAAGCTAACTTTTTTTCCACTCAATAAAAGTTAACGTGAGTGTTCTGTGTGGTCAGGAACAAATGTAATCGCATTGTAAAAGGTCCAAACTTCAGCCAGGAGAACAACTGAGATAATCCATCCACAATACGAGGTTAGTCATTCATATACTGCTGCATGGGCTGGGCTGTAGTTACATCCTAAGGTTTTAAAAACTGAGCTTAAATAAATGATTAGCGGTAATAAAAGCCGAGGGAGGTCAACAGTGATCACTGACTGTTTTAGGAGCTTTTTGAGATCAAATAGAAGAAAATACATAACATTAAACATGTTAATAACACAAAAGCCATATTAAACGCAGACTACTTTAGGCCCGGAAGTAGGATTCGTCACGTCATCACTGAACAACCGGATAGGAAAAACCATAAAGCCTTTGAATGAAAACAAACGCTGTTGTCACAGTGATGTACACTGTCTTGTTGGGATATATGTATCAAACTAATAAACTTAAACCTACACCATCCTCCCTATTCTGGTATTCTAAACAGTACTTAGCTGAAACCCAAAGACTGCTTGGTTGAGTTAACCTCCTGAACTATCTACAACACATGGTGGAAACCTGAAATTAAGACAGAGAAGACTAGAGGTGAGACATGATCATTACTGAATATTAAAAATAATAAATGACAGATTTAGTGACATTTTCATAAACTATTTACCACATCAATAAACAGCATGGCAGGGCAAAATATTTTTTCTAACATGGGAACCTTTAAAAAGTGAAAGGAGACAGAAAAACAGGTGAGAAAGAATAAAACTTAATTGACTTTTTGATGGCATTTTACACAAAGTACTGGTACAGTATCTAGAAAATGTGGGAAAATACTGGCATCATGTACAGTACTTTCTCCTGAAGGAATTATGTTGGGACCCTGAAAAAAATTACTATGTACAATAATGGATTTCTATACATTTGACATCAGATGAAAACTTTGGTTGTAAGATTCGGATAATTATTTGTTAAAAGCTAGAAATTTGGTGTTGTTTGTCTCTCAGAAACAGTTCATAACTTTCCTTCAACTCATTCATGTCACCTAAAGGGTAAACCTGTTTCTCCATCACCTGTTCAGCTCTGATGATTCAGTAAGAACATCTCCTGGTTTCATCTTCATGTTTCCCTCTCACCAGAAAACCAAACCGATATCATGACCAGCAGCTTTACAGCTGTGGCTCCAGCAAACATCAGCTGATCCTAGAAAGTAATATTAAATAAATTCTAACAACAGCGCTTCTGCTGTTTAAGGATGCAGGGACTGACAGAGACGGGGAAGAAGTCTCATTATGACGAGTAAAGTTTACCTTGCCTGGCTGGGCAGCTCTCTGGGTGCTCAGCACCCCCAAAGCTCTGATCCTAGAATTGCCCCTGTTCAGAGTTACTATTATGCGTTTCGTATTAAGCTGAAAATAAACGCGATTTGTCCCGTACTTCAGCTACAATAAAAAAAAAAAAAAAGACAAAAAGCTGGAGTTATTCTGCGTCTTTACGCTGTCAGCTGCCTCTTCTTCTCTCATTCTCCTCCCACCCTATCATGCTACTACTTCAATCACGAAACTGATCAATGATCAGCTGATCGGCGTTTCTGCCGCAAGTCCCGTCTCTCTTGTTTGTTTATCTCCCACTTTGCGCCAGAAAGAGGAAACTAGCGGAGGTCGCATTAAATGTCTCCAGTTGTCCCGAGTTCCCTCTGACTGTCTCCTTGGTGCATTTAAACCCCTGTTCCTCCCTGTCCTCATCGTCTGTTGTCTGCATCTCCATTATCAGTCATCATAATTGTACCCT